>NC_138882.1:144533472-144882899 GCF_965194825.1 Balaenoptera physalus | reverse complement strand
TGGTATCTCTTAATATAACTGATTTAATCCTACAGTCATAGAATGGAATAGTTGGAAGGGAGCATGTGGCCTAGTTCCTATACTTTATAAATGATGACAGAGGAAATACAAAAAGTCTACACCAAAACCAGGAACTCTACAATGTGGTTTCTGAAGGAAATAAAAAGCAACATTATGGATTGGATTATGCTCCCTCCAATTTACGTATTGAATCACTAAACTGCAGTGCCTCAGAATGTGACTATATATTTGAAGATAGGGCTTTTAAAGAGTGATTAAGTTAAAATGAGTCTGCTAAGGTGAGCTAAGAGAAGGAAATTTGGATACAAGAAGAAACCCCAGGAATGCATGTGCATAGAGGAAAGACAATTTGCGGACACAGGCAGAAAGATGGTCATCTATAAGCCAAGGAAAGAGGCCTAGTAGATGCCAACTCTGCTGGCACCTTTCAGCCCCCAGAACTGTGAGAAAATAAATTGTTGTTTAAGCCACCCAGTCTGTGGTATTTTGTTATGGCAGCCTGAGCAGCAAACTAACACAGGAATACTCATATTCATACCCATAAACTCTCTCTCCTTCCCTCTCTCTCTCTGGTTTAAGAAGAACTTTCATGCGTATTACTGTATTTGACCTTCACACCACACTTGTTAAGAAGGCAGGGCAATGATTAACCTCACTACCTGGATAATGCAACTGAGTCTTGAGTTCATAAATTACTCAGAGATACTACTGAAAATAGCTGAACTAGAATAATTTCAAGCCTAGTGCCCTCTAAACGTTAACGTGCCCTCTATCTCTCAGCACCACAGATATTTGTGGATTGAATGGCATAAATATGAAAAACAAAATGGGAATACATATTCAATTGGCTAGTAAAGTGAATCTAAATAGATAGATAGATAAAACATAAGTGCAACCATAGAAAGAGTAAAATAATACAAAAAACCTAAAGCTTACTAATCCCAAGCATTGGCAATCTTATTTTGCCAGGGGTCTTCCCAGGTCCCACTTTCTATCTTCAAAAGCAGGAAGAAAGGGTATTTTCTAATCATTAGCAAGATCTAGTATTGTATTCCTGCTCCTCCTAATTTTCATGTGATTTTTTTTTTTTTTTTTAATGGGGTGAGCACCAAGGCTTGAGAACTCTCTGAAATACGGCAGCTCCAATGCACTAGAGATTTGTGGTCCTCATTGGACTCCATATCTGAGGGTGAGTCAATGTCCTGCTGATAAGTTCAAAGATCAACATCTTTACCGGTAGTGTTGGCCTTTCGTCTTTGGGAAAGAAGGTGATAGCGTATGTGTGCCAAGCCTTGTGTGTCTTATCATAGATGCCAAGGCAGCCACTTACTAGGTCACTCATGTAGCTCCATCTTTAATGCTTCTAACTGTGAACATGAAGCTTGCCTCCCGTACATAAATCCATGATGAAAAAGACCATATGCTGTTATATATCAACATAAATTTCCCAAGCAAATGTTCATATCTTTGTAGACACAAGGCTTCTGTTCCCCCATCCACAGTAGGGAAATAATATTTTTATACAGGCATACGGTAATAACCCAGTTACCTTCAAATTCTTACACTTGCAGCTCACTGCCAACTGTTTCCTGCTCTACCACCAACAGGTGCTATAACGTAAACCATTTCAGTGAGGAGACCTGCACCTAAAACGCTGTGAGCGGGTGATCTCTCAAAAAGCAACTCTTCTTTTAGAAGAAATAACAGCTTCTCATAAATATCCCAGCCCTTTAATGATATGCTGGAAAAGGTTGTGCCAGAAGACTCCTATACTTGAATTATGTAAAAACAGCAAATAGCTTCAAACGTAGTTTATTGCTCAGCTCTGTCTCAAGTTAGACCTGACTGAAGTACATGGAGGCATATTTAGCCAAATCCGAAAGATAAACATCAGAATCATATCTTTTGTGCATCCCAGATTGTTCCATGTGTTCAAGGGGAGGGTGCAGAGATGGCATAAGCAGTGTAATAGTGCTAAAAATTTTTGACTTTAGAAGTCATGGGTTCTAGTCATTTACTAGCCATATCAACCATTACTAAGTCACTTAACCCCCTTGTTCCTCTTTTTTTCCATCTTTAGAGTGGGAATGGTAATAGCACCTCAATTTGTTTCACGTGTCCTAAATCATTTCTAGTGTATATAGCATCTCATCTCAGAAGTCAACTCTTCTTTTAGAACAGCTATTATCATCCTAACTAGATGATATCTGATGCAGGTATGAGGATCGAGGACTCTCATACGTTGTAGGTGTAAGGTATGTTGGTTTTTGTATGTATGAAAGAGCTTCCATATACATGGAAATGTCCTAGAAGGAGTGCGCCTGGGTTTTTTGAGCAGAATGGAGTTTAAACTTTTAAATTGTACACATATCCTTTTGAATATGCATGACTTTTTAATGATCAAAATGTTAGTCTTACTATAGATAAAGCTGTAATTGAGAAAATGGTTTGAACCTGAGGGCAAAATGGAAATGGAGAGAAGAAAAGCACAAGACTGCTTCCCAATATTTATGCGAGGGAAAGGATTCCTATCTTTTGGGCAGAAGCAGGAAAAAAGAGAAAGAAAAATATTGTTTCCCATAGTTGCTGAATTTTTGTTTCCTCAGCTCATTGATCTTAACACTCATACCCAAGTCAATGCCCAGTAGACGGTCCTGCTTGGAGGCAGAGGCCTGCCATTCAGTAAGACAATAATACTCTTATAGTGGTTCCCCCATCAAGGGCAACCTCTGCTTCTGGGATGGTGGGCAATTTGGCTTTTATCCCCAGAAGCAGGGCTGACCACTGTGCTTGTTCTCATCCATGTGAACTGGGCTCCTACGCCCCATCTATACACACTACACAGCAGCCTTCCAACCAGAAACCTCAATGGATTTGGATCAGTATAATTCATCAGTTTCACTGACCGAAGGCCACACTGTGCCCTGGGTTGGAACTACATTCCCTGTTCTGAGTCCCATTTAAAATTATGTACAGGCACATTGTCTGATATACACTGATATAGTGTCTGATATACCTCTGATATAACCAGAGGTTATGCAATACGTCCAAGTGATAGCAAAAAACTATATAAATTAATGCAGTGCCTGCAATACAAAAAGCTCCCCGATTTGGACAATATGAATCAATCATTAAATTCACAGAGTGGAAGGGAATTCCAGAAATTAAATTACCATTTTTCATTACAGTTCAAAAGAATTCAAGTCCAAAAGGATTCCTCTCCTAAATGTATTTTTCTGTTCAGTCTCAATCCACTGGGGCAGAATCATTTCTTCAGTAGCTGCAGTTTCCAAAGCTTACATTACAACCCCAAGTTTCTAATAAGCCTCACCATTCAGAATCTAAAGCCTTAATAAAGATTATTTAAGCACCAGAATAGCATCTAAGAATTTTTTAAATCCCTCATGCAAATCCTCAGTCCTATAACAGTTATCCCAAGCAAAATTACATTGACAGAGCTCGATACATATAGTACATTTCAGAACCACATGACTATCAACAGCCAAAGGACCATGGCAGACATTTGGTTTTATTGCATGGAGGACAGGAAACTGTATGTAGCCCATGAGGAGGAGGAGGGAGGGAACTGAGAGATAGAGACAGAGAGACAAAAGACAGAGAGGTGTTTTATTTTTATATTATTAAAACAAAATGAAAACTGATTTTAAAATGTGAATCTAAACTTACCAATAAGTGATTCCTAAGTGATATCAAAATGGTTAATAAGTTGTGAAATTGGAAATTTAAGTAAACTTGAATTTCAGACAATTTGGAAGATTTCCTGGCTGATTGATTTTCTTGAACTCCAGAGTGCCTAGAAAAGTGTTGTCACATATTATATTAGATACATTTTAATATTGCCTGCAAAAAAACCTTGCAACAGCATAGTACAGGGAGATCAGTTCGGTGCTTTGCAATGACCTAGAGGAGTGGGATGAGGAGGATGGAGGGGAGGCTCAAGAGGGAGGGGATATGGGGGACACGTGTATGCATATGGTTGATTCACTTTGTTGTGCAACAGAAATTAACACAGTACTGTGAAGCAATTATACTCCAATAAAGATCTATTAAAATAAAAATTTTAAAAAGAATATACCTGTAGATTAACAGCTTCTTCACACCATTAGGATCTAGTCCAAAATCCTTAACTTACTTGTTAACCAAGTTGAACAACAGCCAAATCCTTAAAGTTGAGAATCTTCAACATGGTCACTAACTTTCCAGGCTCACATGTCCCTATCTCTGTTCTTCAAATGTACTGTGCTCAGTGTCAGGTCTTCTAACCTGTTTCTGAAGTATCATCATGTGTGAGGCATTTTGACAAATGCTTTTATATATTACTCTATTTAATCTTGATAGTTATCCTCTGGTATGAGTCTGAATATCCTCCTTTACCAATGAGGAAACAGGCTCAGAGAATAAACTGACTGCCCAAGACCACACAGCTGATAAGGAAAGGTGTGAGAATTTGCACCCAGAGTTAGAATGAATTGAAAGCCCACTCTCTTAACCATTTTGCTACCCTATAGTGGGCTATAATAGTTGAGGTTTGACAACAAAACTTCTGTTCCCTCTAAAATATAACTATGTCTCTCAGGTCATAAACTATACATGTTAATTGTATTTAATTATAGCTGGATAGTGCTTCCCATGTAGAATGGAAAGAAGTGTTTCCATTTCTGGCAATATAGTAGAATAGATAAACTGAAAATACCATTACTACAGAATACCTTGATACTCCCTTGAGTAAGGGAGCAAAGGATGCTTTAAGTAAGTTGCTTAGTCTGGCAATAATGTGTAGAAGGAGTTGGAGTAGGATCAAACAGGATAAAAATAATCTTACCACGAAATATTTTTCTTGTTTTCCAATTACATAGATCTAGAAAGTTTTCCAAACTTTCCAGATAATCTCACAATTAGAAAATGGTGTATATAAATTTATGCATGTGTATGTGTGTGTGCAGCTCATCTTTTAAGCAAAGTTTCTTTTGTTAAGTACTGAGATTTCAGTATTCTCATCCTGTTAATTCGAAAAATGCCGCTAGTGCACCTTCCCAAATTGCATACCATTCCCCAGCTTCTCTTCTGCACTTTCAAAATCTGATGCATGTGCATTATACAGGGTGCTAGGTAAAGATCAATAGATGTTACTATGAAGAATATTTAAAAGAAAATCGTACTGCTTCTAACTGCTTATTAGTGAAATATACAAGGTTCTACTTTAGATCCTTCAGTGAGGGAGTCACGTGGGTCAGTCTACACATTGGCTGGTGAGTGTATTATTCCTGCCAAATCATCCAGTTGAAATGGAACATTAATTTATTTGAGCAGACATGTGTGTATGTGGCTTTAACAAAACAACCATATGCCGCTCCAATAAGTAGCATAACAAAGAAAGCACAATTAATGCCAGAACCTACCCTAGAACTTTTGAAATGGACCATGGAGAATGTTCTTCAACCCTATTTTTCACTGGCATTTCATTTGTTCTAATGATCTTCTACACCAGTCTAGTGTAGGAGATGTTGGGACATGTTGTCCCAACTAAGTGTGAATTCTGTGATATTTTATGTTAGCCTTGGGTTTCCTTCCTCTCTTTAACGGATTTTAACTAGAGGTTTTAGAGCATAGCCATAGTTCCTTGTACATAGATTCCCCTCCTCTACCCAAGACTGTAGGGAGGTGTCTCTTCTTGCAGGGTTGAGGGAGCTAGGTATTGTTGAAATCCCTTGGCCAAACAACACCTTTAATAGATCTTAATGAGGTCTCTATGGCCCCAAGGTTAATCCTCTGCTTTATAAGTCTGATTTTCCCAGAGTTAGTGACATTATTTTTGTAAAACAAAGTATATTCTACTGTAAATGTAATACATACAGAAAATTCAGAAAATTTTTAAAGTAGGAAGATAGAAAACCCTTAATTGAACTATCCCCAAATGACTACTGTTAAAATTTTTGTGCATTCATTACTGTAATGATTTTATGTATACTTTTTCAATATAATATTGTCATTGATATATATGCTATTTTCGTGTTAACATGACAATAGAAGTGTATTTCCACACTATTATGAACTCTTTTAAACAAAAATTTTAATAGCTATAATACTGGAGAATATTATAACCTAAATATTTTCAGAAAGTTGGATTGTTTCCAATATTTTGCTATGATAATAAACACAAATGCTACTAACATAGTACTTAGGGATACCTGCTGTTACTAGTTGTTTGTGTATCTTTCCAGAAGTGTCTATTAATTTAGAAGCATAAACGTATGTGTGTATATCTAATACAAATGGGCTCATGATAACCATATTCTGCACCTTGTTATAAAAAAAGTATAAATGAGCATATAATTTTCATAGACACCATATTTTGTGGTAGTGGCCCAGATTCTAGAACCAGGTTGCCTGAATCAAATTCCAGCTTCAATGCATAATAACTTTTGCAAACTTTAGAGGGTTACTTAAACTATCTATACCTCATTTTTCTTACCCATAAAATGGGGATAATAATAGTACATACTTCATAAAATTGTTATGAAGATTAAATGGAATATAGTAAGCATAATACATGTATCTTGTTATTTTTTTTAATCTCAATTTAACAGTAGTATAAAATTCCATAGTACAGTTGTACCACAATTAATTTTATTCATGGACATTTACATTATTATCAGTCATAGTCTATTTCATACAAAACTGTAACAAACATCCTTGCAAATATATCATTTACACATGTTACACGTGTGAATGTATCTGTTATATCTGTAGTTAAATTTTCTAAAAATAAAATTGAGTCAAAAGATATGCATGCATTTTAAAATTTAACAGGGACTGCCAAGTTGCTCTCCACTATGATCATCCCAATTTTACTTCTGCATTGCTGAGTAACTGTCTCCCTACTCTTTAGCCAACACTGGTTTTCTCGGGCTTTTCATTTTTTGTTATTTCAGTAGGTAAAGTAAGCAAGTCTGCTTTAATTTGCATGCCTCTCATTTAGATAAACAGCCATGTTCAAATTTTTTCTACTCATAGATTTTTAAGACCTTTTAGCTTTTTTTTTTTTAAACTCTGGGAACTTTAGAATCACGTTATTTGGTTTTTAGTTTTAAAAAGAATTGTTCTATTTTTATTTGTAAGACTATGTTATACAATGATTAGTGTTTTGTCTTAAGTGTTTGAAAAATTCCTCAGTTAACAGTTGTCTTTTAATTTATGATACCTATTTCTATACACAATTTCTTTTTTATCTATATGGAATCAGAATCATCCCTTCTTTTTAATTTTTTTACATACGGCAGGTTCTTATTAGTTATCTGTTTTATCCATATAAGTGTATGTATGTCAATCCCAATCTCCCAATTCATACCACCACCACCACCTCCCCACCTCACTGCTTTCCCCCCTTAGTGTCCATATGTTTGTTCTCTATATCTGTGTCTCTGTTTCTGCCTTGCAAATCGGTTCATCTGTACCATTTTTCTAGATTCCACATATATGCGTTAATATACGTTATTCGTTTTTCTCTTTCTGAGTTACTTCACTCTGTTTGACAGTCTCTAGGTCCATCCACGTCTCTGCAAACGACCCAATTTCGTTCCTTTTTATGACTGAGTAATATTCCATTGTATATTGGTACCACATCTTCTTAATCCATTTGTATGTCGATGGGCATTTAGGTTGCTTCCATGACCTGGCTATTATAAATAGTGCTGCAATAAACATTGGGGTGCATGTGTCTTTTGGAATTATGGTTTTCTCTGGGTATATGCCCAGTAGTGGGATTGCTTGGTCATATGGTAATTCTTAGTTTTTTAAGGAACCTCCATACTGTTCTCCATAGTGGCTGTGTCAATTTACATTCCCACCAATAGTGTAAGAGGGTTCCCTTTTCTCCAGCATTTGTTGCTTATAGATTTGCTGATGATGCCATTCTAACCAGTGTGCGGTGATACCTCATTGTAGTTTTGATTTGCATTTCTCTAATAATTAGTGATGTTGAGCATCCATTCATGTGTTTGTTGGCAATCTGTATATCTTCTTTGGAGAAATGTCTATTTAGGTCTGCGCATTTTTGGATTGGGTTGTTTGTTTTTTTTTAATATTGAGCTGCATAAGCTGTTTATATATTTTGGAGATTAATCCTTTGTCAGTTGCTTCATTTGCAAATATTTTCTCCCATTCTGAGGGTTGTCTTTTCATCTTGTTTATGGTTTCCTTTGCTGTGCAAAAGCTTTTAAGTTTCATTAGGTCCCATTTGCTTATTTTTGTTTTTATTTCCATTTCTCTAGGAGGTGGGTCAAAAAATATCTTGCTGTGATTTATGTCAAAGAGTGTTCTTCCTATGTTTTCCTCTACGAGTTTTATAGTGTCTGGTCTTACATTTAGGTCTTTAATCCATTTTGAGTTTATTTTTGTGTATGGTGTTAGGGACTGTTCTAATTTCATTCTTTTACATGTAGCTGTCCAGTTTTCCCAGCACCACTTATTGAAGAGGCTGTCTTTTCTCCATTGTACATCCCTCCTTTTTAAATAATTGGACTGTCATAATTATAATAGCCTTCCCTATTCTAAGGATACTAAATATTACTGAATCATCTAAAATTACTAAATAAAAATGTTACCCATTTTATCTTCTAGTACTTTTATGACTTTGTACATATATATTGTATATGTATCTATCTAGAATTCATTTTAATAAAATAATTAATGTAAAGTTTTAAGTATATATATATTTATATATATATAAATATTTATATTTTTTCTCCAAAACTCTTTTTTATTACTGTCTTGAATTGACATCCTTTTCAAATTTTGTAAAATTCACATTCACTTGGGGTCTTTCTGAATTCACGATTCTTCTTCATTATTTTGTTCTTGTTCTTGAGTAAACTATCTTTTTTAAAAATTTTTATTTATTTATTTATTTCTGGCTGTGTTGGTTCTTTGTTGCTGCACGTGGGCTTTCTCTAGTTGAGGAGAGCGGGGGCTATTCTTCATTGTGGTGCGCGGGCTTCTCATTGCGGTGGCTTCTCTTGTTGTGGAGCATGGGCTCTAGGCACGCGGGCTTCAGTAGTTGTGGCACGTGGGCTCAGTAGTTGTGGCTCACAGGCTTAGTTGCTCCGCGGCACGTGGGATCTTCCTGGAGCAGGGCCCGAACCCGTGTCCCTTGCATTGGCAGGTGGATTCTTAACCACTGTGACACCAGGGAAGTCCCCTTGACTAAAGTATTTTTAAGCTTAGAAAGCCTTCCATCTCTGACCAGATTTTTTAAAATTACGTCTATTTTCTTTTGTATTTATTATTTTATTTTTTAATTATATTTACCTCTTCAATCCAGTGGAAATTTATTTTGAAACATTTAAGATTTCCTAGGCATTCCTCTTATTAATGTGCTGGTCCAACTTTTATTACTCTACGGATGAAAGGTACCAAGTCCATCAAGTACTTTTCTTCCTCAGACTTTTCTTAACAGAATATATTTAGCAGGAATTCTTAACAGTTTCTTGTGCATGATCAGTCCGTAGCCTTTATTCCAAAACTTAACACAATTTTTTGTTTCCATCTGTTATAAGGATGTTGTAATGGTCATCTAAATGTGATGGATTTTCAGGTAATCAGGATCGAGGGGGAGGTTGCCAGGGCATCTGTGATTATATGGCTATTCTGCTTAGAATTCTGGTTGAATACATTTTGAAAAAGTTACTTTTTAAATTCACCAAAAATTTCAATATGAAACAATCTATTAATATATAATATTTATATAAACATTAATGTTAATTGAAATATAAAATTTGTCATTTTATTTTATTCTGTTGATTTTTATTTTATAAGTATAAATATATAAATATAGTATATTTATTTTATTTCTATTGTATTATATTCATATAAATATTAAATTAATATATGGATCAAACCTCAGGGTTCGTCATCTACAAAAGACACATTTATTCCGTAAAGCATGGTTATTAAGCCTCAGAGATACTGCTCGAGAAATATTGTTTTTCAATCAAAGGAATATTCAAATCCTAAATTCTAGGATTGCTGTCTCATTTATGTCTCTTTGAATAATATTTCCCACTCCCATAAGAGGTGTTGGAGGGATGGAGGTACACATTTCTATTCTTTGTCTCTGTTTTTCCTTGGCTTCATGCAACCCACTTGTCTTTAGTTACGTCATTTTCCTTGACTGAGTCAATGTGCAGTGCAAGTGACTGTATTTGAACTCCTTTGGATTGGCCTTGCATACAAATGGACCCAACGATTCCTGGCATGTAGAAGTCACCCATTCACTCACTGGCAAACTAGGTCATTCATTCATTCAAAAAGTACTTGTTAAACATCTACCATGTCAGACACAGCACTCAGTACTGAGGATAAGACAGTGAATTAAACGCACTCCCTACCTTCTAGCAACTCTCAGTTTATCCAACAAAACAAAACAAAACAAAACAAACAGCAAGGAAGCAGGCAATTACCATACAAGAAATTAAAAGGCAAATCAGGAGTAAGCAAAGTGAAGAGTGAAGTCAGGCAAGGCAACCCTGAGAGAGTGATATCAATGCTGAGCCTAGAAAAGTGAGGGGGACTTAGTGAGGTAAACTCTGTGTGGGGAAGGGAAGCGGGGCGGGTGTTGTTATAATAGTCTTCCAAGCACCAGTTAAGGCTAAAGAACAATAAATATTTATTACTTTATTTTCAGTCCTAATCGTTCAAATAGTAAAGATCCTTACAACAATTTGCAATTCATGTTTCAGGCTGTTATGTCTAGAAGCTATTATTCTTTACTCATCATATATTTATCAAAATCACTCCGGGAAGAAGAAAGAGGATTTAAGGGAAGTGCTAGACGCTGAAAAGGTATTTAATCCTTACAACAGTTTTGTTATGAGGACAATGTTATTATCCTTACTTTATAGATGACTCAATCAAACTCAGAAAGCCAAAGACCAACTATCTTGTAAATACCACAGTCAAACTTTGAATACAGGTCTGTCTGGTAGACCTCAAAACCCCATGCTTTTCTTCCCATATCACACTAATGTCGTTTTGCGATTTTAGATGGTGACCTGGTGCCCTATCCCAGATTCTAGGGATAATTTTATTGCAGTCTTCTTTATTTCATTTAACAGATAAATGAAGATAAAGAACTAAGTAACATTGTTCTTCTATATCATAGCTTAGCACCTCAATTTTAATAGAATGAAATGTAGTTTAGGAAATGGGAAAAGAAAAGTTTTCCTGAAATATAGGATAAATTTTAAACAATTTTTAAGAGTCCCTATGATGTGTCTTCTGTGGAATTTACCTCTTTTTCTGAAAAATTATTCACTAAAAGTGATTCAAACATGAGATAGACCTTCTGTAAGTCTGTGCTTCTGCATTCATAAATTAAAGCTGGCTTTAGCTACGTCAGCTGAAACCTGAGTACGGTAACTTTTTTAAACAGTAGGAGGTTTTTATTTTTCTCCAGTAATAAGACATCAGGAGGTAGTCCAAGGTTGGTTCGGGTGCTCAAGAGGTAGTCCAAGGTTGGTTCCGGTGCTCAAGTGAGTCACTGAAAGCCCAGGATCATTCTAGCTTCTATGATTGCAAAATGGCTTTTGCACTGTTGGGCATTGAGGCTAAATTGCAGCAGAAGCAGAGAGAAGACCTAAGGCTGGTGCCAGCTGAATCTATTCCCTCTTATCAGGAGAACATTAACTTTTCCAGAAGGCCCAATTAATGGACTTCCATGTATGTCATAAAGCCATCAGAAGCCACAAGACAGTCTGGGAAATCAAGCTTTCCAACTGAGCAAAGTACTGTCTATATATTATTAGGTTTTCTTGATTAGGAAGAAAGGAAAAACACATATGATACACTCTGAAATCAGCACTGAGAAAATCAGCTACACAATCCCAGCAATGCAATGGTCCTAAAGCAAAACTCAGTCATAAAAAAAGTTGATTTCATTATCATTATGAAATCTATTAGAAGCTAAGAAGAAAACACATTATGAATATCTTAAATAAGACATTAGATATTATTAAATATATTTAATAAGTATTAATAAGAGTGTATATCATTATAACACTGTTAGAGTTTGCTTTTATGCTTTTTTTTTAATGAAACATGAAAGACATTATAATTAGAGGAAAGAGCATGGGTCCACTCTCTGTTCCTTCCTAACTATGTGACCTTAGGACATTCATGTAGTCTTTTCTCTCAGGCAAGTGCAGTTTCGTTGCCTATAAAATGATACCAGATCAATAAAATGAGCAATAGAACTAAACCAGCATTTCACAGAAAAGGAAACATGACAGGCCAATAAACCAATGAAGGAATGCTCATCTTAGTAATCAGGATAATGCAAATTAAAACCACAGTGAGCCATCATTTTGCACCCATAAGGTTGGCTAAAGTTAAAATCTGACAATATCAAGTATTGACAGTGATATAGAGCAGGATTGGCAAACTCCATCTCATGGGTCAAATCTGGCCTGCCACCTCCCTTTGTACAGCCCATGAGTCAAGATGGTTTTTACATGTTTTAATGAAAAGTGTAAAAAAAGACTATTAACCTTTCATGGAGAATAGTTGCTCAATTTTGCTATTTGGTGCTGAAGCCTAAAATATTTACTACGTGGCTCTTGATGGAAAAAGTTTGCTGACCTCTGCTATGGAACATAAGAAAATAATTCCCTTATACTTCTGGTAAGAGTGAAAATGACACAACCACTTCGGAAAACATTTTGTGTTATCTAGTAAGATAAATAGGTGCAAACCCCAGGACCTAGCAGTACCCTGGAGAAACAGTTGCCTACTTGAATGATACTGTGTACAACTGGGGAAAAAAATGGAACAAATCCAAATGTCTACCAACCACAGAATGGAAGAATAAAGTGGAATACCACACACAGTGAATACTGCTGTTGACACCAACGTGGGTGACTGTCACAAAGAAGGCAGCAAGCAAAAATTCTAGCGTAGTTCTGTCCACTAAAAATAGGTGAGAAACATTTAATTTTAAAATTTCTAGCAGCCATATTAGAAACAAAAAACTGGTGAAATTAATTTTAACCATATATTTCATTCAACCTAATATATCCACAGTTATTATTTCAACATGTAGTCAATATAAAAATATTGACGTATGACATTTTTGATACTGAATCCTCAAAATCTGGTTTGCATATGTACAGGGCATCTCAACTTGGACAAGCCATTTTTAAAGTGCTAGTAACCACATGTGGCCACTTGCCATCATATTGAACAGCACCGTTTGAGAAGATGCAAACGGTAAATTCTATTTATATTCCATCATCCAAAGTAAGCAAAACTAAATTTTATATTATTTGGGATATATGATATGTGGTAAAACTACAAAGAAAAGTGATGGAGTGATAAGCCCAATATCCAGATGGTTGTGATGTCTGGGGTGGAGGGACTGAGATGGAGGACTGGTTCTGGGGGACTCAAAGGTGCTGATAATATTCTATCTTGTAAGTTTGATGGTGGGTACATGGATGCTTGTTGTTTTTAATTAAATATATGTCATAATGATTATTTTGCCACTATTCAATCTTTCATAAAAATCAAAAAATAAACCCCTGTATCAGGTGCTTGCCTCAGAGAGAAGTTGTAATACAATCCCTTGTGCAAAAACTTTTTGATCAGTAAAACAGAATGTAAACAGAGACAAGTTGGTATCTATTATTGTTCCTTATAATTTTATAATTGGAAGGTCCATATGTGCAGAAGCTGCCACAAGGTAGAGACTTTAAATAGAGAGAACTGAGCAATACAAGAGAATGTAAACTGTTAGTTGATACCCACAGAACAGAAGAGGAGAAATGGAAAGAAAATCAACGAGGAAGAAAGAAATCTGCATAAGTGGCAACAGAGACATGTGGAAGTCTTGAAGGGTGACCAGCTGTTGCATCTCTGAGATTTGTCAAAAAAAAAGACTTGTGGGGAAGAGTCAATTGACAAGAAGCTGTCATGGAGGGCTGGGAGGGAATGGGGAGGTGATATACTCAGGGGTGGGATGGAGAGCAGTAAACTATACTGGGAAAGAGCCCTGGGCAGATGCAGTACTGGAAGCAGGTCCTCATCTGCTGCACAGACTGTCTACACACACAGAGTTGCAATTGGCAGCAGGAGCACGTTCTTGGCAGAGTCAAGGCGGCTTCTGTTTCTGGCTCTGCCACTCTCCTGTCTTACCATCTTCAGTAACTGGCTCTGCCACTCTCCTGTCTTACCATCTTCAGTAACTGGTTTGAGGCAGAGGAGCTGAGCTCTCTGCAGTGCATTTCTTTCGCTTTTAAGATGCGGGGATGAGAAAACCAGAGTGTGCACATCCCTGTAATAGGAGCAGAGAGCTGTGTGGATACCAGGTGGGCCCCTTCCAGAACCTGTCTCTGTGTGGGCAGGGGGAGGAGCCATAGTCAGGGATTCGGGCCTGCCCAGGTCTTCCCAAATAATCTGTCATGGAAGTATTCCAAAGGGGGTAGAAAATGGTGTCCCTTTGGAAGATCACATGTTCATACAGCTCCTAACCCTGCAGAAACTGGGTTAAATTTCATTTCAGGCTGTGATTTGAGAGAACACTGGAAGACATGTTAAAAGAGAAGAAATAAAAATATTTTTTTGATAGTCACTATTACCTGCACATGATAAAGAGTCCTTAAAAATCTGTGCAAAGGTGCCTGTAGGTAGTGTTGTGGGTTCCTTGGGAATATTAGTCAGAGAATCCGCAAAGCAACTGACACCACAGTTTAGTGTTAAGCCCTCCTCGGCAAGTTCATATGTGCCATGTCGTTTGCTTCTTGAGTTTCTCACAGAGGAAAGCCATTGATTAAGGCAGGCACTCAGCAAAAATGAGTTGATAGGACACCTACATAAGCGTGAGCCAACATGCACTGTCACCTGGCATATATGATAAGCCCCACTGCACACCATCAGGAAGTTGCTTAAGATGTATGATTTCACTCAACCTTCAGAACACGCCTGAAAGAGAAACCAATCTCTCCATTTCAAAGATGAGGAGACTGGCCTCAGAGAGGAGTGTCTTGCCCCCAATAAGATGCTGAGCTGGGACTCAAACTCTTTTTTTTTTTTTTTAATTTTTATTGGAGTATATTTGATTTACAATGTTGTGTTAGTTTCAGGTGTACAGCAAAAATTATTTTTATTTATTTTTATTCTTTTGGCTATGCCGCATGTGGGATCTTAGTTCCCCAACCAGGGATCGAACCCGTGCCCCCTGCAGTGGACACATGGAGTCTTAACCACTGGACTGCCAGGTAATTCCCTCGAACTCTTTCTAATCCATCGTATTTCAAAGTTCACGTTTGTCCCACTGCCTCATGCTATCTAACTCAATTTATTGAACATGAGCTTAGTGCAGGTTATTACATACACTTAACTCTTAAAATCATCCTGAAGGAAATGTACTTGTAATATTATCCTTATTTTGTAGGAAAGGTGAGAGGGGTTATTTTTAAAAGCTGGTTCTCTATAGAGGCAAAGACAATTATTAATAATAATGTACTTACTGAAGACTTACAACATGGCAGGTGATATTCTAAGCACTTTAGCATGCATTTATGTATTCATCCCCAGAACAATTTTTTTGAGATGGGTATGGTTATTATTTCCACTTCTCAAAAGAGGAGAGAGAAGTATTGAGAGGTTAAGTGACTTATCCAACATCATCCAGCTAGTGAAAAGAAGAACTGGAAATCAAACTTTAATGGTCAAACTCCATTAGCCAAAATCCAAACCACACCACCATACCTAATATGTGCCAAGTGACCCTTGATGCTTGAATTGAAGGAAAAGACCCTACATGATTACTCTTCCCTTTACCTCCTTCCACACATACTCTCCTTCCCTAAACCCATCTATGTACAGTGAAGGGACACAGGAGAATTAGAAGAGAAGTAAACAGGGCCCACAGGTTTGATTTCTCTGTGTCCCTTCTTCCCCAGATGATTGGTCTAAGGCAATTGCAGCAATTTTAATTCTGACAAATGAAATGTACGAGGAAGTCTGTTGGGTTGCTCCTGAGAAAGGATTCTGCTCTATCCATAAAAAGTCACTCTTTGGGGCTTCCCTGGTGGCACAGTGGTCGAGAATCCGCCTGCCAATGCAGGGGACACGGGTTCGAGCCCTGGTCTGGGAAGATCCCACATGCCGCGGAGCAGCTGGGCCCGTGAGCCACAATTACTGAGCCTGCGCGTCTGGAGCCTGTGCTCCACAACAAGAGAAGCCGCGATAGTGAGAGGCCTGCGCACCGCGATGAAGAGTGGCCCCCGCTTGCCACAACTAGAGAAAGCCCTCGCACAGAAACGAAGACCCAACACAGCCATAAATAAATAAATAAAAATTAAAAAAGAATTTAAAAAAAAGTCACTCTTTTTTTCTATATATAGTTATATCTGGATGTGATGCATGGGACTGTGATAAACATCTTGTTACCAGACTGTGAACATCTTGTTACAGCCCTGAGGATGGTAGAGCCAAGAGATGGAAAGAATCTGGATCTTGATGACATTCTTGAACCACTGAAATAACCAGGAGGGCCTGCCCTACCTCAGGACTTCTCTTATGGGAAATAATAATTGTCTTTATTGTTGAGCTATGTTGAGAAGGGCTGCCTGTTATTTGCAGCCTAAAACATCCTGACGGAAACAAAGGCTATTCTCAAGTAGACGGTAGAGTCCGGAATGGTAAATTCGGCTAGCAGGAAGATCATCCTTAATGTAAATTGGAGCAATCTGCCTCAGGCATTATGGATCTCCCTATCACGTAAGTGTGTGAACAGGGGCTAGGCTACTGTTTGTAGAGCAAATACATTAATTAATACAGGAGGTTGGGCCAAATTATCTTAAAGGTGTCCAACTCTAGGTTATCATTCTTCCATAAGCAATACAAATAAAATCTGCAAGTTTTTTATAATTTAGAGTTGCCAGAAACAAGCATACATTTTTAAGAATTAGGAAAAGCCATATGTCATAATTTTAAGACAGCCGGTTTTTATATTCATATATTGACAAATAATCTAAATAAATAAGTTATAGGGTCCTGTTCTGATGAGTCACCGAGGATGCTATTAAGTTAATCTGAGAGCAGTAGGATTTCCCAGGTCAGTTAAATGTCTTTTCTCCCCTTTCCTCCCTTTATCTTCCCACCAAAATCCCTTTTTTAAAATACTGGTGCTGTGTTTTAACTCCTTCCCTTTTCTTCTTGGCAAAGCAAAGCTAAACTCCAGACATCCTTCTTTCCTGAACCCAAGCACTTCTCTGGCTTCCGCACACATCTACACATGCATGCCGATTACTATCTGCATATTAGAATAATATAGATTGGATTCCATACTAGAATAATAGCCTCAGGCCTGAAAGGGCACATGAATCTGGTCTACTCCCATCACATATTTCATATTTGGATCATCTGTATAACCTCCCAAGCCTAACTTGCCTATCTTTAGGCATGCAACACCTACTTCTTCATCTGGTACCCTGATCCATTTTAAAATTTCTGTGACTGTGAGAATGTGCTTCCCAAGATTGACCAGAAATCTGTAGTTCTTTTTTTTTTTTTTTTTTTGTCCCTTCATTGGTCCCAGTTCTTTTACATGAAAGGCCACACAGAACAAGAACACTCTCTCACATGACAGCCTTGGATGTGAGGTGTAGAAAGACAAGTTCTTTTCTGTCCCCTTAAATATTTCCTTCTTCCAGATGAATATCACTAATTCCTTCTATCATACCTCTGAGGACATTGTTTTAAATTTTCCTTTTTTTCCTATGATCACAGTCTAGTTTATAACAAAGTCCTTCTGAAAGTATGGTGTCCAAGGCTGAACACAAAGTTTGTCCTGAGATCAATTTCTAGATACTGGGATACATTTTGTGTTGGAATTTGTGTGACACGAAGGCAAATCCCTGCTGTATGTTTGGCTGGCATCTGTTGGGTTCAGCCAATGAAAGGCACTGGAGGGAAACCAGAGTGTGGAAGGACTCTGTGGGTGCCTCATCCAGATCCCATTCATGGGCAGGGCTCCCACAGAGCTCTGTGAGGATTGGCTTCTCATGACTCATTGCTGCTCCTTTCTCCAGAGCCTCATCCTTGGCTGAGTGAAAAGTCATCTAGTATAAGAGCTTCCATCCCACCCGGTGGTTACCCAACTTCCACTAGCTGGCTGACATAGCAGCCTGTGTCTCAGGGTGGAATCAACTCTCATGTTCTAGATCAGAGTGAAGCTAGACTCCAGCATATCCTTCAACTCCTCTCCAGCCCCATTCTACTTCCCACACTCTCTTTCTCCTGAAAGCATGCCTTCAATAAATCAAGAGTATCCAGATCACTGTATTGGGCTCTACTTCTAAGAGAAAAGTGTTTCTTCTCTGCTTCCACCCTGCCTCAGTGCCACTTCCCAGGCAAAACTGGTGTCTCCCCACTCCAGCCCTCACTGGGATCAGGACTCCAGATCTCACTAGGATCAGTATTTCCATTTTCTCCCCTTGTCCCTTCTGCCCTGGAGGTGATAATGGTTTCTTGATGTTGCTACTCTCTGGGTCCCTTATACCTCTTGTTTGTTTCTTTAACCCTGCCCACATCTCTGCAAGTAGTCTTATTAGATTCCGTTCATTGGAACCATCTATGGTGAAATGGCTTCCAGCTGGGATCCTGCCTGATCCAGCTGGCCAGTGCATATTCATCTGAAGGAGTCCTTTTGTGATATATTACAAAATATGGTTCTCCTCAATCGTTCTTCTTTCATTATAAGGTAAGTCTATTTCTCCACTTTTTAAATCTAGGCTGGCCTTGTGACTTTCTCTGGCCAATGAGAGGTTAGCAAACATGATGCAAGCTGGGACTTGAAAAGTGCTTGCTTGCACACTGGGGCTTACCCTATACTGTTCTTGGGAACTCTGTGATCACCACCATGTGAACATTTTAAGCTAGTCTGCTGGATGACAAAAGACATGTAGTCCAGTCACCACATCGCTCCAGCCTTCAACCTGCCAACTGCTAGATATGTGAGTAAGGCTATTCTGAACTATCTAACTACTGACCAACGCACCAGCTGAGGGCAGATGCACAGGCAGGTATCAGCCACGCTTGGCCCAGACCGGAAGAACCACCCTGCTGAGCCATAGACTTAGGACCTAAATAAATGGCTATTGCTGTTTTAAAATCACTATTTTTAGGGGTTGTGTGTAAGGTAGCAAATCTAACTAATACATCTTTGGCTGATACCAAATAAATCTTAAAGCTGAACACACTATGGGTATATCTTTATTACTATTTTATTTATTAAGCTAATATATGTCTAAAGTTTTAGCATTACACACTTTGTTACATAGTGCCTCATCTGATTCTCTAAACTATGCTTACATATAACCAACAGACAGCATTCAGCTGTTGTCAGCAACCCCAGGGTCTTCCTCAACTACAGGGTCACCTCATCCAAGATCGCACTCTTCCCAGGATACTTCACATCTAGTGACTGAGCAAATTAGGAGCATATAGTAGGTCAGATCCTTCTGTACTCACAAAGGACAACTTCAACAGGCAATATTTATTCTGGATCTTCTACTGGGTTGGCTTAGGCCTTTAGTCATTTTAGCAAAACAACCATTATGAACAAATGATCAACCTAATGTTACGTATAAAAAAACACTGGAAGGATATATACCAAAATGTTAATTTCCCACATTATAACTTTATATCATTTCCCCCCCCCACCATGTATAACATTCCATTCAACCTGACCTCCTTTTTCTTTCCCACCAAGCTTCTTTCTGTCTCCTAGCATACAATAGAGCCAGGAAGCTCTATCCATGACTCTTTTTATGGCTGTCTCATTCTCATCTTCAGATTTCACTCAGATGGAAGTTACCTTAGAACCCCATCCTGTATACCTTATCTAATGTACTATTACTTTCCAAAACACCACCTTATTTATTCTCTTCACACTTTTTATCACAATTTATAATTGACTGGTTTCTTTATTTACATAGTTTCTTTCTCTCCACTGAAACAAACTCCACAAAAGCAACAATTTTATCTGTCTAATTTATTACTGATGCCCAGTGCCTAGCAAAGTGTTGGTACAGAGTAGGCATTCAGTGAATACTTTTGCAAGAAAAAGCTTTTTGTCTGGTAGGATTTTAGTTAATTACATTCTTTTGGAGGATATTCTATGTTCTTCAAATTTTCTAAAATGGGTAAATGTTATTTTTATAATCCAGAACAACAAACATTTTAAATGATATTGAATGAACAAATAAAAAGCATGAGATCCTGCTCTCAAAAAAAAAAAAAAAAAAGTTTCCTGAATGTTATTTAAGGAGAAATTTGTACACTTGGAAGGAAAAGAAACCATTATGCCCTGTGGCTTGTGCTGTGCCCAACTGGAATGACAGGGGCAGTTACATCCTACCTTCTAATTTCATGACTGCATGTCAGCTCCTATGAGTCTTGATTGGGGGGCAGGCAAATAGTTTGAAGAAGTAAAGATTCTGTTGCTTAATATATCTTTTTTATATATATTCTTTGGCAAAAAGAGTTTCTCAAAACTGGGAAAGCCACTGACAACTGAAGGGGCTTCTCTCCTTTTATTGAATTAATCACACAAAGTCAGTGTTTATCCATTCTCAAAGGACAGCTTCAAGAACTGATTTAAACTTTATGATGAAGTGAGTTTTTCATTGTGACCCACACAAAGGAGACAAGGCTAATATTCACTGGGTGCCTACTCCATGGCATTTTTGCTAATCATTTAGAATATTCTTCCACATTTTACATATATGTTTCCTGACTTGGAGCAATTAAGTTATTACCTGTAATAACACAGCTAGCAGCCAGGATCAGAAAACCAAACTCTCTTAGACTTCACAGTTTGTATTGTATCCATTGCACTTTTCTCCCCTATGGAAGGAAGATCAGTCTACTGTTGATGATTCTGAAGGTTTTAACAAGCCACTTCAAGAGTTTTCATCTCACTTTGAAAACTTTATCTGAATTTTCCACCAAAGACCTCAACATATGGACACAGTTGAGGTGCTATACATTTGGTCATTCCTCTATTCTCCAATTTCATATCTCTTTAAAAAAACCCTACTTCTGTAATTAATTGTATTCATGCACCATGGCACAGCCTGCAAGCATTTTAGCCATCACTGAGTATTTATAGATGCTTGTTAATTAAAATTGTCCTCAGAAGAGATTTAATGTACTCGTGATCCACATTTCCCTGTGAGTTCTAAGACTTTCTGATTAAAAAAATAGAAGATAGAAGGGCTTTTTGGAAAGGCACCATCAATGACTTGAAGTTGAAATTAGCATAAAAAGCCAAATGAACACAGTATAATTGCCATCATAGAGAATCTTGATGGGGGTAAACCTCATATGATACTAAAAGCATTTATTAATGATGACAAAAACCTCTTGATTTGACAGAAAATGCCATTTGCTTCATAGGGCCATCTTGCCAGCTGAAATTTGTTGAGTGAAATTTCATCTAAGCATAATGGGACTTGGTTGGAGCCCAAAGTTAAAATGGGAATGCGGGTTTGGGAAACAGGTTTTGTCTGAGATTTCAGACACAACACTGGGGCAGACAGTCAAACCAGCCCTGGGAGTTCATTTGAGAAGGTACTGGAATGTCATAAATCTGCTGAACTCCAGAAACAAGGCAGAGTCAGGAACCAGGAGTAAGTGAGAACTGAAGACAAAAGTCTGAGGATCAGGCACAAAACAAATACCTGCTGAGTTTTCCTTAGGTGTTTGCCACTGCTTTAGCCAGATTTCATTGGCCTAGTTATGTGGTAGGACAAGGTAAAACCTCATTGCTAGAGACACCCCATTGCTTGTAAAAGGTGACTGGTAGGAAGTCTTCAAAACATCAGATCTTGTCTCCCTTTGCTTTTAGATTCTGTGTGGCCTGGTCCTTCCTACCTCTCCAGCTTTATCCTAAACCTTACTCTCCCCTTCACTCTCTATTTCAACCACAGTGTTCCCAACTTCTACTTCTTTCCACTCTCAAAGGAAGACTATAACAGTCTTCCTTCCCTACTTCATTTACTTAACTCCTCATCTGTTCTTTGATTTCAGTTCATGTTACTATCTTCTATTCAATGCAAGAGACCATGTTGATCCAGGAAGCCTTTGCTTCTATTCAAAACACACAAAAATATGGCAGATAAAATATAACAATTCTTTTAATAATGCATGCTTAAGATTGTACTCCCCTCTCTAACTGTAAGAAACAAGGAGGAGACTCAAAGCCATGGCCTCAAGTAGGAGCTAAAGCTCAACAGCTCATGGGTGGATCAGAACTCCATATTCATCTGAAGTGCTGGGATTGCTTCCACTTCCTTCTCTCTTCCTCCTTCCCTTTCCTTCCCTTGCTGAACAGTTCACTCCTGTAACTATGAGTTGGGAACCCAGCAGGTAAGATAAATATGCTTGGTAAAGAAGAGATTGACATGGTGACCCAGAGAGGGGGATTTGAGCCCAAGAAGAGTGAGGGGTGTATTTGATGATGGCTGTTGAATCCTGAAAGGGTGAAGAGGGTGTCATGTGAGGAGGCTGATTCTGCATAGGGATTCAGAGCATGAACCAGGTGAGGATGGCTTCTACATTTGGGAATGACCTGTGTAGAGGGTCCGAAGTTAAGCAGGGTAAAGAAGTCATCTCAGTTGGGGGGAGGGGTAGGCTGCTATAGGGTGTTCAAGCCCGTGTAGGCTAGGAAGGACATATGCATCGGAGGGAACCCAGAATAGGGAGATGGAATCCAAATGTGGTGAGGGTACATGCAAGGGTACAGCCTGGGGTGTGATGTCAGAGCCCAGGCATGATGAGGAGGGTGTTTCTTTAAAGAGTCAGCTTTGCATGGTGTCAGAGCCTGAGTGGGGTGAGCCTCCATGCAGAGGGTTGGTCCAGTGCTGAGTATCAGACCCTGAATGCATCCATATGGGAAGGATGCCTGGTTTGGGGTATTAGAGACAAGCATAGTAAGGAGAATGGGAGGAGAGGACAGCCAAGGAAAGTGTTGGAGTCTGTACATACTGAGGAGCGTTTCCACACACTGGGAGAGTCTGATACAGGTGTCAGAATAAGGTGAGGGTAAGGAGAAGATTCAAGTGAATGGGAGGCAGCAGAAACCCAGAACAGGATGTTGAACCCATCGTGGGTAAGAAGGACCTCTGCATGGAGAGGGAGAGGTCCATGGCAATGGGAGACTGGTAGCAACAGATGAATTGATTAAATAAGAAAATATGTTGTTTCATGTGTAGAACATTATTCTTCTAGTTAATGTTATAAATCAATGTTACCTCCATAAAAAATAAAACATTTGCTCAAAAAAATACAATTATTTATCTTGCTTGATTGAAAAAAAAAGAAAATATGCTAAGGATAATGGAAGCCAGATAACTCACTGTTGGAGAAGAGAGTTCCAAACACAGACAGTAATAAAATAGAATGGGCCATTTATTGTTGGATTGGATTTGAATAATCAGTGTGAATTCATAATTTTCAATATGTACAGACAGATAATAATAGATATGTAAAAAGCATTCAAATTTATCATTTTAAGACATTTAGGCCAATAAAAGCAAATGAGAAAAGACAAAAATATATCAATAAAGAAAGGGTTAGGGTATTAGTGTCCTAGATGAGTCAGAGCTAGTACTGAGCTTACTGCCTAATGCTGGGAGCCAAGAGGGTTTGCCAAGTTCATTGAATAGAAATTAGAAACATCTCAGCAACTATCCCAGGATTGTGGCTCCAAATGAGGCAAACCACCCCAAGCCACAGAAGAAAGAGAATTACCTGTGAGAAAACTGATTGTTAGTCCGCACTGTGCCTTGCCTTGTGGTCTCAATTCAGATAATACATGCACTGGGGGAACTTCAGATAGAGAAATAAAATACTAGTCATTCAAATCCCTTACAACACAATTACTACTGTATCTTCTATCCATCCACATCCCCTGTGGCTATCAAATCCTCCCTTGACAAGTCTGAACTCCCTCATTTCCTATACATAGTCCTATTTATTCAGATACTACGAGAAGCAATTTCTCAATTATTACTAGGTTCCAGTCATTATTGAACCTAAACACCTGGGAATTTAGATCCAATTAGAATTTCTGAAGGAAAGAATGAGCTTGGAATTCAGTATGTGGATTTGAAGATGTCAGTGGAAATTCCAGTGGACTTCTACTGACAGATGGAAAAGTGAGAGGATGGTGGCCAAGACTAGAGCTATAGGTTGTGGCAATATTCCAGAGAAGAAAATGGGGATGATGATGTTGATGACAATGCTGATGTTGATGGCAACAATGATGATAAATCTTTATTTTGTATTTTCCACGTGTAATCATTGTGCTAAAGGACTCATGTGTATTATCTCATTTAATCTTCACATTAAATCTATAAGGGACACATGCCCTGTTTTACAGATGGGGAAATTGAAGGACTGAGAAATTAGTAACTTTCTCAATTGTTCACAGTTGATAAGTAGTAGAACCAGTATTTGGATAGTCTGGCGCCAGATTCTTATTCATACTTTTAAAGCATTTTGTATGTAATATTTTTACGGAACAAGCAGAGAAGAAATTATCTAAGGGCCAAAGACTAGATTTGAGGAGGAAGGACAGAAAGAGGAACTAGCAAAAGAGACAAAGAAGGAGCAAACGGGGTGACAGGAAGGGAACTAGGGAAGACAATGCTCAGAAGCTGAAGAAGGAATGCAAGGAAGAAGGATTGATCAAAAGTGAAAACCAGTGCCCTGATGGAGGTTTTAGGGAAAGCCCATAAGTTGGTTAATTAATACCAGAGATGATCTCAGAGATGCTCATCTCAGCATACAATTTCATGTATTTCAAATCAACTACTTCCTGTCTACCCTCTCTTTCCTTCTTTTCATCTCCTAAAGCAGCTTCAAGTCAATACTTCAAATAAACCTTGACCTGGAACTAAAATCTGCACTTTTTTGCTCCTTAGCTTCTTCCGTTAATATGAGGGTGGGGAAGTGGGACTGAAATGTTGATATACAAGTCCCAATTCCAGAATAACCCCTGAAAAAAAGCATTTTCTCTAAGCCCGTATGGCAAAGTATGTCACTGGAACAAGGCACATTTCCCACAGTGAAGGAAAATGGTTGATTGAGTCTCTCTCTCTCTCTCTCACACACATGCACACTCACAAGAGAATGAAATACTCTTCCAGGTTCTTAAATATACTCAAGAAACATTGTGATTTATAGTTTGCTTCTAATTCTAATTGAAGTAATAATAATTCTGGCCTGAACTTTATGGAATTAATCACCTTCCTAATCTCTTTTACATAGTACAACTTCACACAAAGTAGTGATTCGTCAGAATAGAATCTAGAATTTTTTAGAGTCCTACTCTTTCCCTTTATCTATACCAGGAATGAATTTGAGTTTCTCTGACTTGGTTATTTCAAGAAGTTTAAGTTACAAGGAATGCATTATTACTAGGGATCTCTAAATAGCTTTAGGATCCTTATCTACAGTAGGATTCTTTGGAGTGATTTTTGAATTTTGGCAAAATTAGCCTTGGTCTTGACTGCCTCTGCCATTCATTTAGCTTTCACTGCACACAGTCTCAGGAAGAAGGGGGAAACAGGCAAATGACGTTCAAAGACAGGTCAGTCCTGGTTAAGTTGGCAAATTAGTTACCATCCAGAAGAGGCCACATAGAGAAACAAAACCTGGACTCAGAGCCAAAATTTCACGTGTCAAGACTTTGCTCCCATGCTATCCCACACGTCATGTGCTGGTCCATTCACCTGCAATCACCAGATGGTACTGCATTTGCTTAATTATCTCTCTTGCCCACTGAACTGTGGGTTCCATGATGATAAGGACTATGCCTGTTTTTCTTAGCGTTAATTTCCAGCCCCAACACAGTACCCAGCTCTCATTTAGAACCCTAGGCTTACATGAAACACACTTAAACCAGACCTCAAAAGGATTTACCAAGAAATGGCATGAAATTACTTTAACCGACTGTGTAGCCTTTGGCAAGAAGCATTATCTTCTCTAAATGTACCTCTTCTTATAAAAAGAGGCCATTGATATGGACCCAACTATTTCAAAGTGTTGTGGTGAGATTCAATCTAGTGTGAGTGAAAGAGCAATAGATTTTTCAAACATGCTACACAAATGAGAAGTCTTGTTACCCCTTTTGTCAGAATGCCTAACAGAAGATGTAGGCAGAAATAGCCTCAACCACCAGAGGGCAGACAGCAGAAGCAAGAAAAACTACAATCCTGCAGCCTGTGGACCAAAAACCACAGTTACAGAAAGATAGACAAGATGAAAAGGCAGAGGGCTATGTACCAGATGAAGGAACAAGAAAAAAACCCAGAAAAACAACTAAATGAAGTGGAGATAGGCAACCTTCCAGAAAAAGAATTCAGAATAATGATAGTGAAGATGATCCAGGACCTCGGAATAAGAATGGAGGAAAAGATTGAGAAGAGGCAAGAAATGATTAACAAAGACCTAGAAGAATTAAAGAACAAACAAACAGAGATGACCAATACAATAACTGAAATGAAAACTACACTAGAAGGAATCAATAGCAGAATAACTGAGGCAGAAGAACGGATAAGTGACCTGGAAGACAGAATGGTGGAATTCACAGCTGCGGAACAGACTAAAGAAAAAAGAATGAAAAGAAATGAAGACAGCCTAAGAAACCTCTGGGACAACATTAAACACACCAACATTCGAATTATAGGGGTCCCAGAAAGTGAAGAGAGAGAGAAAGGACCAGAGAAAATATTTGAAGAGATTATAGTCGAAAACTTCCCTAACATGGGAAAGGAAATAGCCACCCAAGTCCAGGAAGCGCAGAGAGTCCCATACAGGATAAACCCAAGGAGAAACACACCGAGACACATAGTAATCAAAGTGGTAAAAATTAAAGACAAAGAAAAATTATTGAAAGCAGCAAGGGAAAAACGACAAATAATATACAAGGGAACTCCCATAAGGTTAACAGCTGATTTCTCAGCAGAAACTCTGCA
This sequence comes from Balaenoptera physalus, assembly GCF_965194825.1. Lineage (NCBI taxonomy): Eukaryota > Metazoa > Chordata > Mammalia > Artiodactyla > Balaenopteridae > Balaenoptera > Balaenoptera physalus. The sequence continues at coordinate 144,855,816 of NC_138882.1, read as the reverse complement.
AGCCAGAAGGGAGTGGCATGATATACTTAAAGTGATGAAAGGGAAGAACCTACAACCAAGATTACTCTACCCGGCAAGGATCTCATTTAGATTTGATGGAGAATTCAAAAGCTTTACAGACAAGCAAAAGCTAAGAGAATTCAGCACCACCAAACCAGCTCTACAACAAATGCTAAAGGAACTTCTCTAAGTGGGAAACACAAGAGAAGAAAATGACCTACAAAAACAAACCCAAAACAATTAAGAAAATCGTCATAGGAACATACATATCGATAATTACCTTAAACGTGAATGGATTAAATGCCCCAACCAAAAGACATAGACTGGCTGAATGGATACAAAAACAAGACCCATATATATGCTGTCTACAAGAGACCCACATTAGACCTAGGGACACATACAGACTGAAAGTGAGGGGATGGAAAAAGATATTCCATGCAAATGGAAATCAAAAGAAAGCTGGAGTAGCTATACTCATATCAGATAAAATTGACTTTAAAATAAAGAATGTTACAAGAGACAAGGAGGGACACTACATAATGATCAAGGGATCAATCCAAGAAGAAGATATAACAATTATAAATATATATGCACCCAACATAGGAGCACCTCAATACATAAGGCAACTGCTAACAGCTATAAAAGAGGAAATTGACAGTAACACAATCTTAGTGGGGGACTTTAACACCTCACTTACACCAATGGACAGATCATCCAAAATGAAAATAAATAAGGAAACAGAAGCTTTAAATGACACAATAGACCAGATAGATTTAATTGATATTTATAGGACATTCCATCCAAAAACAGCAGATTACACGTTCTTCTCAAGTGCGCACGGAACATTCTCCAGGATAGATCACATCTTGGGACACAAATCAAGCCTCAGTAAATTTAAGAAAATTGAAATCATATCAAGCATCTTTTCTGACCACAACGCTATGAGATTAGAAATGAATTACAGGGAAAAAAACGTAAAAAAGACAAACACATGGAGGCTAAACAATACGTTACTAAATAACCAAGAGATCACTGAAGAAATCAAAGAGGAAATCAAAAAATACCTAGAGACAAATGACAATGAAAACACGACGACCCAAAACCTATGGGATGCAGCGAAAGCAGTTCTAAGAGGGAACTTTATAGCTATACAAGCCTACCTAAAGAAACAAGAAAAATCTCAAGTAAACAATCTAACCTTACACCTAAAGAAACTAGAGAAAGAAGAACAAACAAAACCCAAAGTTAGCAGAAGGAAAGAAATCATAAAGATCAGAGCAGAAATAAATGAAATAGAAGCAAAGAAAACAATAGCAAAGATCAATAAAACTAAAAGTTGGTTCTTTGAGAAGATAAACAAAATTGATAAGCCATTAGCCAGACTCATCAAGAAAAAGAGGGAGAGGACTCAAATCAATAAAATCAGAAATGAAAAAGGAGAAGTTACAACAGACACCGCAGAAATACAAAGCATCCTAAGAGACTACTACAAGCAACTTTATGCCAATAAAATGGACAACCTGGAAGAAATGGACAAATTTTTAGAAAGGTATAACCTTCCAAAACTGAACCAGGAAGAAACAGAAAATATGAACAGACCAATCACAAGTAATGAAATTGAAACTGTGATTAAAAATCTTCCAACAAACAAAAGTCCAGGACCAGATGGCTTCACAGGTGAATTCTATCAAACATTTAGAGAAGAGCTAACACCTATCCTTCTCAAACTCTTCCAAAAAATTGCAGAGGAAGGAACACTCCCAAACTCATTCTATGAGGCCACCATCACCCTGATACCAAAACCAGACAAAGACACTACAAAAAAAGAAAATTACAGACCAATATCACTGATGAATATAGATGCAAAAATCCTCAACAAAATACTAGCAAACAGAATCCAACAACACATTAAAAGGATCATACACCATGATCAACTGGGATTTATCCCAGGGATGCAAGGATTCTTCAATATACGCAAATCAATCAATGTGATACACCATATTAACAAATTGAAGAATAAAAACCATATGATCATCTCAATAGATGCAGAAAAAGCTTTTGACAAAATTCAACACCCATTTATGATAAAAACTCTCCAGAAAGTGGGCATAGAGGGAACCTACCTCAACATAATAAAGGCCACATATGACAAACCCACAGCAAACATCATTCTCAACAGTGAAAAACTGGAAGCATTTCCTCTAAGATCAGGAATGAGACAAGGATGTCCACTCTCACCACTATTATTCAACATAGTTTTGGAAGTCCTAGCCACGGCAATCAGAGAAGAAAAAGAAACAAAAGGAATACATATCGGAAAAGAAGAAGTAAAACTGGCACTGTTTGCAGATGACATGATATTATACATAGGGAATCCTAAAGATGCTACCAGAAAACTACTAGAGCTAAACAATGAATTTGGTAAAGTAGCAGGATACAAAATTAATGCACAGAAATCTCTTGCATTCCTATACACTAATGATGAAAAATCTGAAAGAGAAATTATGGAAACACTCCCATTTACCATTGCAACAAAAAGAATAAAATATCTAGGAATAAACCTACCTAGGGAGACAAAAGACCTGTATGCAGAAAACTATAAGACACTGATGAAAGAAATTAAAGATGATACAAACAGATGGAGAGATATACCACGTTCTTGGATTGGAAGAATCAACATTGTGAAAATGAGTATACTACCCAAAGCAATCTACAGATTCAATGCAATCCCTATCAAATTACCAATGGCATTTTTTACGGAGCTAGAACAAATCATCTTAAAATTTGTATGGAGACACAAAAGACCCCGAATAGCCAAAGCAGTCTTGAGGCAAAAAAATGGAGCTGGAGGAATCAGACTCCCTGACTTCAGCCTCTACTACAAAGCTACAGTAATCAAGACAATATGGTACTGGCACAAAAACAGAAACATAGATCAATGGAACATGATAGAAAGCCCAGAGATTAACCCACACACCTATGGTCAACTAATCTATGACAAAGGAGGCAAAGATATACAATGGAGAAAAGACAGTCTCTTCAATAAGTGGTGCTGGGAAAACTGGACAGCTACATGTAAAAGAATGAAATTAGAATACTCCCTAACACCATACACAAAAATAAACTCAAAATGGATTAGAGACCTAAATATAAGACTGGACACTATAAAACTCTTAGAGGAAAACATAGGAAGAACACTCTTTGACATAAATCACAGAAAGATCTTTTTTGATCCACCTCCTAGAGTAATGGAAATAAAAACAAAAATAAACAAATGGGACCTAATGAAACTTCAAAGCTTTTGCACAGCAAAGGAAACCATAAACAAGACAAAAAGACAACCCTCAGAATGGGAGAAAATATTTGCAAATGAATCAATGGACAAAGGATTAATCTCCAAAATATATAAACAGCTCATTCAACTCAATATTAAAGAAACAAACACCCCAATCCAAAAATGGGCAGAAGACCTAAATAGACATTTCTCCAAAGAAGACATACAGATGGCCACGAAGCACATGAAAAGATGCTCAACATCACTAATTATTAGAGAAATGCAGATCAAAACTACAATGAGGTATCACCTCACTCCTGTTAGAATGGGCATCATCAGAAAATCTACAAACAACAAATGCTGGAGAGGGTGTGGAGAAAAGGGAACCCTCTTGCATTGTTGGTGGGAATGTAAATTGATACAGCCACTATGGAGAACAATATGGAGGTTCCTTAAAAAACTAAAAATAGAATTACCATATGACCCAGCAATCCCACTACTGGGCATATACCCAGAGAAAACCATAATTCAAAAAGACACATGCACCCGAATGTTCATTGCAGCACTATTTACAATAGCCAGGTCATGGAAGCAACCTAAATGCCCATCAACAGACGAGTGGATAAAGAAGTTGTGGTACATATATACAATGGAATATTACTCAGCCATAAAAAGGAACGAAATTGAGTCATTTGCTGAGAAGTGGATGGATCTAGAGACTGTCATACAGAGTGAAGTAAGTCAGAAAGAGAAAAACAAATATCGTATATTAATGCATGTATGTGGAACCTAGAAAAATGGTACAGATGAGCCGGTTTGCAGGGCAGAAGTTGAGACACTGATGTAGAGAATGAACATATGGACACCAAGGGGGGAAAACTGTGGTGGGTTGGGGGATGGTGGTGTGCTGAATTGGGCGACTGGGATTGACATGTATACACTGATGTGTATGAAATTGATGCCTAATAAGAACCTGCAGTATAAAAAAACTAACAAACAAAACAACTAATACTAAACTTTCATTGGGTTATTTGTATGGAAATATGTTAATATAAATGTTTCAGACATTACATGAAATTTCTAAAAATCTTATATTTATATTTGTATGGAAATATGTATGGAAATATGTTAATATAAATGTTTCAGACATTATATGAAATTTCTAAAAATCTTAAAAAAAAAAAAAAAAAAGAAGATGTAGGCATTCACCAAATGATTATATCCAGCGTCCTTTAAAGTTCACTCCAACTGTGAGATCCTATGATTCTATAATTCTAACAATCACTTCAATATTTTTGGAGTTACACATGCCTAGGTGCTCCTACTGAAGCATGAAAAAGAAACATCTTAAAACATTTCTTTACGGTAACTAAAAATCTCCCTCTCTGATGTAAATTTATCTCTAGTATTCTAACCCAGAGCTAAACCAGCTAGATTAATATGGAACATTTTACTAACTCTAAATGTCACATATGTAATAATGACAGGCTTTAATATAGTGTATCATAATTCATAAAGTATTTTAACTTATGTTATCTCATTTAGTTTTCTAACACCCATTATAACTGTTTACATTTTACAGTTGAGAGAAATGAGAGTCTTATATGCAATGCTATTTCCCTGGAATTGTGTTGAAAAGTGGCAGGAAGAGGCAGTATCAGGCATTTACTTTTGAAACATCACCACTAATAATATTGATATATGTGCAGATTAGATTCAGAAAGTCCACTTCTCCCCACTACTCCCCAGGTTAAAAGTTTCTATTGCTGCTGTAACAGATTACCATAAACTTAGTGACTTAAAACAACATAAATTTTTTATATTATAGTTCTAGAGGTCAGAAGTCTAAAGTGTTTCTTCTGGAGACTTAGAAGAAAATCTGTTCCCTTTCCTTTTCCAATATTAGAGGCTGCCTACATTCCTTGGCTTGTGGCCCCATCAAAGCCAGAAGCATAGCAGCCCATATCCTCTTTTACCTCCTGCTTTCCTCTTATAAGTATCCTTGTGATTATATCTGGCCCACCCAATAGTTCAGGATAACACCCCATCTCAAGATCCTAAACTTACACTTGCAAAGTATATTCTGCCATGTAAGGTAACATCTTCACAGGGTCTGGGGACTAAGATGTGAATATCTCTGGGAGGGAGAGATTTATTCAACATTCCACAGGTTAACCTTACAAACTCACTTTCTTTACCCTCAAATGAGTTGCTCAAAAAGTAGACACAACCAGGAACGTTTAGCAACACAGTGTCATGGGTAGGATTTGTCATGAGGATATAACAGCTTGTTTTTAAACTCATTTGTTTTCTATTTGAAGACCTTGGTATTATCATTTATCTCTTTTAAGTTTTACTTTTCTCTCCAGAAAAAAAGATATTAAAAAAGCCTATTATAATCCACCAGCATCTAACAAAAAATCAAGTTATTAAGAACCTATTATGCTGACCTACTTTGGGTGATAGCTGCATTTATGGTCTAATCTTCCAACTGACTGCAAGGTACTGGTTTTCCTATCTTTATGAATAATTGAGCCCCAGAGAGGTGAGGAAATTTGCTGAAGCTAACAGCAGGAGAAGAGCGTGGACTTGAACCCATGTCTGTCTCATTCCAAAACTCCTATTTTTCTCATAATTTCAGGTTGCCTTCCTCAAAAGACTGTGGGAGAAACCAATGAGGCCATGTATGTGGCAATATTTTCACACTGTAAGTGCTACTGAGATGAAAGGTATTATTATTATTACTGCAGGTAAGAGACTTTCTTCTGGCATCTCTATGATTGTGCCTGCCAACATCATAACTCTGTATATGTTTTGCATACTTCCAAAAATGATATTATTTGAAGAGTAAAGTCTGTCTTCTTATGTCATTAAGTTAATGTTTTTTCATTTAAACTCAACTTTAGAAAGCTTTCCAAATATGGTATTAAATAAGCTCAAACCTCTTAACCACAGAAATATCCCCTGATAATCCCTAGCCCTGGGCAGCTACAATTAGGACTGGAATGGAGAAAAATGACACCAGACAGAAATGGGGTTTCGTCAATCCTTGCGTTCTGCATGCTCCCTGATTTTTCTCCTCTGAATCACTTTCTTTGTTTCTACAGATGCTAATCTCCCTCTATTGGGGCTGTGTGGACCAACTCGCTCCAGTCCATGCATGTGTACAGGTTGGCACCTTGCTGGCTTTTAATGCCCCCTGAGCAAGCAAAGCTTCTCTATTTCAATTCACATTGCTTTCAACACTTAAGAAAAAAATATTCTGCCCTCTATAACATATCACCTCAAGACATAATGTTGATATTTGCTTAATATTTTTCTCTCTAAAATAGGATACCATAGAGACATCACTAATGATGGCCAAACACTATTACTTTAAAAGAGCAAAAGGGAGATGGGTCGTGCATAATGGGGAATAAACACAAATCCTAAATGATGAGTAGTTGAAATGCTTATATATTATTTTCATGTAACTGCCTTTTAGCTCATTTTGCTTCCTCTGCCTGGAATATCTTTCTTCACTCTCACCTGTTCATTCTTCATGACTTATATCAATAATCCACTTGTGATTTTGTAATCTAATAACTTATACTACTGATGAATTTTGAGTATGCATATTTATTTTATTCTGAAAGCAAGCATTAGGTTTGTGGATCAAATACTAGGCTTACTATTATTTACAGCAATAACTGTATTGGTTCCTTTTGCCCCATTCTGCTCCTTAGGGCCAGGTGATGAGAGCAAATGTCACACTGCATGTATAGAGAGAGGAATCCCAAAATTATGAATCTGAGAACTCGTATAGGAACCACTGCACAGTTTCCCTGCTTTTCTTTTGAGAGAGGGAGAGAAAACTTTATTAGTATAAACAAATAACTCTCTGGAAAAGGTCTCAAAGTTGTTACAACCCTTTGGAATGTAACCAAATGGTTCCTGGTTGTATCCTCCTTTGAAACTTAAACAACTAGATCCAGTTGAGATAAACCTCCAACTCTCTGGATTATCTCACTATTTTATGGTGGCTAGTCAGTCATCCTTTACCCAGGTCGCAAGTAAGTTTTTGTTGAGAAAGTATATGATCATGAAGAAACAAAAATATTTACCTGGTTTCCTCTTAACTATCATTCCCATGTCCCCCAAGCATAGTTGGTCACCCTTCCTCAGTGTCACCTCACGTTCCCATAATATTTTTTGATCTACCTAGAATTGGTCTCCAGTTCAAATACAGTTCCTGGCATAAAACAAGTGATAAGTTAGAGTTTATTAAATAAATGAATGAACAAATATTTACTGAGCAATTGTATTGTGTACAAGGCAATCATAGAGAATTTCAAAGGCCGAGCACTTTTCAAACTGTTACTCTTACAATAGTACTTTGAGGTAGAGCCACTTGTCTCATTTTTCCCCATGGGAAAATTGATACTTAGAGAGGTAAGGAAATATTCTGAGCTCACACAGCCAGTCAGTGATGGAGTTTGGATCTAAACTCAGATCTGTCTTGCCCAGCAGCTCTTGTTTTTAACTATGACTCCATGATAAGCTCCCAAGAAACAATTCAACGCTTTAAACATGATTGGGTTCCCTAGAAACAGTCTAATATGGAGATTCTCATGCAAATGATTTATTGAAGGGCTTAGTCTCAGGAGAAAGGGAATGTGAGGACCAAGTAGGCAGGGGGCAGGGGTGGGGAGCCAAGGGTGTGCTCTCGACTGAAAACTAGCTTCAGCCTGATCCTATGGTGAGCTCTGGAGCATGAATTACACTACAGAGTTAGCCCCATCTTCAGGCAAGGGTCCAGCCTTCCGCAGCCCCACGTCAATCATTCATTTTCTGTAGTAGTACCCCAGGGTATGAGGGGGCATAATGTCCTAGGATCCAAGGGCATTTCTCCAGGGAAGGGGTCAACTCTGCGCTGTTAGCAAACAGTCATAGAGCCAGCAGTTGATTGTGTTGGCCTCGTAAAGGGACCCAGGTAGGGTACTAAGAGCATCCTTCCTGGAGGAGCTAAGATGCAATGGTTACACCTCTTTGTGGATGGGGCTATAGTCTTTTGGCTTTGACTGGATGTGTACTCCAGCTGCCAAATGAGTATTGGCTGTCTTTCCTCTGGGTCAGCACAGCTTCTAGCTTTAAACTAAATTGGTTGTTTTTGCAAAAGAGGCTCTGGCTCTGAAGCTTGCTGAAAATGTTGGGGCACTTTGGGCTCAGATTGCCAAAATATGTACTTGGCCCTTCTAGGTGAGGCATTCAAGGAGGGCTCCACCTGTACAGCCTCAGGGACCCAGTGGAGCAGATTGCTTCTGGGAACGTGTTTCTCGGGCAGGAAATGGCAATTAAGCACCTGTTAATATATGTAATATCAACTGTCATTGTTCAGGTTAATAAGCAATTTTTAATCATCTGTTTAGTTTTCTTATGTTAATATCTGGGTGTCAGGCAGCCCTTTAATTCATTTATAAACTAAGGAATTGTCAGCTTACAACCTAAAATTTAAATTATATGTAAATCACTAGTATGTATTGAATGAATATTCTGTGTGGGGAGTCTTGCCCTTTTAAAACATTGCTTTTAAATTACAACACTTCTGTAAAGTAGATATCGTTACCTTTTGGCAGATGAAGAAACTGAAGTACAGAGAAGTGAAATAATTAGTCTGATGTCACACAGATAATGAACCCAGATTTAAAATAGGGTCTATTTTTTCAATTACATACACATATGTTAACCCCTGAAGTACAAAAAGTTTGCTTTCATTATGTGTTCATCAAATCTTAGATTAGATCCTATTTGACTGCCTGGTGGTTTTTGATAATTTTTAAAGCAAGAAGGATCCAAAATATTTCAGGCCTGTGCCCCATTCTCCATGCAGCAGCCATGGTGAAATTTTAAAAACCTGATCTGATCCTCTCACCCCCTGTTTATAACCCTTTGGTGGTACCCACTACATTGAGTATGAAATCCAGACAATTCACATAGCCTGCCAGGCACCCAGTGGGTTGGACCCTGACGGTCTCCCCAGCTCATCTCATGCCATCCACAGCTTGTTGCCCAGTCCAGCCACACTCATCTCCTTCCATATGCCTGCTGTTTCCTCTTCCTGTACCACTTTCTATCTCAATCCTTAATTCACCCTCTTCCTTTGCATCTCTTCTCATATCCCACCTCCTCAGGGAGGCTTTTTCTGATCTCTCATATTTAAGTGTTTTATATTCTCACAGAAACAGTATCTTTCCTTCTTATCACTTACTGATTCATTCTCTCACAAATAATAATTTTATTAATGCTTTATTTCTACCACTGGACTGTAAGCTTGAGGCAGGCACCATATTTCTTGTGCCTACTTCCATATTGCCAGTATCTAGAGTTGAGTAACCAACACAAAGCATGTTGTTGAATGAACAAATGAAGGAATGAATTAGTGAATGAATCCCCCCATCCCACCTTCTCTACTCTGTCATAACCATGTGGTTCAAGCCTGATATAAGGGTCCAAATCTTTTTTCTGTTGATTTATATTGGGCTGGCCAAAAAGTTCGTTCAGGTTTTTCATGGTAGGGAAAAACCTGAACCAACTTTTTGACCAACCCAATATATAATGCTTCACATAGCGTTATGGGACAGGCTGGCATGGCATGCTGCTCCACGGGGAATAACACAGAGAGCCTTTTCCTTTGCAGAGCAGAAAGGGTAAGCTGACCAACTCCCTAAGGCCTTAGGCCCCACGCACCACAGCTACTGTACAGGAGTACCTTTCTGTAGCAGGAAATTTCAGATTCATTGGAGCCAGCTCAAAGAAATCTAGGATCTAGGTATTGGAGCCCTGTTGTGTTAGTTGAATCATCTTGGGAAAGTTGCTTAACTGTTCATTCTCTCAGTTTCCTCAACTGTAACGTGAAATTATGGATCTGAAAGCAATGTGCATACCAGACAAGGGATGATCATAACTAGAAACACAGAACCTTAGGTCAGGAAGATGTAGCCCAGGGGATTTCATACTGTGCTCTGCAGAATCCTAAGATGCACATGTGTCTAAATGGCCACTGGAGGTAAAATGAGGGTAATAGGGCAAGGAACCAATTAGGGTTCTTTTGGGGTCCTTGCTGTCATTTCAATAAAAGCAGACCCATTTTAATCTGTTTTACATATCAAGGTTTCATTTGAAAATATGTTTTAGCTGTTAAAAAAACAAGTTTGAAAACCACTTATTTCATCTTGCAATCCCATTTTACAGGTGAAAAAACCAAACCCAGGGAAATCTCATACAGCTGGTCAATCCAGTTACAAGACTTATTTGCCTATCATCTCCTCCTCATTACATGCTTAGACTTTGTAGTAAATTTTTCCTAAAGCATATAGATCATTTTTGCAAAATTCCCTTTGCTACTCTCACTAAGTTTAGTAAATCAGGAGACTGGGCTTCTAGTCTCAAGTATATAACTAACTGGCTATATAACTTTAAGCAACATACAACTATTCTGATTCCAAGTTTCCTGTCTGAAAAGTGAAGATAACAATACCTGGACTGCCTTGTGGAGAGTGGTTGTGAGGAACAGATAACAGTAAAATGCAAAACTGCTTTGACTACTATAAAACATCATCTATCTTTGAGCCTAAAACAATGCTCTATCGTCACCATTTAATAAATGTTTATTGAAGAAAGAAAAGCAAAGCAAGGAGGGAGGGAAGGAAAGAAAGAAGACAGGCAGACAGGTTTAATTCTATTCCTATCTCATTGATGGTAAATTTCTAATCTCATAAAAATGGAAACACTCATAAAATGCAATTGCCACATTCCTCCGTGATGAAGGGAGACTCACAATCCCTGACTTTTGTCTTGTGGGTCCCAGATTCTACACGACTGATTCCAGCCTTGAAATGGTTTGCTTCACAGTCTGGCTGAATGAATGCAATGCCCAAGCCCTGGAATAGGAAACCCAAAATGTGGTTCAATGAAACCTAAAATGTGTTTTGCCCCCAGACCTTTTCCTTTTATCTTTCAAGACCCATGTAATTTAATGGAAATTGAAGAAGTGTGGGACAGATTCCACTCCTTCCCCACATCTCCCCATCCACTGTACCCATTAACTTCAAAGGAATTTAGCCTGGAAGGAAGCAAATGTGAGTGCAGAAAGGCATAAGATGTTGTGGTTCTTTGAGAGCAGGGGTGGGGGGATGGGAAATGTCCAAGTTCTTCAGCCACCAAAACCACAGCGTATGGGGCATTTCTTTTTTTTTTTTTTAATTAATTAATTTATTTATTTTTGGCTGTGTTGGGTCCTCGTTTCTGTGCGAGGGCTTTCTATAGTTGCGGCAAGCGGGGGCCACTCATCATCCCGGTGCGCGGGCCTCTCACTATCGCGGCCTATCGTTGCGGAGCATAGGCTCCAGACGCGCAGGCTCAGTAGTTGTGGCAACCACTGCGCCACCAGGGAAGCCCTGGGGCATTTCTTTTCATTGAATGTGTCATGTGCAGAGTGGCTGTCTGAAGATGCAATTCAATCTCACATCCTCAAGTACGCTTCCTATACCTCCCAGACCCTAGGGTTTCCAGTGGCCTAAACTGCCTTCCCCGCCCCTGCCCTCACTCCGACTCTTCCTAGATGTGTCCATCTGACTGCCAACATATCGAAAACCAAATCCATCATTTCTTCTTCCCCTACAACCAATATATAACTAACAATGTTATCACCATCCTTCTTGTCATTAACCTATAATTCTTAGACCCATCCTTGACTCTTCTCCCTTGCTTCACCTCCATTTCCAATCAATTAAGTAATTTTCTTCTTATTCTTTATGGTCTCATTTTCCCTCTTACGTTCCTTTCTTATGTAGTGCTGTTGCTGCAACTTTATCTCATGCTCTGTTATCTCGAATATGAACTGTTACAGTAGCATGGATAATATTTACTTAGACCAAGATTTCTCAAGCTTAGAACTATTGAAATTTTGGACTGAATAATAGCTTGTTGAGGAGTAAGGAGAGGGGTGTTCTGTGCCTTATAGGTAGTTTAATAATATCCCTAGCTTTTATCCACTAGATGCCAATAACGCTCCTCCCCCTACCCCTGCCCTGTGATGACACCCAAAAATTTTTCCAGACATTGCCAACTGACCCCAGAAGGGAAAAATCTCCCTGATTGAAAACCACTGTTTTAAATCAAGAATGTCAGATACTCACCATACATGTCATCGTTCTTGAGATTATGGGGCAAACTTGTGACCAATCAAGATATTTTATCCTGTCTTAATGTAGCCTCTCTGCTCATCAAGATCGAGGACTATGTATTTTTATTGCTGTACCTCCAGTGCCTAACATCCTGACTGGCACTTAAAAGGCCCTTGGAGTATAGTTTTGAAAGAAAGAAATGAAAGAATCCATCACTCCTTGCTCCACACCACCATTGGGTGTTAAAGAATTCCACAGGCCAAGGCTCTCAGTGTCTCCTGAGAGACATTTATCACCACCTGGAATGCTCTTATCACCAACTGCATGTATTTATTGGGTTGCCTTTAAGGACATAGGAAATAATTATGTTTTAGGGGTTTTGTAGGACTCATGATTTATATGTTATTCATTTAATCATGTGAGTAGGGTTATCTCCAATTAAAAGATAAGGAAGCCAAGTTTCAGAGATTTGCCCAAATGGGGCAGAGCCAGGATGCAATTTGAGGCTTCAACAGCATATGGCTCTTGATACTGATTTCTCTTTTCCTATCCTTCCAGTCTCTACTTAGTTCTCTGAGAAAAATCTCTCTTAAACCCAGGTTCTTTGCAGAAATAAAACATGAGTGGTTAACAGGAACTCTAGGACAAGAACCGGTATTCTTTGCCTCATCCAACCACAGCTCATTGCTTAGCCCAAGTGTTCTATGCAAGAAAGGGGAAGAACTTGCCTTCTGGGCCAAGTTTTATACCATCTGAAAGCCAGTCGAATTTAGTTTAAAGTATTAGAACTTAACATCACAAACTAAAAAACAATCTAAGCGTGCAGGGTCAGGGGCATAAGATGACCTTTCTTCCACACAAATATAGAAAGCTATCAGCAGTGGGAGCCCAACTTCCAAAGACCAGGAGAGCAATATGTACATATCCATGAACACCTGGTCATGAACCCAGGAAGGAAAGGAAAAAGGAAGAGATGGAAGGAAAAAAACCCAAAGTAATAAAAGGGTAAGGAAGAAGTTATATAGGCTAATACTGGGAAGGGGGTGGCTTATGGAATGTAGAATTCAAATGATCTATGTTATTTCCATCTTAGGCATCATTGTTAATTTTAAGCATGGGAAAGAATAGTCATTCTTTAAAGGACAGGCAGACTTTTAATATTACCTTCACAGAACTACACTCATAAAAGTAAAACATTATTAGAAGAGACAGCTAAAGAGAACCAGAGCTCATTTGAACAACTTGCTAAATTTTTAGTTGAGGAAATTGAGGTCCCAGTAAAGAAAAATAACCCCAAGAGACATATGACAAATGAATGGCAGGGACAAGAACCCATGCTCCTAGTACTTTGCACAATGTTCTTTCTATATATTGACCCAGATTCTTCTGCCATTTTGTGACACGCCCCCCTTCCATGAATTACCACTGGAGGCTCATCATGGAAATTACACAGGCAACTGGAAACATGAAAGTTTGGCTACCCTCTCTAGAACATTTATTCTGCATATGAGTCAGTGCAGAAAATAGTTTGCACTTCATATATTCATGTGCTAATTTTGAATTAAGTTGCACCACATAAATTCTCCTGAAAAATGATGCAATTAAGCCTGGACTGTCTGAGAAGGACAACAACATGTGGCTGTAATTATAATGGCAAAACATCTTGGTAACACACTGACTTATTAGTACAGTAATTAGTGTTGGTGCAATGCATACTGAATAGTCCATAAAACAAATAATGCAACGTAAAATCCTGAAAAAGAGTCATAATTTTCAAGTGAACAATCTTTGTATATTTTGCCTGTGACATCAACCATTTGGGCCAAATTGTTTCAGCCACTGCATAAAAGGTCTGCCTCCCTCTTGAGTGCAGATTATTAGAAAAATCTTCAACTTCTGGCAAAATACATAATTAGTGTATAAAATCTGGCAAATTAGAGCAAATTTAACTCTGTTAGGGACCAATTATATAAATACTAAAAAGTGAGTAAACATTAGCTGCATAATCTTGGATTCTGGAGTAAGTTGGGCCAACAGCAGTCATTAAAAACCACAAAACTAAAACTATCAGTCCCATAATAGTACATCCTAGAACTGGATGAAATCCTGAGACATTGTTTTTACTGATCTCCTAACTTCAAACAGTAAGGTTTTACAATTCTATTTTATGAATAAATTAACTTCTTCCCAGAAAACCCCAATGAGTAGAATCACAGAAAATGGGTTCCTAAAATAAGGAGGTATCTTAGTTCCCATCCACATCCATCTTTGTCCAGTACATTAATTTACCTTCAAACATCTCCTGGAATCTTAGGATCATGCCTTTTATAATCTTACCAAGAGATAGAAATGTTTCATCTAAAATACTGGTTAAGAGAAGTCCAAGGGTAGAACACTAGAAAACTTCCTCTGGACTGTCTTTGGCTGGTTATCAACATACTTGAAGTGATAGGTAACTCATATACATTCAACAGCAAGTAACTTGTACCTTGGGCAGGTGCCGAGAAGGGGAAGGAAACCAGGTTAGCACAGAGCTGAGGTGGTCCTGCACAGGGCAGGATTCTTCTTTGAGTGGATTCAACAAGAGTCAGTGTCACATGGTCAGTGAGGTATAAAAGCTCAGCTTTGTCTTCTCTCATTGTGATATCCATGGAAATCAAGAATCTGAGCAGATTCTTAAAGTCACAAAGTTGGTTTCACCATGATCTCAGATAGGAAATTTTTTGTGACACTGTCCCAGCCAGTGTCCTAGGCACATAGAAAGCAGTGTTTGTGAGGGTACTAGAAAGGGTTAGGCAGTGTGTGACAATCTTGTGAGTGGTCTGGGGATCATATCAGGCAGGGTCTGAGGCCATGGCTAGAGGTGGAAATTGCCCTTAACTATAATGGGACCAGGAAAGGGTGCATCCCAGAAAGGATCAATAGTTTGTCAAAGGTCACACAGATAGAAATGAGCTAAGCCAAGATTTGAACCCATTCAGTTAGCTGTAGAGGTTCTACTTTATAGGTTCTTGCACATACTGTTTATACTACAGCTGCCTCTTAAAATGAGTAAGATAAATTCTAGTTCTAACCTGCTGGTGAGTGTGAGCCTACTATGACGTGGTCTGTTTTGGTTAAGGATAATTCAGATAACAGAGGGGCTTACCCCATGATTGAAATCATCAGTCCATAATTGTAAGGAGCTGGGGACAATAGGAAACTGACAAAAAGATTCACTCAACCTATGACTAATAGAGTCAAGAGAAGCCACCCTTCCTGTCTGCATCATGCTATAGGGATCTCATGAAGATCTTGTTGATATCCTAGTGTACTTTTCTATGTACTTCTGGTCTGGCAGTCTACTAGTGCTCAAAACAAACTCAGAGTCATGGGTTTAAAATTCTTTCTTTGCCTCATGTTCTTGGTGACCACTTGGGCACTTCATTCTCCCTTCTCTGAGCCTCAGCTCATCATCTGGAAAATGGCAATAAAAAGATTTGATATGAATATATCCACTGTTAAATGAGAAACCATTTGTAAAGCATGAACATGAGGATTGGAATGATGACTATCCAATTATCATTAGTTTTGTGCCCTAGGCTAGAGATTTAACTTCTCTCCCCTCAGTTTCCACTTCCATAGACTGAAAATCATAATGGAACCTACTTCTTAGGGTTTGTATAAAGCTTAAACACACTAATCCATATAAAATGCTTATAAAGCTTTACAAAATATGCCAGGTACATGACAACTATTGCTGTAAATTATTATTATTATTCTTAGCAGAGTGCTTACTTGATTCGCTTTCTCTTCCCCTCACCTTTCTTCATTAAACAAGAAAATAAAGTTAGTGAGAGTCTGGAATTTGACATGTTGAATTCTTATAAAACTTCTAGATAGAGCAGTTTGTTTTTCTTTGGGTGTGCTCTGCATCACTTTCTTTATATCAAATGTGTGTAGTTACAAGATGCCCAGGAATACACACTGTGGCTTAATATATCATTTGCAAAGAGAATAAAGTTACTTGGAGTCAGCTTGTGTGTCTGGAGTCCAAATTCCAGCTCTGCCACTAAATTGCGTTATGATCTAGGGCAATTCTCTTACTTGTTCTGACCCATCTTGGGAAAAATAGTGTGTATATTTTACACTGCTCCATAATCACAGTGGAATGCTCTTTTAAATCAGTGATAACCAAGTCTGAATCTTACTGCTGCCGTGTGCTAGCCATGTGATTATGGTAGGTTACTCAACCCCTCTAACTCTCAATGTCTTATCTGCAAATCCTTGAGAATACTGTCTGCTTCAAGAGGAGCATGAGAGAGTTAAGTGAGCTCAGGTAGTAGGATGTGCTTAGCCTTGTACTTGGCTCATGGGAGGGACCCTCAAGCTAAAGTATATGTTTAAGTGCATATCATACACCAAAGTAACTCTGTATATATTTATTTATTTATTTACTTTTTATTTTTTAACCCTTTATATTTTGATTCAACACTAAATACCCCTTGGTCTCATTTTAAAACTTTGGGCATGTGTATTGTTAGGGGCAGAGTGATAATGTGATTGTTCGCTAGGCCTTGATGCACCTTTTCAGTATGTTCCTGGGTCATTTATTCTACTAGCAATGATCTTGTTCAGCAAAATATATACTATCCAGTTTCTGGGTAGAATTAATGCAAGATAATAGGAGATCCAAATAGGAAATCCTCTGTGAAGACCTCTCTGAATATATCATCATAATTAAGCCTCTTCCACCCTCTTACTGAGCCTTTTACTTTCCTCCTACAACTTACAATGGGTGTATCTGTTTGTAGGACTGTCTCACCCTCAGAGCTGTGAGATCCTTGAGACTAGTAGGGGCTGAATTTTTTATTTTTGTATCCCCAATATCTATAATAAGTCCAGTGTCTAACACAGAGTGGGTGCTTAATAAATATTCAGTAAATAAATTAATATAAAAACCTTTCTCTCCTTCCAGTCCCTCCTCCGCTGTCAGACAAATAGGTACCCTTGATGTTACACAGATTCTCTACAAGGCTGTGGCCATTATGATTGAGTTAGGGAATTATTGAAAGACACATTTTATAACTCTTGCCATAATTAATGTGACAAGAAATAATAACTGACTTAGTAATGTAATCAAATCAGAATGTATTTGATTTGATCTGTCAAGTTGTTATTCATATCTCTAATCCTTCTAGTCAGAGCTTTCAACATGTAATTATTTCTGAAAGCAATGAAGGCAGGCATAGTCCCTGTCAGGCTTGAAGAGAAGGAATGAAGCACTGTTGGATCCTTCATCCATTCTGTAAAGCTGGAAGGGTGGGGAGATGTGCCTTTTGCCCAACCAAACGGGAAAATGCATATACCCTTCATACGCATATGATCTACCCATTTGTGCGGTGTTTACTAAGCTACAGGGTCATCAGCCCAGTTCTTCAAAGCATAAAAAGTCATTCTTTAATGTACATACAATGCCCATAAAGATGGAAAGAGTGGTCAGCTTCTTTGGACAGCTTCTAAAAGTGCAAAGGAACTTCCCATGAGAGCTGGGATATGCATATACATTACTTTTCTTCCTCAAAAAATATCTGCCTTATCATCTCCATCTTAAGAGGAAGGACTAAGCCTCAAAATATTAGGAAGTTAAGCCAAGATAACACGTTTAGTTTCAGGACTAGATTCCTAAGACATGCCTCTGTCCCGAGAATCCATACTCTACTGCCAGACTGAACATTTACATTTATATAAATACCTTGACCTTATCTGCCTTAGTCTATTGGCTAACTGCTCTTTTTGATTGAAGAATTTTTGAGATAGAGAGCTTGTATTTACAGAGGACCCCTCCTAAAAAAGAATAATGTACTGTAATAACATCAGCATAAGCATTCATTCAACTTATTCAACAAATATTGAGACCCTGACCATTTGTAAGGTACTGAAGATACACAAATTAAAAATACAGCCTTTCCCTGTAAGAGTTCAGTGGCTAAGAATTTTGACAGAGAATAATTATTGTCCTGATGGAAATATGTGAAAGCAGCATATGAGAAAAACTGTTCAGGGAAGGTTTCCTAGAGAAAGTGATGGTTGAACCAAGTCTTAAAGAAAAAAGTTGGACTTTTCCAGGAAGACAAGCAAACTGGGCATCACAAGCAAAAGGAATAGTATGTGCAAAGGCCCAGAGGTATGAGGTGTACAGAATAGCTGGATCATAGGGTAAAGCCAGACAGAAGATGGTTAACCAAAGAAGACAGATTAGAATTGTAAAACGACAAGAAATTTGTTTTGCTGGAACAAAAGAATCTGAACATCTCAAGTTTTCTCCTATCCTTCGAAAAATTTTCTGATAAATACTTGAAACCTGTTTTGATATTTTTGCATTACTATGGCTGAAGTTTCTAGGCATGCTCAAAAACAAGAATAAAATTCTTACCCATAGTATTAAATTCTAATATTATGTTCTTAATTTGCTTAACTGTCCTAGGATTACTTCAAATAGATACATTTTATTGTATATAAGTTATATCTCAATAAAGTTGACTGAAAAAAAACAGGAATTAGCCTGAATTAGTTGGTGAAATCTGAGATAATTTGCTCATCAAAAAATGAATAACTGAATGAAAAAGGAATCCATTAGTTCATAGTGATGTTAAGATATATAAATAAAAATAATACACTGTACATAAAGACTTTGAGGGGATTAAATGAAATAATACATGTAAATCCTCTAGGACAGTTCTTGTCTATGTTGTAACTGTATGATACATGGTAGCTAAATGAGGAATATGCAGTAAATTGAGGATTTCATTAGTGCTCTCCTAAAGCTAATGAAAGATAAAATCAGTTCATCAACTTTTTACACGCATTCCTCCCTCCTCAGTCAGCTTCAGTTTTCTCCTCTTGCAGGTGAGCTGGAGCAAAGCATACCTCCCCTTTCTTCATCCTCTATCTGATGTGCTTTTTATATTAGCGGAGGCTGGGGTACATCATCAGGTTTGCCTATTGTGATGATCTTTAGAGTTTTCACCAAATACTTCTGGTTCTCCTTCCAAGCACACGATAGGATTTCACTTCCCTGCCCCCTTGAAGTTACAGGTGGCTTCCTTCATCCAGGCAATAGGAGCAGAAGAGATGTGTGTCATCTGTGGGCAGACACTTTAAGATCCAGTGTTCTAACTCACCACATCTCCTTTTCCTGTGGTGGTGACTGTGGAAGCTCGTGTCAAGATGGATCCTGAATGATTACAAGGATTCTGCTGTCAACGTCTATTGGACACATACCTTGAGTGTGAAATAACCATTTGGTTTTAATCCACTGAGATTTGAGGATTGTTTCTTATTGCACATAACCTAGTCTATCCTAATTGACACCCATGTTAGCTTGCACAGGGCCCAACAGAGTGGATGATCAATCAAAGTCTAATGAGTTGAACTAATTTCCTTGCAAAGACCTAGACTCACCAGGAAGACCTCAGGCTGAATTTGCCTATCTTTGAGTTGAAGCAAATTTGCCTCCCCTCCAATTGCCTCTTGTGATGTATTAGGCAAATGCTTCTAATTTTTTATCACGATTTTCTCTTCCTTCCTTGAGGACAGAGGGAAATATTTCCCTCCTAATTGTCTACATCCTGTTGCAAAGAGTAGTTTGCTTAACGACACACTGGGTAGCAGAGACTACAAAGAAAAGACTTCTCACTGAAGAAGAGCTTTGGCCTCCTCTTCCAAGAAAAGCTCTTTAAGAATCAGAATCAAAAACTGGAACCTAGAATTTATTCTTAACGATGAAGGAAAGTGACACTTCCTACCATTAAATGGCAGAAACAGTTTTCCTACAAAAATGTTGCCTGTTAAAAATATCACATGCAATGCCTCAATGGCATAGATATTGCCATCTCTAGCCACTAGGCATGGGAAGGAGTAGGAGGTGGTTGTCATAAGCCCTAACATCACACCTCTCCCTGCTTCAGTCCTGGGTTAGTCCACTCCACAGATGCTCCAGGCAGAGGAGAAGGGAATCTGTGTGCTTGTCTCCTCCGTAGTTCCTTGCTCACCAAGTGCCCGGTTTCCAGCAGCAAAAGTCATTGGCAGAACTTTGGCTTCTACTGTCCTCCAGCTTCTCTACTTGCCAATCTTGAGTCCAAATGAAGATTTTCTTTTCTCCGTGAGGTGGCCAGAAACTGACAAAAACTATCTCATCTTGGCATGGCCTATTTTTCTTCAGAATGGAAACCACAAAGGCAGTCATTCCTTAGATATTAAAAGCTTCTCTTGTCTTTTATTTTTTAACTTTAATATTATATATTGGAGTATAGTTGATTAACATTGTTGTGTTAGTTTCAGTTGTACAACAAAGTGATTCAGTTATACATATACATGTACCTATTTTTCTTCAAATTCTTTTCCCAATTAGGTTGTTGCATAATATTGAGCAGAGTTCCCTGTGCTATACAGTAGGTCCTTGTTGGTTATCCATTTTAAATACAGCATCGTGTACATGTCAATCCCAAACTCCCTATCAATATAACTACCCCCCCCACCCTTCCACCCTGGTAACCATAAGTTCGTTCTCTCAAATGAACTTGTTTACAAAACAGAAACAGATTAACAGACTTAGAGAAGCTTCACTTTTCTTGATAGCTGGCTACCCCACCTCTCCTTTTCTCTCTTCCTCTTCACAGTGGCAAAACATCCCAACTCAAAAATTCCATCCCATTATATCCCAACTCATTATTCAGATTCCGTGTCGATGGCATGCCCTAGATTTTGTTTCTGAAGATAGAGTCACGCCACCAAACATTGCACAACATAGAATAGAAGCTGGCACTGCTTACTGATGGACACTCAGTTAATGCTATTCCAATGAACAAATAATATAATCAAAGGATATGAGTCTAAAATGTAAAATACCTGAGGATAAGTGCAATGACTTATATGCCTTTATACTCCCAACATTTAGCATCCTGCTTGCCACATAACAGGACTTAAGAAACAACTGTATGGTTAACAGCATGGGGTTTGGAGTAATATTCCTGATTCACTTTTTAGTTTTACCACTTAATAGCTGAGTGTCACTGAAAAAAATTACTTAACCTATTTAAGACTCAGTTTCCTCATTAGCAAAATAAGACTGTTATAAGAGTTAAATGAGATAATATGTACCAAATTCTTAGGATAGAGTAAGCTCTCAATAAAGACTATTCATAGAGTTTCACACCTCAATAGCTTAGTCTCCTTATTAATATTGCCTAAGCTTCTAAAATTTCTACTGTTTCAAAGGCATACGCACCTGCACCTGGCAATTTAGATATTCATGTGATCCAGGATGTCAGATCCTTAATCATAAGGAGCTTATGGGGGAATTCCCACTTCTTCAACCTGGTGAATTCATTTAAGAACTTATGTCTGTCATACAAAAGAAGGTCAGATATGCAGAGGTTTCTGTTTTAAAGCCATAGCCTGGGGCTTCGCTGGTGGCGCAGTGGTTGAGAATCTGCCTGCCAATGCAGGGAACACGGGTTCGAGCCCTGGTCTGTGAAGATCCCACATGTCGCGGAGCAAATGGGCCTGTGAGCCACAACTACTGAGCCTGCGCATCTGGAGCCTGTGCTCCGCAACAAGAGGCCGCGACAGTGAGAGGCCTGCGCACCGCTATGAAGAGTGGGCCCTGCTTGCTGCAACTAGAGAAAGCCCTCGCACAGAAACGAAGACCCAACACACCCAAAAATAAATAAATTAATTAATTAATTTTTAAAAAAAACAACCATAGCCTGGAGAATGGGAGGAAAGGGATGTGTGTCAGGAATACGTCACAACTGATTGCCTCAAGCATGCAGGTGGGCCAGCAATGTCTACAAAAGTGTTTTTGTCTTTTACAAAGAAGAAAATGAAGTCACAGCATTCCACAGGAAGATTCAGAGTCATCATTAGTGGTATGAATAATTTATCTCCCTAAACCAGATCATGACACTTTTGTTGTCTGCTCAAAGAGCAGAGAGGCTGTTCAACAACAACAAATTAGTTGCCCCCCAAAAAAGCCCATGTCTCTCACCCTTGAACTTGCCTTTTCTGAAAATTGCAGATGTATCAAGGTACCAGTTGAGCCAAAGAACACAGAGTAGATTTTTGTTCCAAAAAAAAAAAAAAAACAGGGAAAAGAATCCAAAACAATGTATTTAATACATTTTAAAGGATCATTTCCTTTCCCTTGTTTCCCTAAAATCATCCAAAACCATTCCATGTTGAATATGTTTTCCAAGCACAAAATTGTGTTTCTGAATATGATAGAAGACTGATAGCCATGAGGCTTAAGGATGAGTATAAGAATGAATGCGGTTTCTAATCTTCTGAAGCTCCAGCTCCAGCAGCAGCTCTGTTATGGCCAAATGTGAAAAAGTACCAGTGTTCAGGCACTGAGCCCGGCTTCTTGGAAGACCAGTTAAAATAGTAAGTGTTCGGTGCAAGCCAACATGAAAATCAAAGCCATACCTGGAAGCCAAACAGAGTTGAGGTTGTTCCTTTGGAATTATTATGTGTTTGAAATGGAAACTTTTCAGAAGGCTGGAATGGTTCCTTTAAGTCACTTGACCTCTTAAACACAAAACTCTTTTTTTCCCCCTAAGAGAAGAAGGGCGGGAAGGAAGGGATAGAAAGACATTTGAAAAGTCAGAGAAGGCCTTACAAGTAACTGTCCTAGAGCAATCCCTGCAGAGGAGAAGAGAGTTACCATGCAGAAAATCTCCCTGCTAACTCTCCCCACTAGGCTGCCCTTCACAGATGTTCCTGATTTTGCTAGATAGCAATTCCCAGCTCACCAGATTCCAAGTGAGAAAGTAGGAAAAGTAATTGGTTGCTATTAGATATGCATTCTGAAGTAGAAAGAAATGTGGGCAATGAGGAATTTCTGGCTTGGATTAGAGGTTCCATGGTAATTAAACAATAATGAAAAAGAAGATTCCAATAACATATTTGGAAACCAAAGAGTGGGTTAGAAACTCAAATGGGTAACGTGCCTCTTTCAGGCTATCTCAGGAAAACATGCTATGCTTTCTATAAAGGATTCTTCTTCCCTGGAATAGACAGTCATTACTGAATGTATTGATATACTTTCAATCATAGAAACATTTGTTGAGTGGACATGGTGTGTTAGGCCCCGTGCTAGAGGCAGGATGCATTGACTTGACTAACACCCCTTGTCTGGCCTTGCTGCACTCAGAATATTCCAATTTCTCATTATATTTTTAGGAGGTGCTATGATACTTTTCAAAGAGAAATAGATAATCCCACAAGAAATACTTCTTCCAGGTAGAGTTTATTGCCTTTAAACACTTCCTGGGATCCTTCTGGATTCTTTGGATTAAGTTGTAGCATGAAGATTTGTTAGACTGCCATGATCATGGCAAAATTGGGTGGGAAATACAGAGAGTTCCCATATAGCTCCTCCTCCCACAGACCTAGTACTTGTTTTTAAATAAAAATCCTAGCTTTGCAAAGATGTGACATCATCAGAAGGAATGTAGTGTGATCTGATATTGAAACTCTGAACTGTCCAGAGCTAGTAACTCATGTGGTCTCTGAAAGATGTTGAGTATCACTGGGTTTTTCTTGAAAATTTTTTAAAAGGCCTTTATGAATTAGCTGCAGCACCCTGGGGTGCCTCAGCACACAGTTTGGGAAATGCAGGCTTAATGTATTTAATCCTAGGAATGGCATTCTAAAAATAGAAGTCTATGATGAAGTGGAAAGCTAATGGGGATTAGAATGGGATATAATTATTGACACTGTGACACTGGCCATGCGACTGAACTCTCTGAGCCACAGTGCCCTCTCTAAGAAATGGAAAAACCTTCCTTATTTTATAAGGTTATAATGCTGGTTTGGAGGTTGCTCCAAGGCTTGCTGTCTCTGTTATTGGTTGCACTATAACAGGTGAAAGAAAGGGATGGTTGATGGAGCAAGTACAGTCCCTAAAGAGACCAAAATCTGCATGATCAAAGCAGAACAGATGCATTAGATTCAGACTAGCACTGCAATAACAATTACAACACCAAAATTAAAAAACAACAAGGTATTTAGTGACTTTCTAATTATCTGGGAGTCAGTATAGTGTAGTATAGTCTGACCACTTATATAAGTTAGAATCCTAGTTACTTAACCAATTTGTGCCTTATTTAATAAGCACACCTGGCTCATGTCAAGCACTTAGCATATTACCTGGCACATAGTAAGTGCTCAATAAATGTTAACAGTCATTAGTGTGTGCTATATGCTCACTTGGCCCTTACATAACTTCATTCTACCCTCACAACTACATTTTGTGATTTGTACTATTGTGTTTTCTTAAACTTCACCTTTAAAGTCCTCAAAGCTGCTAAGAGTCATGGAGTAAGCCCCAAATCTGAGATATTTCTATTATATTATTCTAAATGAAATCAGAGCCCTTGATTTGTTAATTATTATGTGTACTGTAATGTTTCTGAAATCAAGGGCTGAGATCCAAGTATGAAAGAAGTCACAAGAAAAAACTCAGTTGCACATTACTGATTTCAGGCTCTTAAGGTAACAAAACAGGCCGACTTACTGAGGGCAGTGGAAAGGATGAACTCAGTGACACCAACCACTCACTTTCACCTTCCGAAAGAGCTTACTCCTTTAGTGTGACTGGTCCCACTCAGGTCAGTGTAGCTGCTGATGGATATGGTGCTGAGGGTGCATCAAGGACCCAGGCTTAAACCATACTATGCCCTCATCTTTTGCTTGTAAGACTATTGGTGACACAATTTTGTTTGAGATGGACCATGAATATTACAGGCATAGATTTTAATGACTGGATTTATTTTACCAACTGCTTAAATTACTTGAGAATATATTTTAAAACCTTAATACTCTATGCCTCTCTCCTTCACCAGCTCCAGCCCCCTGAGATAACTAATGTTATCAGGTTGGTGTGTTTTCCTCGACAATCTTATTTATTTATTTATTTACTCACTTACTTATTTATTTATTATTTATGGCTGTTTTGGGTCTCCATTGCTGCACGCGGGCTTTCTCTAGTTGCAGCGAGTGGGAGCTACTCATCATTGCGGTGCGTGGGCTTGTCACTGCGGTGGCTTCTTTTGTTGCGGAGCACAGGCTCTAGACATGCAGGCTTCAGTAGTTGTGGCTCTCAGGCTCTACAGCGCAGGCTAAGTAGTTGTGGCGCACAGGCTTATTTGCTCCACAACATGTGAGATCTTCCCGGACCAGAGATTGAACCCGTGTCCCCTGCTTTGGCAGGTGGATTCTTAACCACTGTGTCACCAGGGGAGTCCCATTCCTTGACAATTTTTTCCACACTCATATGAACAAATACGTATCCTTAGTTATAGGATTTTTTTTTTTTAAATACGACCATATTATTTATATTACTCTGTAACTTGCTTTTTTTCCTTCAAAACTATCATGGACATTCCTCCGTGTCAATTCGGATAAATCCAAAATATTCTCTTTTTTTCTTAACACTTAGTAGTAGTTGATATTATATATTTATTTGCTTATGTTTTTATCTATCCCATTAGGCTATAAACTTCATGCTATTGGCAAATGTGTATTTTGTTTACTGCTGAATACCCAGTGTCTAGAACCATGCCTGACACATGATTGGTGTTCAATTAATATTTGCTTAATTGAACTAATAAACTAATGAATGTGTATGTGCCTTTCCTTCTACCTGGAGGACCCTATTACCCCTGCAGGTCTAACTACTTACACTCAGGCTTCATGTGCAAGAACTGAAGTAGTCCCTCTATAAATCCTTCCTTCCTACCACTCTCCCAGAAATACATTATTGCTCCATCTTTGAGCCCCCAAAGATATTGATTCTATGGGTTTATGAGCAGAACAGGTGATATAATATATCCCTAAGACCCATCTTGGAGCATGAAACATGGAAAACATTCAATAAACTGGTAGTTACATTAAGTCATTTTTATTCTATACATTTATAAGATTGGTACTACTGTGATTTCAACTCTATAGTTGGAAAAACTGAAAGCCAGAGAAACTGAGTAATTTACTTGAGGTTTGGTAAATGGCAGAAGCAAGATTTAAGACTGGTTCTGTCTGATTATAAAGCCCACATTCCTAGTTAATACATTTTCAGTCTCCCTGTCATTTTCCAATTAAAAGAAATACACTGTGTGGCTGAGACTACTTCTCAAAACCTGTCCATTGTCCTCTTGGACACATGGGATGACTATGTCCTCAGCCTCCCACGAAATCAGATGTGGCCATGTGACCAACTTCTGGTGAATGGAATGTCACTTCAAGTGATCCTCACTACTTACAGGCCTAGGAATAAAAACCTTCCACATGACCTTCTCTCTCTACCCTGTGTCTTCACCCCAGATGCAAGAATTCAGCAGAAGACTCCAATACTTAAGGCATCTAAGATGATGAAGCAAGAAAATTGAGGGATTATGGATCCCCAGATCACTGAATAGAAGATCTTTCATGGAATATCTGCATTAAACTGTTAAATTATCAAGAAGTAAACTTCTATTGGGTTAACCCATTAACATTATGGGATAGTTATCATTAGTTGCCTTTCCTAACTAGTCATTTTCAAAGAAGTTTCTCCATATATGGCCTTTGTTCTCCTCTCTAGTGTCCTCTTTCACCATTACTCACCTATACCCCAAGTAAAATAAATTATTTGCAGTTCCTCAAACACCTTACTCTTTTTCCTAACAGTTATAATCTCCCTCTCTTCATGGATAAATCCTCCTTATTCTCTGAAATCAATTTATATGTCATCTCTTCTAGGAAGTCTTACTTAACAACTCTGGGATTAGTGCCTTTTTCTCACAGGACCTTTCTAGCACTTGCCTTCCCCATTCCCCTGAACTGCTTCTATTCAGGCTCCCATCCTCTCTCATTAGTACTCTGCTTATCCTTTAGCTGAACTACAGAGCCAATATCATATTACCTCTAAACAAAACTCATGAATGATAATTGCATACCTGAATCCCAAATCCAAAGTATTGACTTCTCAAGGCTACATCATCAATGACAGCAACCATAGCTAATATTTCTGAGTGCTTGTTAAGTGCCATGCACCATTCTAGTGCTTTACGTGTATTTAATCATTTAATATTCACAACTCTATGAAATAAGAATTATCTTCCTCACTTTACACTTGAGACAAAATGAGATTCAGGGTGATGAAGTGATTGGCCAAGGACACAGAAATAGGAAAAAGCTGTTCTTTCTCCCCAGCATGACTAAAAACCCTCATATTCTTCCTGGAACTCACTGGAGTCTATCAATCCCTCGACAATTTGCCAATGGGTTTAGGAGGATGAGCATCCCTTGTTGGGTTTCCAAGTTTAAATACTAATTCCAAACCCCCCTCCCAACTTCTACTTGGTCCAGTAATTAGATTAATATCCCTCTTAAACCCAAAGGTTAGATATGTCTAGAACTGACCATAAGTTCTATGAAAAGAGGGACCACCTTTATTTTCTTCACTGTTGTATTCTGCCTGGCAAAATATTCCATAAATACTTACTAAGTAAATGAATTAATGATAGTACAAATGCCACTGACAGCAGAGAACATCCCAGGTTTGAGATTACCCGGTACAGAATAACAACTGAAACTGTCTCTGTTTCCAGTTCATTACTCACTGGAGGAAAGGAAGCTGGAAAAAAATTAGATGAAAGCCATCAGGAAAAAAGTAAATATATTTTCAAGCTGTGATGAATGGTATGGACTCCAGGTAACTTTGGAAGAGTAAATAACATTGTTGTCTCTAAAGTACATAAGCAGGTTACGTGCAAGTGTATTTTGTGCAAAACAAGCGTTGGATTTCTAGATAAAGAAAGAGTTTTAAGTTCTGATGATGAATAGTTCAGTGTCACCATCCCAGCAAGGTCACCTGCCTGCAGTTACATAAAGTATTATCAGACGAGAGACATCTCTATAAGGAATGTGGCCTCTTTATACTCTTCTGAACATCTCTTAAATGAATGAGTGAATAAATGAAGGAAGAGTGAAAGAATTAAGATTTTTCATCTTGGTGAGTACAGTGATGTGTAAGCTAAGTACAGCCTTTTATTCAGTAAAATGTAAAGCATATCGTGTAATTTTTAGCTATCCTCCAGAAATTGTCTTAACCTAGGGCATTTTAGACACACCTAGAAATATGGAGCTTGTGCTTCTTACCCTCAAACCTAAATGGGCTTTGGTGAACAAAGCCTGACATCTACCTGATGAAAAGAACATCAAAGGGACTCCATGCCTGGGTTCCTAGAATTTTCATTCCTAGACTCCCCAGAACTTAATTTTTCACTCAGATTCATATCTCTATTCAATCTTCATCTGTTTTACATCCTCTAAACTTCTTTTAAAATAGTCTTCCAATGTGGTGCTTAGTTACTGTATTTCATATAGATGACTACAATTCCAATCAAACTGGAGTCAATAACAGAAGGGGTCCTGAGTTTGGAGTGAGCAGAAATCCTGGATTAGGAAGACATGGATGAAATAATTCTGGGAATCCCTGAAGCAGAATACTGCCAGAGGTAGTCCCCAGAATCATGTGGGCCATGTATAAAAGGAGCAAAACTCCCGGAACTGTGTTTGGTCTTCTGTGGGATTCTAGCCTCCAGGACTAAAGCAGGGCCAGGAGTGGAATGTAAAATTCAGAAATTCAAAGCAGATGGCAGGTCAGGTCGTTGGGACCCGAAGCTTGCAAAGGCACTATGCTTTGTTTCCTCCAGGCACTGGGCTCTGGGCATATGGCAACAAACTCTTTGCAGATATGGTCTACTGGTAGAGCAGAGCTCCTAATGTATTACTTGTCCTGGCTCAAATTGCTTTTAGAGCTGAGATGAAACTCTACTTGAAAAGGACAAATCATTATTTTTGGTACTTGGATGGACTTAGGCATTTATTGTTCAGCTCTTACTCAAAGTTTAGTTTTAATTTAGGAGCTCCACCCTCAGAGAAAGCTAATCAGATTTCACTAGAATAAAGCTATGAGGAATGATGAATATTTTGGAAAGCAACTTTACAACATGCATGTATTATGATCCTTAGAAATCTTTGCCTTAGCTTAGGTTTCCCTCAAAGCAGAGCTCGATAAGAGCTCATGTGTGGAAAAGTGATTCCAGGGAACAGGAATAAGGGACTAGATAGAGTGAGATAGAGAAAGAGGAAAAGCCAGGCTCTAGGAGCAGTATCTATCATGACATCACCCTAGAGCAAATCTTTGGTCAAAGGTTGCCCTGGGGGGTGCTCTTTCCCCAACACTGCTGAGCTTCACATGTACACAGGTCAAATGCCAGTCTCCTATAATTGAAGGAAGAAAAGCAAAAGTGTGCAGTACATTTAAGGTGAGATACTGTCAGCACAAAATGAGTTGAAGTATCCACAGAAAAGACCATTTCAGCCACAGATGTAGTGAGACATCTGGCAGAGGTTATGTGAGGCAGGGCCCCAGAAGAACTGAGTACAATCTTCTTTCCCATTAACACAGTAATCTGGGTCCATAGTATCTGTCCTAAGGAGTTATGGTAAAATATGAATAAAGATGATAAAGATGCTTGCCATAACACTATTAATACTAGAAAATAATTGTAATAGACTTAAACAGGAGAAGGGTTAAGTATATTATGGTAAATATATTTGACTATTATGCAAAAATTAAAAATTATGTTTCTACAGAGTTGATAAGAGTATGGGAAGATGTTTCCAGTATAACATGAAGTTGTGAATAAAAAGATGTTAATTACAGACACAGAATGATCATACCATGTCAAAACAACCATGTATAGGAAAAGTATCCCCCAAATATCAAAATATGAAAGTAGTTATATTCAGGTCTTAGGACTATAGGTAAGAATTTTCCTCTATTTTTCTACAGGAGGCATAGGAAGAGATCCAAATGGTTCGTTCCATCAAGTAGATTAGACATGGCTATTAATCCCTTCTTCTGGAGACTTGATCCCTAGAGATTATTAAATCCTGTGGCACTCCTGACTCAACTCAGACCCCAAACACTTGTTACAGCAGTCTTATCTTTTCCTAAGTCCTTTCCTTATAAAATTGTTTCTTGCTTCTCTTTGGGCTTTGGAAAACACGAAATTCCATTATTACTCCTGGTTACCCCCTACATATCCACCAAGTAGACTTTTCTGGTCTGATCCCTGCCCCCGACCTTCCTGTCTGAGTTAGGTGCCTCTCTTGTGTAGTCCTGTAAGACCCTGTACTCATCCTACCTGACCACTGATGCTGCTGCTTTGTTTTGCTTCTATATCTGTCTTGCTCACTGCTCCTAATGCTAAGCCTCATTACATGTGTAATCTCCTCAATTATCACAATTCTCCTATAGAAAAGGTATTATTAACTCTATTTCATAAACAGGATTCAGAAACTTGGAGAACTTTAAAAATCTGAATCAAGCTCAGAATCCAAGACAGTTTTGACTTCAAATCCATTTATAAACCCTTGTCTCCTGAGAGGGACAGTAACCCAAACAACATAAAACAAAAGGATTCCGTTAATCCAGTGTTTGTTTTCTTACATTTTGCTAAACCAGTGAATATTCTCTGACTTTTCATTGATATAAACAAATCTGATCATAAATATCTAACAATTTCTGTATTTAGTTCTAAATTAACAAAACCTCAATTATAGTTAAATGTCCAAAAACAGCTTAGCCAATAATAGGAGAAAATAGCTAAGTAAATAATGCACTTGATTAAGCTATCAACAATTGTTTATAACATTTTAAAGATATAAAAATGCTTATATGATACTATCTGAAAATGTATACGCAATATGATGTTTTAAACATATGCACACATATATACAAACACATATAAAAACTAGAAGTACACAAAACTATTAGCAGGTCTTTTATGGATGCTAGGATTATTGATTATTTTTATTTTTCTATATTTGTCAGGTATCTATAATTAAACTTATTATTTTTATAACTAGACAAATTAATTAAGCTTTGTTTTAAATTTATATATGTGATTTGTTATGTATGAATTTATGTGCAATATTTTGGTCATAGAGCTAAGTTGGGTCAAGTTTAAAAAGTGAGACACAATGGTTACAAGCCATAGGTACAAGTTTGATTTATTTTATCTGGAGCAGAATATGAATGAACTAATGATACTGGGACAATTTCTAACCTAGTTTATGGGTTCATAATGAACATAAAGTAAGAAGGTAAAGTACCTCAATATCCCTTTCTCAGTGTATCCCGTCCAAAAGAGTTTGTCATCAAGAGATACAATCCTTTCTAGTAGACACAAATTAGGTGATGAATGATGGAAGGCACATTTTCAGCTGCAACTGCGAACTTCAATGGAGAAACTTTGAGCCAGAACAGGAAAAGGGTTTGTAAGTGCTTATGGTCTCATCAGTGGTTTTCAACAATTCTAATGAGGGATGGTGAGTACCTCTATGACATTCCATGGAGGAACTAGGTAATTAACTATTTTTCTGAACAACATATGCAAGATATATGTTATGGAAAGGTGGTTTCTGAGTTTTGCATTACAAAATTCAGCTATTGTAGAGTCTTAACTCAATTACAAAAATGTAGACTAGACTAGAATTTGGAACAGGACATCCTGTCTTGCTCTGGAAGCACTTTTACTCTGAAAAATAAATCAGTAAATTTTATTTATGGTTTTGGAATCCATTTTAAATTTTGCATTAATTCCAAGAAAATAGTGTTCAGCAAACAAAGAAACAGCAACAAAGATCAAGTTGTCAAATACAGCTCAACCCATACTTGCAGATTGAAAAAATAATCAACAGAATCTAAAACTAAGGTGGTATAAATTAGAGTTCATAAGCCAAGGGCAACACACTTCTCTTCATAAAACCCACTAGCTATCTATTTTCCACCTATTTTCAAGATGAAGGGTCATCTTTCATTCAGTTTGCATCAGAATGCAATGAAAGCATTTCAACAACTCATTGGTAGAAAATTGGGTATTTGAGCAAGGTAGATTAATAATTTTAAGAAAGCTTAGAATACTATTCTGGAACAAAGTTTTCAGGCATCAAGGAAGCCAGAGCTTTATTACTGAAGCTCAGCACCTGTGGATCTTAATCTGTTCAGGCTACATTATTCACTAACATGCCAGTTGAAATTTAGACAGCTTAACCATCTAACTCCAGCAACACAATTTTGCAGCTTTGTTTGTAGTGAGAAGAATTGGAGATACGAAGCCAGGGAAACTGGGTTCATATTCCAGCCTGACTCTCCATTATCTGTGTGACATTAAGTGAGTCTTCTAACCTCCTTGGATCCCATCTACGAAACCATCTACAAAATGGGGATCTCTAACTATTGGGAGAATAAAACGCAAACAGTTAGTTTAAACCTTTGGGAAAGTGTATATAAATCAAGGAAATAACCAGCAAATCTGAACCACATTAGAAAGAAAACTTAAAATGACTGGAAGAAAATAGGACTAGATACCAACAACAATGGTTGCTTCAGGTTTATAGGGTTATGGGTGGGATTTTTGGATGCTGCTTTCTTTCTTTTCCTTTCTACTTTTGTGTATTTCTCTGGAAGTACAGAGTTTCCACAACAACCAGACGAATAGTCTGGGTAGGCAACACTGCTGAAATTATATATACCCCCTCTCCCCTTCTGGTTACAAAAATACCGAGTGGCTCCATTTCTAAATTTCCCCAGTGGTCAGTCTTGGCATTAGATCAAACACCACAATGTTTTAGAAGGGTGTGAGAAAAGGAAAGCACACTGCTAGAACTTAAGGGCTTTGGCAATCTGAACTATGAGGTGAGTTTGGAGAGGATGATTTAAAATAAATGAGAAGAAAAGCCTGTGGCTTTTGGCAAGAGGCACGTGAATTACCACTGCAGGGAGCTCCCACCTCTGTGCCTCCGCTCAGCGCCATTAGGAAAGGGTGGATGTTTGCTTGCTTTGGATTCAATATTTGTCTGTTTTTCAAACTATCCCATCCACTTGCAAATGAGCACCAGCTTGTTTCAGACCCCCAAAGAATAAAACATTTCAGAGTGAGGATTAAGGCCCAGTGCCACAGGGAGATGGGGTATTCTGGTCTCTAGGGAGATGTTTATAATGAAATTTTGAATTATTATGGGTGCTATCTTTGCTTTCCTTTCACTGATGTGAAATTCTCAGAAGATGCCTCCCCTCCTAAAGATACTTCCTCTTCTCAGTTGTGAAGACGACCTTCTCTGCAGTCCTTTGGGGTTTCCTGAGCTCTAGATAAAGGGGCCAGCTCATTCCCCAGCCATTTGCTGGAGGGCAAATGGCCCTTCACAGTCTTAAGAATCAGTCTTTTGTCTAAGGAAAAACCAGCCCAGCAACTGCCACCACTTCCATTGTTCTCCAGTGCTGGGTAGGTTTGTGGACAAGCTACCTCTGAGCAGATGGCAGTGCTGCCTTATGATGGTACTTCATGTGCCACAAACCAATGAATCGCCATTTGTGTGTTCACACTGTGCACTTCTTTGTACCTGGCACCATTTTCATATATTTAATAGTGATGCCTGTGGATTTGTGCCTGGCTGGGAATCGTGGCTCAATTTATGTCTTGTTCCAAATCTACCACATAAGAGTTTACCAGCTTTTTTCATAGGAGACAGGGAAATAGGCTTTTTACAGACTTTTCACAAAATAGCTCTAACATTTTTTTGAAATAAAATATTGCATGAAATTCAAGACGCATGCCAAGTCAATGGAGAGGTGCAAAAATCCAGGAGTGACGTTCTCAGCTGAGGGAAGAAATAATTAAAGAAGCAGAGAAAGAATGCCCACCTTTGAAATGCTGAGCTTCTCAGAATTCTGCCCCAAACTTTCTTCTCTTCTTCCTATACATACTCTTTCTCTCAGCTCAATTCAATCACCTTATCCTTTCAAAGGCCTCCTTTATGCTAAACCTTTATGTTAAATATACATTCCAAGACCTAACCCATTTCCACATTTCCCATTTCCAGCTGCCCAGCTGATATTTCTGATAAGAAGGTACACAAAAGCTCGAAATCAGTATGTACAAAACCATCATCTTCCCTCCTAAACGTTGCTTATTTTTCTGCCTTTTCTATTTAGTTTATATTATCTTCATCTCCGTACCCCAACTGTCAACATTAAAAATCTCAGTTGTCCATGATGTGTTTCTCCCAGCCAATCAACCATCAAGTCTTTGCACTGATACCACTGAAACTTCTCTCACATCATTTTTCCTCTTCCTGCTCACTAGTACTTCCCTTTCCTTGGCTTTCATCAGCTCTTTTCAGTTAGTACAAGAATCTCCTACATAGTCTCAGTTCATGCCCACTCTGCCACAAATATTATCTTTCTAAGACCACATCACCTCCTGCATAAAAAATATCTAAGACTTCCATAGTTAATGACAGGGTTCTCTAGGGCTGGATAGCCCAGACAAATCTGCAGACTAAAGTAGAAACTCGCATGCAATGCATACCAATCTGGTCTAGTTAACTCATCGTTCCTTAATTTTTAGTCAAACTCTCTCCCCACACTGCCTGGCCCCAAGTATCCCATCCCCACATGCAGACCAACTTCATGTTCTTAGACACGCTGCATTTTCACTCCTCTGTCTTCATGCATTCTGATTAATTTTCCTGGAAAATATAACCTTCCTCACAGACAGAGTTAATTGCTTTCTCATATATGTTTCCACAAAAATTTATATGTTCTTATAGAATGCTTCATGCTGTATCTTTATTATTTATGTGTCTGTCTCTCCTATAAGTTTTAAAGCTTCAAGGACAAAGATTGACCCTTACTTACCTTTATATCCCAGGCCATGTGCTGTGGTTGCCAGAGGGGAAGTGTTCCAGGACTATTCTCTGAATTAAGAAAGTGCCTTGTTGCTTGTGATGAATTAGAAAGCCACTTGACTAGGACTCCAAAACCATGAATCACTTACTAGTTGCTACCAGCACTGAAGTCACCTGAAAGACATGTAATAGGTCCAGAGCACCACAGTGAAATTCAAATAATTACCATACGGCTTTGTCCTACAAAACCTGCCCTTGTAACTTAGGCTGAAGTTGTGAGGTTTGAAGACATTTTTAGACCTTGCCTAAGATTTAACCCATTTCTTCTGCCTTGAGCCTTGGGATCTCACAGAGGTAATGGATAATAAATGGATCCCATATCTAGAGACTGTTTGTTTGTGGGCAATTTATTACTACCACTCCCCAACACACACACACACACACACACACACATACACACATACATTTCCACTCCTAATATAAGTGCATCATTTTATATTTGGACTTTGACCCTTGTCTCTATTCCTTTCAAGGAGCCAAGATTGACTTAGACTATAACTCTGATTTTTATTTTTCCAAGTATTTGAGGTCTTCTTAGTAGGAGTTGCTGAGGCAGAACGAAGAGTAAAGAAGCACAGCTTTCTGTGGAATGTCCTCTCCTACTCTGGGGAACCCGCATAAACTGAGGAATGGGGACATGAGAGTGGGAAGCACTGAAGGTGTTTAAATGGCAGGTGATGTGGTCAGAGTTAAACACCAGCAAGATAAGAATAAAACCAATACAAAACAATGCACTGGAGCATCAGCCTTGAGGCGGGGGACCAGAGAGGAACAAAGTTTGAGATCCTAGGTGAGAGGTCCTGAGGTCCTAGCTGAGAGGAGTGGCAATGCAGAAAGATGGGACAGGAAGG
Organism: Balaenoptera physalus; assembly: GCF_965194825.1. Lineage (NCBI taxonomy): Eukaryota > Metazoa > Chordata > Mammalia > Artiodactyla > Balaenopteridae > Balaenoptera > Balaenoptera physalus. The sequence continues at coordinate 144,819,682 of NC_138882.1, read as the reverse complement.
ATGGTGGTGGCAGGATGAATAATAGAAGTTGAAATCATGGTAGCAATCATCAGTCATATTTGGGTTTTATTGAGACTTGTAAAAGGCATAGTATCAGTGTTTTATATCAATTAAATAATTGAAAACCTGGATAACCAATTTATGAGGTATTCCTCACATTTAATAGATTTAAAAACGAAGGCCTTGAACAGTGAGTGCCTTAGACAAGGTCACACTTATTAAGTGGCAGATATGGGTCTTGAATTTGAATCTGACCATCTCTAGAGATCCTGCTCTCATGCTTTGGAGGTAGGATGTACAAGACTTACTGAGCTTTGAAAGGGGTGTGAGGAAGAAAGAAGACCCAAAATGTATAATTTAAATATTTTACAGTTTGTTTTGTCAATTATACCTCAATAAAGTAGAAATATACATAGATATATAATAGAATATTAATTTATTATTTTAACATTTTTCTTTTAAAAAAGAAAAGAAAAAAAAAGAGCCAAAGGTGAGTCATGAGATTTATCCCTAGATAACTGAGAGCTTGACCATCCCTTTAGTAGAAGTGGGGTCACAGATTTCCTGGTACCGATGAGTTTTGTGCTATGCAGGGTAAATTTGAAATCCCGTGGTACATCTAGGGAGAAGTATTCAATAGGCTGTTGCAAATGGAGGACCAAAGCCACACTGTCATTTTCTCAAATGCCCTGAGGACTAAATTTGGATTACAAAAATGGGCATATGTATCTAACCTTCAAAGAAAGATAGATATAAGAGTAAAATCTCAGTGCTTAAGCACCATTTAAAATTCCTGAACACCCCGGATAATGCATTCCAGCTTCTTCTACTCTTGCTTTTAAGTGAAGAGTCCGTATATACTTTACATATTATAGCATATTTCCCACACAGCCCTGGGCCTCCAAGTCAGTTCCTTTCCTTGTAAAGTAATTATTTAGACAGAATACCCTGACCAATAATTTGCATTTTCCCTAGAAAAGCATGTAAATTGGATACTAGAGCATAAACTCATCTATTCTGATTTTTAAAAATACATCAGATAGTGCATCTGGCTTCCCCGGATTTTGTTATTGTTGTTGTTTTTTAAAGTTGTTCTTCATTCGTGTTTAAAGCAACATTAGTTAATATTTTTACCTTCTCTATTTCATATGTACCACTTCCTTTCTTTTCTTTCTTTTTTTTTTTTTTAAGGAAGATACAGCTTTAAATAAGTAGGTTTGGTTGGCCAAGTTTCTTGTTGATATACCACGGTAATCCTCCAGGTTACTAATTCTACTCTTGTAGAAAGATATACTAGTTTGAATACCCTTATGTGATATAAAGACTAGAAAAGAGAAAGTTAGTGAATATTTTCAAGTAAATATTTCCAAGAGATTCATTGATAAATGGAAACTAACCAGAGACTCAGAGAACTCCTCAAAAAAATTTTAGAATATGTAGGAAGAAGCAAAATAAGTGGGAGAGGGATAGATGGAAGGTTTAAGCTTACAGACACCTATAGATCCAGTATTATGTGAGTTTAATTCAAAAAATATTAGGCATCTGTCTATTATATACAAAATATTCTTCTCAGTACCATGCAAGATAAAAAGGGAGAAAAAAAGCCATGTGCCTCTGCCCTAAAGGAGTTTTTATTCTAATACAACAGTAGACTAGGATTGGTAAACACATGGCACATGTTCCATTATTTTCTAATCCTTTTCCCATGACAGACATTACTAATCACTTATGGTACGGAGCTGGACAAGATATCATTCTCCACCTCTTGATTGTAAGGCAATTATACTCCAATAAAGATGTTAAAAAGAAAAGAACCCCAAAATGAAAAAAAAAAAAAATCTCATCCTCCATTTCAATATTGTGATCCAGGCATTACCACCAATCAATCTAATTTGGCACATGAAATAAAATCTATTTGTCACCTGGGGTTGGAGAGATGCATGCAAATTAACATCTGAGGCAGACTTTATTAAATGCTATACAGGGGATCAATATAATCTTTCAAGAAGAAAGTGGATGGGGGAAGTTAATTGGAAATGGTGGCTTTTAAGAAAGGCTCCATGGAGAAGGTGGCATTGAGCTGGACATTGAAGAATGAGTGTATCATTCATCCATTCATTTATTTGACAACAACTCACAAATCTTCTGGTATACCAGGCACTAGGCTGAGGGCTGAGCTCAGTGCTATATTTGATTCAAATCCCAGTTCTACTGCTGAGTTTCACTATAAAAATTTAGAAAAATCACTGAAATTTTATGGGCCTAAGTTTCCTCATCTGTTCAGTAAGGAGACAAGATGAGATGATTACTAACAGACTTTCTGGCTCTTTAAATTCTGTAATGCTGTGAAGATCACTCTGGCTAGAAACATGATAAAGTGAGTAGCCACTACCCTTTTTTAGTATTTTCTAATTCAAATTATATTATAGTCTATTGATGTATCTAAAGTTTCTGCTTGAAGTCCAGGAGTGAGAAGGAAATGAATGAGGTAAAGATGGAGAACAAAGCATGTCCCTGTCCACTAAGGCTTCAGGGATGACAACGGAGGATGTTTCTGCAGAGCAGTGTGTGGGTAACTGCTTGTATTACTCATAGTAGGCTGAAGGAAGCAACGCTCCTTGCCTTAACAACAGGTGGGGCTCTGAACCATACAGTCACTCAGAGAACCCAGGATCCTTCTATCTTGTATCCTGACCATTAGAGCCTCAGAGTCCCCTGGTGAAACCCCTATGTGCAGGCGCCCAAAAAGGAAGTTACCATGAGAAGGCACAGCTCTCCTAACTGCCTCATCTCAGATGTGACAGTGATCACTGCCATTTTCATTTCTTTGGTGAGAATTTGCCTCATGACCACCCTTAGAAGCAACAGGGATAGAATTATAATAAAGCTGAATGCCAGAGGAAAAGTAAATAGGTTTTGTGAATATTGGGCATTTTCTCCATCACACCCCTGTAACTGATAGGTGGTGGATAACCATTTTTGTCTCATCACTCACTCAAAATATCCATTCTCCCTCGTGTCAGTTTAGAGTGGAAAAAGATACTCTCAACATTGTAAAGGACAGAATTTCTTCATTGGTACTAGGACAATTCTCTAAACAGCCATGGCTGAGCAAAGCCTTCCCAGCATCTTTTTCTTCATGGATAAATGATTCAAGTCCCAGGATGGAGAACATTGGGACAGACAGAATAAAGGTCCACCAAAGATGTCCCTTTCCTAATACCTGGAGCCTGTGTATATGTTATCTTACATGGAAAATGGGGCTTTGAAGGTGTGATTAAATTAAGGATTTTGAAATGGGGAGATTATCCTGAGGTGAGCCCCATATAAGGGTCCGTATAAATGAAAGAGAGCAGAGGACAGTTAGAGAATATATGACAACGGAAGCAGAGGTCAGGGTGGTGATTTGAGAAAGACTCAACCAGCAAATAAAGGCTTTCAAAGAAGACCCCATGAGCCAAAGAATGTATGCAACCTCTAGAGCTGAAAGGAAACATGTTAACACAGACCTGCCGACATGTTGATTTTAGTGCAGTGAAACCCAGAGGTCATGTGGTGACCTCAAGAACTGTAAGATAATAAATTTGTGTTGTTTTAAGCCACTAAGTCAGTGGCAATTTGTTACATCAGCAATAGAAAACTAATACAGAGACACAAGACCAAAATTGGTAATAGCTAATATTTACTGAGTGCACACTGTGCTCCAGGCATTTTTCCAAGCCTTACAATTGCTAACTCATTCAATTCTTAAAATAAACCTACGAGATACATATTATTCTTAGTCCCATGAGGTAATGAGGAAGCTGGGGAATGGAGAGGCTAAGGACATTTCCCAAAGTCATACATCTAGTAAGTATTAGAACTTGGATAGCTTTCCATCACTGGGATCATATCATTAAAGAAAAAGTTGGATAAGATAGATTGACCAATATACACACACACACACACACACACACCCACAATACGTTGCAACTCCTTTCTTCAAGAGCCCAGGGGTCGAGACTGCTAATATTATTTTCAGCAAAGCTATAAAGAGGAAAAGCCAAACCACACTGGGGTTGGAGTCTATTTTTCTATTCCTCAAATCTGGTCTTGCCATGTGACTTGATTTGACCAATGGGACATTAGTAAAAATGATGAAAGCAATGCTTAAAAAGTGCTTGCACACTAAAATTTACCCTTATGGTGCTTTTGGAACACAGCCACCAAAGGAAGAAGCCAGGGCTAGCTTAGTAGATGTTAGAACAGGTGGTCCAGTGGCCTCTATTACCCTAGCCAAACTCCAGATATGTGAGTGAGGCCATCTGGGACCAACAAGTTGACTACAACCAGCCCTCTAGCTCAGGGGTCCCCAACTCCTGGGCCACAGATCAGTGCCAGTCTGCGGCCTGTTAGGAACAGGGCCACACAGCAGGAGGTGAGCGGCAGGCAAGAGCAAAGTTTTATCTGCAGCTCCCCATCGCTCGCATTACCACCTGGACCTTCCCCCACCCCTGTCTGTGGAAAAGTTGTTTTCCACGAAACCGGTCCCTGGTGCCAAAAAGGTTGGGGACCGCTGCTCTAGCTGACCACAACCACATAAGTGAGCCTAGATAGGACCAGCAGAACCACCCAGCTGAGCTCAGACCAAATTGCCAACCCCACAGAATCACAAGTTAATAAATGATGAGTGTTTTAAGCCACCAAGTTTCAGAATAGCTCATTACACAGGAAAAACTAACTCAAAATCAGGCCATTGGGAAGTTACAGCACTTTGGGAACCATATTCAATGCCTTATGCCGTCTCCACTAAATCCTGACTGTATTCTAAGGGATTATGTGTTAGGCTTGATGATTGAACAAATTAACTACCCTCTGAGCCTTTTTACAAATTTTGTGAAAAGTAGCAATCTCAACCACTGTGCTCCTAAGCAAAAGGAAATGTCATAGGAATTTTATATGTAAGAAAAATTTTATCTGTTTAACATTAACAACATCTGCAGTTTTATGAAAATGCTTAGCATTTCTGTGAAGGTCTTAGTGTCTTTTAGCCATAGTTTTCCAGTTTCCACTTTAATATTTTTAAAACAAACAGAAACTTGGTTTCTTTTTTTTTCCTTAAGAAAAAATAATTGAACTACAACTCAGGACATCAGAAAGCAGTTTCTTTTAAAATATGGAGAAAGGTTTTTTTTAGGAGTAAGTATTAAAGAAGAATAACAAGACCCCAACAGAAAAGTCCCATAATTGTTGCTGCTACCTCAATCTAATTTATTATAGTGCATTTTTGACCCAAAGACAGTCCATCATCATACCCCAGATTTTTAAATGTTCAAAGTGAAAACTCATGATTGTAGAAACCATACCACTGCTGTTATTTAACAAACTCCATTCCCTTTTTCAAAATAGTTTATGCATTCCTAGAGTCATCAGAAAATGTTGTACCTTGCCTCTGATTTCACCTAGGGAAATTATACTTCCCTATTTTCCACAACCTTCTAATGCCACTGTGCAAAAATCAAATTGTTTTTCTAGAAGTCACCAGTAACGTTTCACATGTTAAGCAACACAAAAAAAAAGAAGCATGGTTCTGGCTCATTCAGTGATTTATGACTAACCCCTTCTGAGCAATTCTTATTTATACATTCATTTGTCGTGTCTCTTGGTGATATATTTTTGGCAGCGTCACTGGACACAATATAGAGTGTCCCATTTCTTCCTCTGAATCATAAGAAAGCATTTAGCAGAAGTGAAATGATATTGCCTTTTAATTTTCTTGTAGAAATCTATGGTTTGTGTAATATGACTCAGTCCAGTTCTGATTAATGGGGATGCATTTTACTCTCTGCAACTGCCAAGTCCACAGGTATTAAAAGCTCTCACAATCCAAATACTGGAATTAAATGCAAAGCCCCGTGAGCTCAGAATTTACTGCTCTAAGGAAGAGATTACAAAAGAATTGGAAATAAATCCAGTGGTAAATTTAAAGAGGTTCCTGAGCTACTGTTTTCTCCTGAAATGGATTCCTTGTGACCCTGGTGGATAAGTTGCTTGGATAAGAGCTGACCCCAAACTAACCTTTGTATTAGCAGTGATGTAAGCAATGACTCCCCTGCAACTATGTGATTATCACATACAAGTTTGGAGGCTGATGTACTATATACAAGATAGGATTATCCTGTTGGGACCATCAATGGTGAAGTCATGCCTAATGTCATTTACCCTCAGACAGGAAACCTGAACACAGAAACAGTTCCTCTCAAAGCATTGCTCTGACCACATTAGTATCTCTGCCCAAACTTTGATCATTCTCTGATGCTTATGAAAATAAATTCAAAGCCCCTAACTGGATGTAAAATTATCCCCCAGTATTGACATTCACAAACCCCATTTTCAGACAAGATATTTCCTATCCTTTTCCCTCCATCTGCTTTGTTCATCATGCTCCCCCTTACTGGAAAAAACATCTGTTATGTTTCAAGGTTCTCTGATGCTACTTCCTCAGTGACATGTTCTACCTTCCCTCAGCTGGAACTGATGTCTTTATCCTTTTAAATGCTCTAGCATTTTTCACACTTTTGTAGGACTACTAGTCAGCTCGAGCTGCCATAACAAAATACAATAGACTGGATACCATAAGCAACAGAAATTTTTTCTCACAGTTGTAGAGATTAGAAGTCAAAGATCAGGGTTCTGGCTGATTCAGTTTCTCTTGAGAGCTCTCTTCCTCGTTTGCAGACAGCAGCCTTCTCACTGTGTCTTCACATGTCCCTTTCCTCAGTAGGTGTGTGCAAAGAGAGAGCAAGGTGTTTGGAGTCTCTTCTTATAAAGACACTAATCCCATCAGATCAGAGCCCCACCCTTATGACCTCATTTAACCTTAACTACTGCCTTAGCGGCCCCATCTCTAAATACAGCCACACTGGGGGCTAAGGCTTCAACATATGAAATTTGGGAGGACACAAACATTCAGCCCACAAGTACCTACTAATTATTCTTTTTAATTAATTCAAAAATATTTATTAAGCAACAATGCACCACTATACTACGTGCTGGGAATAGTAAGATGAATAAATATAGTTCCTGATCTTAATAGTTCAAAAACTGGTAAAGGAAACAGGAATGCAAAATAATACTTACTATGATTACAATAAGGTTTAATTAACATGATCAGTGATTATGGGCGTGCACATCTTATTTCCCCTTTTAAAACTTAAGCTATTTGAGCTAAGTGTAAGATATGTCTCCTGAGAAAACATGGGTAGAGATTTGAGTCTTGATGAGATGCTTATCTCTACAGAGACTCTAGTTTAGTCTCTCAGGAATACATACCTTTTTTCTGGATACTCCAGAAAAAAAACTCCCTTTTTTTTTTTTTAACATCTTTATTGGGGTATAATTGCTTTACAATGGTGTGTTAGTTTCTGCTTTATAACAAAGCAAATCAGCTATACATATACATATATCCCCATATCTCCTCCCTCTTGCGTCTCCCTCCCATCCTCCCTATCCCATCCCTCTAGGTGGTCACAAAGCACCGAGCTAATCTCCCTGTGCTATGCAGCTGCTTCCCACTAGCTATCTATTTTACATTTGGTAGTGTATATATGTCCATGCCACTCTCTCACTCCCTTTTTATTATTATCACCATCCTCAGCCTAAATACCTAGGTGGTTCCTCTACTGTGCAATGCTGGGTTAAATAACTGAAACCCTTTTCATTCCTTTTTATATCTTGCCCCTCTATCATCTCAAGCAGAACTGGTCTAAATATCCACTCCAGGCAGTCTTCTAGCTGGGACTCCCCTTGTTATATTTGTCCTTCCAAGGGCAAAGGCTGTTCCCAGTATACCACTAGTACACCTCATCTTACCATGACCTTAGTCTGAGAGAGTGGATCCAAGTTTAAATATGCTTCTGTTGGAAGGTGCACTACTGCCTATGGTGATTCCATTGTTCAAGCTTTAAATATCTGTTTTGTTCTTGAAACATAACAGCTCCTCTTACCTAAGACAGTGATGGTGGCCAGTGGTGGGGGAAAAGTAGAGGGCAGCTATAGGCCTGGAGGTCTCCCTAGAGGTTAGAGAGGGTGATCCACACCAAGGCCTATCACTGATTTATCTCTACATATATCACAGCACCTAACCCAGGGCCTGGCCCATAGTAGGTGTTCAGACAATGCTTGTTAAATGACTAAATGAAGTAATTACTGGCTTATTCCCTGCCAAAGAGTTTATTCACTTTCTTAGATATGGTCATAAACAAACCATATAATTTAATGTTTGTAATTGGACTTGAAAATCACTGAACCAAACTCCCACTCATTCTCTTTCCATCTGAGTATCATATACATAACTGGATAAAATCCATCCTCTGTAACACACAGTAACCTTAGGGATCCCAGAAGACTTCTTCAGACAACAAGACACCTGCTGCTTTACAGCTCACGTTCAACAATAGCCCAGATTGCTATAACCAGCTACACAGGCTTCTAATCACCAAGCTTGTTGCAGCAACTGCGCCTCCAGCACATAAGCACCTCCAAATGGGGTGTTGATTGTATTGCATAATGCTTTCCAGAAAAGGATCAGTGCATCAGAAATATGAAAAGGACAGATTGTCCTGATCTTCGTCTTAACCTCAGAGCTAACTGGCAAGCAGAATTCCACTAAATTTACCCATCTCTCAACAACTATTTATAGAGATAGTTTGGTATGCTGAGGCCTACATTAACATTTTTCCCTAACATCTTATTAAAAGTTTTAAACACACATTAAATTTGACAAAATTTACTGTGAACACTCATATTTCTGCCGTTTAAATTCTACAATTAACATTTTCCTATACTGGCTTTATCGCATATTACCAGTTACAGACTGAATGTGTTCCCTAAAAAATTATACTTTGTTTAAGCTCTAACCTCCAATGTGATTGTATTTGGAGACAGGGCCTTTGGGAGGTAATTAGGTTTAGATTAGGTCATGAGCATGGACCCTTCTGATGGGTTAGTGGCCTTATGAGAAGGAGAGAACTCATGCCCCAACCCTCCAAACACAGACAGCAAGAAAGTAGGCTGTCTGAAAGCCAGGAAGAGAGCTCTCATCTGAATTTACTGACACCTTCATTATGGACTTTTGGCCTCTAGAACTGTGAGAAAATAAATATCTGTTGTTTAAGCTACTTAGTCTGTAATATTTTTCTATGGTAACCTGAGTTAAAACAGATTTTGATACTAAGAAGTAGGGTGCGGGTGTAACAGATACCTAAAATGTAGAAGCAGCTTTGGAAAGGAGTAACAGGTAAAAGCTGGAGCAGTTTTGAGGTGTGTGCTAAAAATATGGATGTTAAGGGTGATTCTGGTGAGAGCTCAGAAAGAAAAGAGCTGGAGAGAAAGCTTCCAACTTCTGAGAATGTATGAAAATCATGAGTAAGGTGTTGGTAGAATATGGGCATTATAGGCCATTCTGGTGAGGTCTCTGACAGAAACAAGGAACATGTTATTGGAAACTGGATGAAAGGTGATCCTTATTATGAAGTGGCAAAGAACTTGGCTAAATTGTGTTCATGTTCTAGTGTTTTGTGGAAGGTTGCACTTGAAAGCAAGGAGAGGAAATGGATTCTTCTAACCTAGAGCCTCCAGAAAGGATACAGAACTGTTAGGTCTTGATTTTAGCTTAGTGAGATTCATGTCAGACTTCTCAACCACAGAACTGTGAGATAATAAGTATGTGTGGTTTTAAGCCAGTAAGGTTTTTGTCATTTGTTACAGCAGCCATAGGAAATAAACACAGAGGTAGATATTCACATATTCGCATATATTCACGTATTATTATGATGCTATGTGATGGGCCCTATGATGTAATTAGGTACCCAGTTATGTTAGAGCACAGTCAAGGAAGGATGTGAATCCTTCTCAATAGATGAACAAGAAAGAGTATATCATGCAGACAAGCAGGAAAGGATTTTTTTCTAGACAGAAGGAACATTTCTGTAAAGTCCCAGAGACTTGAAGAAATGCAATATATTCTTGAAATGGTAAACTGTATGAAGAGTTATGGCAGTCATTTTTAATCCTTTCAAAGCCTCTCTTTTTCTAACAAATATTTTGTAGCTCCTCTTTATTACTCTGAAATAAAATACATAGTTATTATAACCTACTCCAGATGTATGCATATATTTATTTATGTACATATACCTATTATATTTATATTATATATCTTATGTAAATTTATATTCATAAATTCAATATTCAATAGAGTCTTGACCATAATATAAGGGAGGAATAAAAGTAATTTATAATAAAATAATATGTATTTCAATATAGAATTGCTTCTCAGCATGACTACCTCTGACTATATAATAAAGTAGCCATTTGCTTATATCTGTGCCTAGTTTCACAGTGAATGCAGCAGGTGTAAGTGCAAACTAACACACATGTTATATTGGTAACTCAGATTCCATAAGTGCTGTTGTCATCAATGACAGTGTTTTCCAAAAATGGTGATAAAATATCGGTACATTTCTGGAAAACCAAAGTATACTTTTTTCAATGTAAAAGATAGTTGCATTTCCTAGAAAAATCAATGTAAAGTAAAATTATGTTTTAAAAAAAAGATGAGTTCAGGAGAAAGAACTTCGGGGAAAGATTATTTGCTCTTGAAATTAAAATGAGTGGATGAAGAGAAGCTATCTGTCTGTGCCTCTGGCTGCTGAGGGACATGGTAGTGCTTGAACCTGCTGTGGACCTGAAATCATAGAGAGACAGCTGAGGACAAAAGCCAGCATGAGTCTTTGGTGAGATCATTGAGCTACTGAATTTAATAAACCCTAGAAACTCCCTATGTTCAAAATTATTACATAAGATAAATTCTTTTATTAGGTCAATTCTATTTTTTTCCCTATTACTTACAGCCCAAAGCAATGCAATGTACACACTGAGGATGTGAGCCTGTCAGTCTGTCAGCCTGTCACAGGCTGATTAGGTGTAGCAGATGCTGTCAGTGGCCTATCCTTATCTTTCTCAGAGCTGTTATGAGAATATGGTAAACTATGCAAAAAAAAAAAAAAAAACCTAAACATTTCTGAGCACATGTTCAGTTCTCCATAATTGATAGTCATTGCTTATATTATACAAAAGATAAGCATAAGGTATATGAGCTGTATAGTAGATTCCTAGTGCTGCTGTAACTAATTACCACAAACTTAGTGGCTTAAAACAATGCAAACTGATTATCTTACAGTTCTGTAGTTCAGAAGTCCAAAACAAATTTCACTAGGCTAAAACCAAGGTGTCAGGAAGGCTGCACTCCTTTCTGGAGGTTGTAGGGGAGAAGCTATCCCTTTGCCCCTTCTGGTTTCTAAAGGCTGCCCTTTCTCTATATTCCTTTCTCTATGCTCCTAGCCAGCAATCTCATCATTCTAACCCCTGCTCCAATCATCACATCTCCTTCTCTGCCTCTGACTCCCCTGCGTCCCTTTTATGAGGACCCTAATGATTATATCTGGTCCACCAGAATAATCCAGGATATACTCCCATCTTAGGATCCGTGAATAATCACATCTGCAAAGTCACTTTTGCCATGTAAGGTGACAACCACGTAGGTCCTGCCTACCACACATTGGAAGAGAGTAATAGCTGGATTCAATGGTACCAGAGGGTTAGAAGAGCATTTTGAAGAAAAGAATTAGGCATCCTTCCTTATACATCCTAAGCTTTGTACCACCATAGAAGTGCTGGCTTCAGGCACAGTTGGGTCCATGTACTCAAACAATATCAGGAATGTTTCCCTTTTTTATCCCTTGACTCTGCTTTCCTCTGAGTGTTCTTCATTCTTGGGCAGGTAGGCAGGCAAGATGGCCATCAGCAGTCCCAGGTACATATTCTAAGAGTTAAGGACCCCACAGAAAAGAGAAAAGTTTCTCTCTTGAGTAAAAAGAGCCTTATTCCCCAATAGTTTTATCAAAAAACCAGGACCAGCTGACTCTGATAGGCCTGACAAAGTTCCTATGCTCATGCCCAGAGCCAGCATATGGGGCCAGTGCTAATCAAATCACAAAAACTAAGAGTGAAGTGTTTCTCCAAAAATAAATCAGGGTGTTGTGACCAGAGAAAGAAGGAATGGATGCTGAGTGGGCAAAACCACAGATACTCTTCCTAACTCCCTTTATAATGGCTGGTAATCAGCCCTCTGGTGCCCCTTTTGGGTGGGAGTACCAGATATTTGTGCCTTCATCTTCCTTGCTATCGTGAGCAAAGCCTCCTGGCAGTGACAAAGTGCTACACAGCCAAACTAAGTAGATTTAGAAAGAGAAAAGAAGCAGATTTCATTCCCAAGCATGAAGAACCATCCTGCTCTTCCACAGATATGCCTAATCTCTTTTTTATTTTTGTAGAAAGAAGAGTGAATTTTATGTTTGCTGAGGGTCCAGGGAACCACTTGGAGGTTCCAGAAGCTCTGGCTCATAGACAGGTGTTCAAAAGCTAAGAAAGAAAAGTGAAGAGTTGCAAACCTGGGACTCTTTCCTAGAGTGACTTCATGGGTCTCAGGATACATATAGTTTAAGCAGAAGGCTATGGAGGCAGACGGCTTGGGTGGGAACCCAGCTTCATCGTTTTCCCACTCTGTGGAGCTTATTCTATCTCCCTAAACCTATTTTCCTCATCTGTGAAATATATATCATAATAGCACCTAAGTTGTGTGATTAGTTCAAAAATTAAATCTTAGCTAGTGTATCAGGACTGCTGTGGAGAAATTATTTTAGACATGGTCTAATTCATCCCACAAGCCTGAAAATGTTGACTCACCTGCCAAATGTCACACAGATATAGGTGAACCAGTAGGGACTAGAATTCACTCCTTTCAGCAGCCACACTAGTGTAGGGTCAACTGATGCTGGAGTGACCATGAAACTAGCTCTCAAGAAGCTCTTACTATAAGCAAGTTACTCCACTGCATTGGGGATTTATAGGCATCATTTTATAAAAACTTCACAATAACTCTAAAACAATCCTTGCTGGAAAATATGAGAAAACTGAAAGTCAGTGACATTAAACCGCTCAGTCCAAAGCACACAGTTTTAAATAGTAGAACCAAGTCTGTTGTTTTGGGTTTTTTTAAACATCTTTATTGGAGTATAATTGCTTTATATTGTTGTGTTAGTTGCTGTTGTATAACAAGTTAATTAGCTATACGTATACATATATCCCCATATCCCCTCCCTCTTGCATATCCCTCCCACACTATATATCCCACCCCTCTAGGTGGTCACAAAGCACTAGCTGATCTCCCTGTGCTATGCGACTGCTTCCCATTAGCTATCTATTTTACATTTGGTAGTGTATATATGTCCATGCCACTCTCTCACTTCGTCCCAGCTTACACTTCCCCCTCCCCATGTCCTCAAGTCCATTCTCTATATCTGCGTCTTTATTCCTATCCTACCCCTAGGTTCTTCAAAACCATATTTTTTTCTTAGATTCCATATATATGTGCTAACATACGGTATTTAGTTTTTCAATTTCTGACTTACTTCACTCTGTATGACAGACTCTAGGTCCATCCACTGCACTACAAATAACTCAATTTCATTTCTTTTTATGGTTAATATTCCACTGTATATATGTGCCACATCTTCTTTATCCACTCATTGGTCGACAGACACATAGGTTGCTCCCAAGTCCTGGCTATTGTTAATAGTGCTGCAATGAACAAAAACATACTTTTTGAATTATGGTTTTCTCAGGGTATATGCCCAGTAGTGGGATTGCTGGGTCATATGGTAGTTCTATATTTAGTTTTCTAAGGAATCTCCATACTGTTCTCCATAGTGGCTGCATCAATTTACATTCCCACCAACAGTGCAAGAGTGTTCCCTTTTCTCCACACCCTCTCCAGCATTCATTGTTTGTAGATTTTTTGAGGATGGCCATTCTGACCAGTGTGAGGTGATACCTCATTGCAGTTTTGCATTTCTCTAATGATTAATGATGTTGAGTATCCTTTCATGTGTTTGTTGGCAATCTGTATGTCTTCTTTGGAGAAATGTCTATTTAGGTCTTCGGCCCATTTTTGGATTGGGTTGTTTTTTGATATTGAGCTGCATGAGGTGCTTATATGTTTGGGAGATTAATCCTTTATCAGTTGCTTCATTTGCAAATATTTTCTCCCATTCTGAGGGTTGTCTTTTTGTCATGTTTATGATTTCCTTTGCTGTGCAAAAGCGAAAGTATCATTAGGTTCCATTTGTTTATTTTTGTTTTTATTTCCATTCCTCTAGGAAGTGGGTCAAAAAGGATCTTGCTGTGATTTATGTCATAGAGTGTTCTGCCTATGTTTTCCTCTAAGAGTTTGATAGTGTCTGGCCTTACATTTAGGTCTTTAATCCATTTTGAGTTTATTTTTGTGTGTGGTGTTAGGGAGTGTTCTAATTTCTTCCTTTTACATGTAGCTGTCCAGTTTTTCCAGCACCACTTATTGAAGAGACTGTCTTTTCTCCATTGTATGTTCTTGCCTCCTTTATCAAAGATAAGTTGAGCATGTGTGCATGGGTTTATCTCTGGGCTTTCTATCCTGTTCCATTGATCTATATTTCTGTTTTTGTGCCAGTACCATACTGTCTTGATTACTGTAGCTTTGTAGCATAGTCTGAAGTCAGAGATCCTGATTCCTCCAGCTCCGTTTTTCTTTCTCAAGATTGCTTTGGCTATTCGAGGTCTTTTGTGTTCCTATACAAATTGTGAAATGTTTTGCTGTAGTTCTGTGAAAAATGCCACTGGTAGTTTGATGGGGATTGCATTGAATCTGTAGATTGCTTTGGGGAGTATAGTCATTTTGACAATGTTGATTCTTCCAACCCAAGAACATGGTATATATCTCCATCTGTTTGTAGCATCTTTAATTTATTTCATCAGTGTCTTATAGTTTTCTGCACACAGGTCTTTTCTCTCCTTAGGTAGGTTTATTCCTAGGTATTTTATTCTTTTTGTTGTAATGGTAAATGGGAGTGTTTCCTTAATTTCGCTTTCAGATTTTTCATCATTAGTGTATAGGAATGCAAGAGATTTCTGTGCACTAATTTTGTATCCTGCTACTTTACCAAATTCATTGATTAGCTCTAGTAGTTTTTTGGTAGCATCTTTAGGATTCTCTATGTAGAGTATCATGTCATCTGCAAACAATGACAACATTACTTCTTCTTTTTCAATTTGGATTCCTTTTATTTCTTTTTCTTCTCTGATTGCTGTGGCTAAAACTTCCAAAACTCGTTGAATAATAGTGGTGAGAGTGGACAACCTTGTTTTGTTCCTGATCTTAGTGGAAGTGGTTTCAGTTTTTCACCATTGAGAACGATGTTGACTGTGGGCTTGCCATATATGGCCTTTATTATGTTGAGGTAAGTTCCCTCTATGCCTACTTTCTGGAGGGTTTTTATCATAAATGGGTGTTGAATTTTGAAAAGAAAAAGAAAAAAAAGCTTTTTCTGCATCTATTGAGATGATCATATGGTTTTTCTCCTTCCATTTGTTAATATGGTGTATCACATTGATTGATTTGCATATATTGAATACTCTTTGCATTCCTGGGTTGATCATGGTTTATGATCCTTTTAATGTGCTGCTGGATTCTGTTTGGTAGTGTTTTGTTGAGGATTTTTGCATCTATGCTAATCAGTGATATTGGCCTATAGTTTTCTTTTTTGTAACATCTTTGTCTGGTTTTGGTATCAGGGTGATGGTGGCCTCGTAGAATGAGTTTGGGAGTGTTCCTCCCTCTGCTATATTTTGGAAGAGTTTGAGAAGGATAGGTGTTAGCTCTTCTCTAATTGTTTGATAGAATTTGCCTGTGAAGCCATCTGGTCCTGGCTTTTGTTTGTTGGAAGATTTTAAATCCCAGTTTCAATTTCAGTGCTTGTAATTGGTTGGTTTATATTTTCTATTTCTTCCTGGCTCAGTCTCAGAAGGTTGTGCTTTTCTAAGAATTTGTCCAGTTTTTCCAGGTTGTCCATTTTATTGGCATATAGTTGCTTTTAGTAATCCCACATGATCCTTTGTATTTCTGCAGTGTCAGTTGTTACTTCTCCTTTTTCATTTCTACTTCTGTTGATTTGAGTCTTCTCACTTTTTTCTTGATGAGTCTGGCTAAAGGTTTGTCAATTTTGTTTATCTTCTCAAAGAACCAGCTTTTAGTTTTACTGATCTTTGTTATCATTTCCTTCATTTCTTTTTCATTTATTTCTGATCTCATCTTTAAGATTTGTTTCCTTCTGCTAACTTTGGGATTTTTTTGTTCTTCTTTCTCTACTTGCTTTAGGTGTAAGGTTATTTGAGATGTTTTTTGTTTCTTAAGGTAGGATTGTATTGCTATAAACTTCCCTCTTAGAACTGCTTTTGCTGTATCCCATAAGTTTTTGGACATAGTGTTTTAATTGTCATTTGTTTCTAGGCATTTTTTGATTTCCTCTTTGATTTCTTCAGTGATCTCTTGGTTATTTAGTAGTGTATTGTTTAGCCTCCATGTGTTTGTATTTTTTACAGTTTTTTTTTTCCTTAAATTGATATCTAGTATCATAGTGTTGTGGTCAGAAAAGGTACTTGATACAATTTCAATTTTCTTAAATTTACCAAGGCTTGATTTGTGACCAAGATATGATCTATCCTGGAGAATGTTCCATGAGTACTTGAGAAGAAAGTGTATTCTGTTGTTTTTGGATGGAATGTCCTATAAGTATCAATTAAGTCCATCTTGTTTAATGTATCACTTAAAGCTTGTGTTTCCTTATTTATTTTCATTTTGTTTCATCTGTCCATTGGTGAAAGTGGGGTATTAAAGTCCCCTACTATGATTGTGTTACTGTCAATTCCCCCTTTTATGGCTGTTAGCATTTGCCTTATGTATTGAAGTGCTCCTATGTTGGGTGCATAAATATTTACAACTGTATATACTCTTCTTGGATTGATCCCTTGATCATTATGTAGTGTCCCTCTTTGTCTCTTGTAATAGTCTTTATTTTAAAGTCTATTTTGTCTGATATGAGAATTGCTACTCCTGCTTCCTTTTGATTTCCATTTGCATGGAATATCTTTTTCCATCCCCTCATTTTCAGTCTGTATGTGTCCCTAGGTCTGAAGTGGGTATCTTGTAGACAGCATATATATACAGGTCTTTTTTTTGTATCCATTCAGCCAGTCTATATCTTTTGGTTGGAGCACTTAATCCATTTACATTTAAGGTAATTATCGATATGTATGTTCCTATTACCATTTTCTTAATTGTTTTTGGTTTGTTATTGTAGGTCTTTTCCTTCTCTTGTTTTTCCTGCCTAGAGAAGTTCCTTTAGCATTTGTTGTAAAGCTGGTTTGGTGGTGCTGAATTCTCTTAGCTTTTGCTTGTCTGTAAAGGTTTTAATTTCTCCATCAAATCTGAATGAGATCCTTCCTGGGGAGAGTAAACCTGATTGTAGGTTTTTCCCTTTCATCACTTTAAATATGTCCTGCCACTCCCTTCTGGCCTGCAGAGTTTCTGCTGAAAGATCAGTTGTTAACCTTATGGAGATTCCCTTGTATGTTATTTGTTGCTTTTCCCTTGCTGCTTTTAATATTTTTTCTTTATGTTTAATTTTTGATAGTTTGATTAATATATATCTTGGCATGTTTCTCCTTGGATTTATCCTGTATGGGAGTCTCTGTGCTTCCTTGACTTGATTCACTATTTCCTTTCCCATATTAGGGAACTTTTCAACAATAATCTCTTCAAATATTTTCTCAGTCCCTTTCTTTTTTTCTTCCTCTTCTGGGACCCGTATAATTCGAATGTTGTTTTTTTTAATGTTGTCCCAGAGGTCTCTGAGACTCTCGTCAATCCTTTTCATTCTTTTTTCTTTATTCTGCTCTGTGGCAGTTATTTCCACTCTTTTATCTTCCAGGTCACTTATCCGTTCTTATGCCTCAGTTATTCTGCTATTGATTCCTTCAAGGGAATTTTTAATTTCATTTATTGTGTTGTTCATCATTGTTTGTTTGCTCTTTAGTTCTTTTAGATCCTTGTTAAACGTTTCTTGTATATTCTCCATTCTATTTCCAAGATTTTGGATCATCTTTACTATCATTACTCTGAATTCTTTTCAGGTAGAATGCCTATTTCTTCTTCATTTGTTGGTTTTGGTGGGTTTTTACCTTGCTTCTTTTTTTTTTTTTTTTTTTTTTTTTTTTTTTTTTTTTTTTTTTACCTTGCTTCTTCATCTGCTGCATATTTCTGTCTTCTCATTTTGCTTAACTTACAACAGCCTGAGGTGTGCCTCGTGTTCTCTTGGGGAAGTTGTTCCTGGTTCATGGGACCCTGGCAGTGATGGGCTGCACAGGCTCCCGGGAGGGGAGGTGTGGATAGTGACCTGTGCTTGCACACAGGTTTCTTGGTGGCTGCAGCAGCAGCCTTAGCATCTCATGCCCGTCTCTGGTGTCCATGCTGATAGCTGCAGCTCACACCCATCTCTGGAGCTCGTTTAGGCGGTGCTCTGAATCCCCTCTCCTTGTGCCCCCCGAAACAATGGTCTCTTGACTCAGGAAGTTCCGGACTTTCTCTCGGACTCCCTCTCAGCTAGCTATGGTGCACTAGCCCCATTCAGGCTGTGTTCATGCAGCCAACCCCAGTCCTCTCCCTGGGATCTGACCTCCGAAGCCCAAGTCTGAGCTCCCAGCCCCCGCCTGTCCCAGCGGGTGAGCAGAGAAGCCTCTCAGGCTGGTGAGTGCTGGTCAGAACCGATCCTCTGTGCGGGAATCTCTCCGCTTTGCCCTCCACACCCCTGTTGCTGTGCTCTCCTCCATGGCTCTGAAGCTCCCCCCCACCGCCACCCCCCGTCTCCACCAGTGAAGGGGCTTCCTAGTGTGTGGAAAATTTTCCTCCTTCATAGCTCCCTCCCAGAGGTGCACGTCCCTCCCTTATTCTTTTGTCTCTGTTTTTTATTTTTTTTCTTTTGCCCTACCCAGGTATATGGGGAGTTTCTTGCCTTTTGGGAAGTCTGAGGTCTTCTGCCAGCATTCAGTAGGTGTTCTATAGGAGTTGTTCCACATGTAGAAGTATTTTTGATGTATTTGTGGGGAGGAAGGTGCTCTCCATGTCTTACTCCTCCACCATCTTGAAGGTCCTCTTCACCAAGTCTGATTTTAAGCCTCTGTACACTCTTACTGACCTTCCTCACTCATGCGAGCACAGGGGGCTAAAGATCAGGACAAGGAGAAACAGATACCAACGAGCTATGTTGAAGGAAGATCCACAGTCAGAATTCCCAGCAGATGGAAGTTGGAGAATAAATAGAAGAATGGTGTTTGAACTCAGGTAACTTGTAGTTCAAGTGTATAACCAAGATACATGGAAAACATGGATAAGGATGGAAAATACTTACTTTGTGCTTTCTATATTCTGTGTAATGTTATTCAGCTCAGCTTATTTTATTAATAAAATCATTTCATTTACAGTAGTATTGGCTTGATTTTATACATGAGGAATCCAGGAAACTGAGAAAGCTTAGCAATTTTCCCAGGACCAGCTTGCTAGTGAGCGGTAGAGCCAGGATACAAACATAGGCCTAGATGCTTGATCAGGACTCCTTCCATCAAGTCACACAAAGAAAAACCCTAAACAAGTGCCCAGCCAGCAGCTGCACAGAGCTTATATACACAGCTCGGCAGGACTCACATGCCTGTAATTTTCTTCCTTTCTTGCCTGTTACAGTCCTGGTGTTGCCAGTACATTTAATTCCTACAATTTGCACTGTTTTTCACAATCTCTTCTCATTTCCTAGAAGTACTTGCTCAATAGCTATACTGTTTGTCATGAAACTAGGCCTAAAGAATGTGTGGAAATTACCCCACATGCTGCTAAACCTGAGTTCAGAGAGCCCAACTGATGCAAAACTCCTGGAACATGTCCCACAAGAAGGAGCCACCATGCAGGGAGCTGGTTCTTGTTCTGGACCTTTAATCAGCTCCCCTATAAGTCAGGGGTGGTGGGAGGGAAGCTTACTGGCCTTAGACAGTGTTCTCTGTCGCTTATTTGGTAAGAGGGAAATAAAAGTCCAGTGTACTCTGTCTCCCCTATGTATGTGCCATTGTCTGTAATACAGAGATGACTATGACCCAGTCACTGTCCTCAAGAGATTCATAGTCTGGTGGGAGCAACAGGCCAACCAATAATTATAACAACACAGGAAGCATGAGGTCCATGGGACCCAGGAGCAGGGCCAGCTTCAAGGTCATGTGATTTGTGTAGCTGCACAGGGCCCTGTGTTTAGTAGCGTCCCTGTTTGGTTTAATGTTCTGTTATTACTGTCTTGAAATTCTTGAACAGGAGACCCCATTTTCATTTTGCACTGAGCCCTACAAATTATGGAGCCTGTCCTGCATGACACACGTTCCTTGCCTATGCTGTTGGTGACAGAAATGACCCAGGGAAGGGTGATACCCCTTGAAGGTTAGAAAACAATAAGAAAGTGGGAGAGGACACTACTTTTACTTTTGCAAAGAGGTGTGAAAGAATGTGAGGAGGCAAGAACTCCCAGTATTTCTGGGTAAATAAATAAGAAGCCTGGGACAGGGAATAGAATGCATAGGAGTTGAGAAGGAAAAAGGAGGTGGGGTCAGAACAGAGTTTGCTTTGGATGGCATCCTCAGGAGTGGGAGTTTTATCTTGTAAGTGATAAAGAACTCCTGGGGAGATGACGGGGGAATGGCAGATTAGACCATCATTTTAGAGAAACTGCAATGGGTGAAAAATGAATTTTAAAAGGGTAAGCGTGAAACAGAGAGTGACAAATTAGTAGGCAGTTGTAACCATCCAGCCAAGCAGTTAGGACAACAATAGGAAAGGAGGGGAAGTAATGAAGCAAAGAAATATTTAGGAAATAAAATTGCTGTAATGGGGCATGACAGACATTTCAAGTTTTCTGCCTTATATTGATTTTCTTCTTCCTCCTTATTAATACATAACTCAATTTGAGGGCAGACAGTAAGAAATTAAAATGGTCTTTCATTTTTTGAAGTTGGAGAATGTCATGTGACAAAGTCCTGGCCCACGAGATATATACAAAAGGCACTGGGCCACCAGTGAAGGGCATCTTCTAGGAAAGCTACTGTGTTCTGATAAAAAGGGACAGACTCAGCTGATACATGTCTTTTGTTCATGGCCCTCCCAATTTCTTCTCATTTTGCAATTGTAAGAAAGACAGTACATGCTAATGATGAAAGAAGAGGAAGCTGGAAAGAGCTTAAATCCTTGGTGACTTAGGCGAACATTGTCACTTGCCTCTGACAGCTCACACCTAAACTTGTTTCTGAGAAAAATGAAACCCAATTTAACTAATCCACTGTGGATGGACCTCTGTTAAATTCCATCACATGCAATCCTAACAGACACAGTTGATTATCGGCTGAATGCTGATGGTGAAGAAGCCGAAAGGATCAGGTAAGTTCAAGTTGGGGACCTCAAATGCACAGATGAATGGTGTGTAATATTACAGTAAAAGCCACTCTCACAAGGCTTTTCAAAGCCAGAAAGTCTTGGAGGTGATGAAACGCTAGCAGCATTTGGAAGGGAAATGTGGAAGGGAAAATGGAGCAGAGGATAGTACAATAGAAGCCCAGGTTTTTCATCATCAGGTAAGCCAGGTCTGGGAGACAGCAAGGTAGAAGGCCAAGGACAGCTCAGCACAGTACTGAAGAGAATGATGAAACCAAACCTTTGTTGATGGGAAAGGAGAGTGGCTGAGATGAACTTCACCTTCACTTTGTCTGGAGGTGACTTTGAATAAAATAGACACTATATTTACTGGTGAAGAACTATGGTACTACAGGGCTCAATGAAGTTAAGTAACTCGGACAAGGATACACTTTTAATGAGGAGTGGAGCCAGGACTTGATACCACCAGATCCAACAATTCCTGCCACCTTAGGAAAGCCGAGGTGGAGAAGAGAAGCTGGCCCTAAGTATTTGGAGGCAGCAGAGAGGCTGACGTCTGACCAGGGCCAGAAGTGAGAAGACGCATCCAGCCAACCTTCAGGGAAAGGGGTGAACACAGCCAGAAACTGAGCAAGGTTACTAACTGGAAATTAGAGTAGGGACTCTGGCTGTGCGGCACCAAGAGAGACAATCAAATGTCTCTGGATCATAAGAGAAAATGAGGCTGAAAGAACAGGCGGTCAAAATCCCTGATCCATGAACTTTCAGGAAGTCACATCTGGAACCCAGGCTTGGGGTGTGAGTCACATACTGCCACGTGGCAGGAAAGTGAAGGGCCTTCATACATACCACCAGAGAAGGGCAAAGCCATCAACTTCCCTTTACCACACTGTTGCCTCTATTCATAAAAGAAGAAACTTAGCATAAAATTCTCTTAACTAGCATGACTCAGAGTGTCTCCATTTTCAGGCCTGTGTAGGTACTTTATGTAATTTATTTTCACACATTATCTCATGGATTAAAATCTTGCTTCTACCATTTTCTATCCAATCTGTCATGGTGGATAATGAGCTTCACTTCTTAGCATTACTGTCAAGGTGAAATAGGATGGAGACAAGAATCTGACCCAAAGTGGGAGCTCAAAAACTATTATTTTCACTACACACTCAACATCTATGAAGTAATATCTTTATTGTCCTATTATAGATAAAACACATGTAAATAAAAGAAGTGCAGTGAGTTTCCCAGGAGAAATTTGAAGCTACATCACTTTACTCCAAATATCGTGTAGATTCCACTGCTTCTCAGCTAATAGTAATTATTATCACAACGACCACCATTCCTTGAACACTTTCTGTTGGCCAGGCACTTAGCAAAATGCTATATCTATATACATATACATATATATACATATATATATATATATATATATATATATATATATCTCCTCTTAGCATATCTATAGGATAGATAGTTTTATTATATGGATTTCTGAATCTCAGAGTTCGAAAATAACAAGGCCATGATCTAAACCAGGCTTTGTACCAGCAAAGGCTGTGTACTAACCATGAAAGCCAGGTGGTCCAGAAACTGGGGCTCTGTTACATAAGCCAGTGATTTTGTCTTTCATGCTCACAAGAGAGACCTTTTTACATCCTTTTTCCAAAATGCACTTGGATCTGACTGCAGGCATTGGTTGGTCAGTTAAGACACATTTGGAAGTTTAAATGCTATTTGTAGTTTATCTGGAAAGTGATCTAGGATTTACCTAACAAGCCTCTCATCTCTCCTGCTAGAGAAGATGATGAGAGACGAGTGACAGGCAAAATGAGTGTGACTTCATTTTCAGAAAAAACAGTTCCCACCAGAGCTCTGTACCACAGTGCCCTGAGAGACAGGCAGTGTCTGGATTCTTGGGCAAATTAATGTTAGGACTCAGAGACTAAATAAAAATTAAATAATAATTTTCTCTACACTCTTACTAACATCTTTTCTTGTCTATTAACAACAAAACTATTAACTATTAACAAAACTATTCACTATTAAGGACACAAAAAAGTTGTTACTTACCAAGCATATTCTATGTGTTTCTTGTTCATTAGCTATTTAAAACTGAGGCTTATAGTGGTGAAATGTTACAAGAGTCAGAGTGTTGATAAACGGTAAAGGTACAGTTTAAATTGAGGTCTGTCTCAGTCTAAACCCCAAGCTCCTTATTTCTCAGCTCTACCCTTTGTGTCCCTTTATTTGAACAAAACTTGTGTTTCCCACAGCCTTGCATCTACTCACAATGACCAAGAATGCCTTACCTGTCAGCCACCAAAACCCAAACCAAATTTACTTCAAGGCTCATTACTACTTTCTCCATGAAAAAAAATTTAATCTGCCTTTCCTTACTTTCAGCCAAACATGGAATCTCTTTCCCCTAAATACAAATTTAATTTGGTTTGTTTATGGTGCTTATATCTACTTTGATTATCATTGAAATATATTTGATTTCCATCTCTTATACTTAAAGACTTTCTGTTAAGGTAGTTCCCTCCTCTCTCTTAGGCCAGGAGAAATGAGAAAAGCTTTGGAGAGGAAGTAAGAAATTAAATGTTAATGATGTCAATGAATAGTGAGCCTCACTAAGAGGTATGTCTTATCTTTGCTCCCATGTGCTCCAAAGGGTTGGGAATCCAAGAGATGATGGAACTATGAGTCACTTTAACCTGTAACACTGAGAAGTAGAAGATTGACAAAAATAAGGTGACTCAGGGAAGTGGAGATGGCTACATGGAGTTTCAGAGAGTCCAGGTCCTTGAGATGTAGTGTCCCTTGGCCCTGGATTGGAATGGAATGGGAAAGCAACCAAATCTTCCTATGTCCCAAGAAGTGGGGAAAATTGGAGAGCAGATGAACTTCAAAGGGTATCAAGGTCAAGGTAAGTAGACTCAGAACAGAAAGTGGCCATGTGGCAATGTAGAAACACAACTAACTTGACCACATATGTTATTTTCCAAATCAGGGCAATATTGAGGGTGAAAGGAGATAGTAACCAGGCAAGAATGCCAAGACTGTAGGTATAACTGGGACTGTCCTAGGCAAACAGGGACATATAGCCCTCCTGCTGCAGCAGATGCCAGTGTCAGGGAGTACAACACATAAGAACCAGGCAGGATCATATACATGCCACATGCGGACACTCGGTAGCCACAAGGGCTAAGATGCCCTGAAGGTACCCGCAAAATTTAGATATCACCCTGGAAGACAAAGAGACAGGAGGAAATCCTAAAAAGATTGAATTTAAACCTGAAATGACTGAATTTACATGAAATAGACTAAGACTGCATTTTCTGACAAAAGGTAATATGTGGCTTTTAGATGGGGATTAAGTTGAACTATAGAAAAATAAAACAAAAGTTTTGCATACTGGAGATTGTGGCTTGAAAATATAGCACATGCTACACAAACATTATAGGTTGACTCTCAACAAAAGTAAATTCAACATATTCATAAGCAGATGGTCCACAGTGATTAAAATTTGTTTCCTATCTGAAAAAGTCTTCTCAGTGTTAGCAACTTTTTCTTTGCATCACAGGGTAAAAAAGGAGCCAAAATGCAAGAGAAAAGTTCTATAGAAGAATAGGTGGCTGGTGAGATGCAGCAGACCCTGAAGAAATATAATTGCACCATGAAGTTTTGCATATTCTACCTAGTGACTTGAGGAAGCTGTACAACTGACAGCTATAGCCCTATCCACCCCTGTTTAGTCTTACCTGATATCCTAGTTTCAGTTGATTACACCTTCCTTTGTATTTTTGTACAATCCATCATTTACCTTTGTCATAGCACTTACAATAAGAACAGCTGACATTTAACAATCACTTACTTTGAGTCACGCACTGGGATAAGTGCTTTATGTGCATTACTTCACTGAGATCCTATAATAACTCTTTGTGATGGATACTATTATTAGTTTGATTTTATACATGTAAAAACTAAAACACAGTAGAGCAGAGATTGGCTAGCTTTTTACTGAACCTATTTCCCTTTTTGCCTAGGCACACACTTGGGCTTCTTTTCCCTGTCTCTTATGTTTTTGCCCACAGAATGTAAGACATTCTCCACTCCCAGGTCTGACCTATACAAACTTCTGGTGTGATCCTCCACCTTCTCTCTTCCCCATCTGTTAGCCGGATGTCAATGCCTTGAGCAGTCATCATTCATTCTGGGCCCTGAACGACAGTGTGGAGCAGAGCTTCCCCACCCCACCCAACCTAACCAACATTTGGATTTTACAATGTCAAAAGGTAAACTTCTGTTATGTCAAGCCACTGAGATTTTTGTCTTTAACAGTATCTAGCACTACCTTGACAAATACTCATAGTGAGGTAAAGTAGTTTGTCCAGTGTCATACAATAGTAAGTGGTAAAGTAAGGGTTCCAAACCAAGTAGTTTCGTGCCAGAGTGTACACATCTAGACAAAATGCTACAATGTCTCACTAAATATGTTACCTGTTTCTCATTAAACAGTGGGTTCCTTGATGGAAGGGACTTTTTTTTCACTTTTGAATTATTAGAATTTGGTACTTAAAAGGAACTCAAATAAATTTGATTTGAATGGAATTAAATTGATTTGGATGACATGTTATTTAAACTTCCCAGCATCATCACTTCACATCCCGATCCTACCAGGGTTTTACTTAAAATTAGCATTTTCAAATTACTTTTCTTTCCCTAAATCCATTTTCTAAATTCCCAGAAGTTATTTGTGTCTGGATAGAAGTCCAGTCAATATGTTATAATTCATCTTGACAACTTTTATGTAAGTAATTCTTTTGGCATTTTCACATCATGTTCATGTAAATCATTCAGATTCAGCAATGACTGATTGAGTTCAGGTAATGGGTTTGGCACTTTCCTATATCATTAGTTAGTTCTACAACAACCTCATGAAATACGTATTATCTCCATTTTACAGATGGGAAAACAATGAGTAACCCAAAACTCGAGATGCTCCAGGACAAATGTAAAGGTAATTATTGAAAGATTTGGAACCTGCACCCAGATCTACTTTCGAGTTCAATGGTGTGTATTTGTTTTCACCACGCTGATTATTTCTAACATAGTGCCTTGGGCAATTTGTTCAGGGTCTTGCAGATATTAGGAAAGTTTTTACTGATCGAGACATAAATAAATACTGAATGATGAGATATAGTAGAAACAACTGGCTAGTAGCATTATCAACTTGAAGGAAGTGACAAAGGCTAAATCAAATAACAGTTGTAATAAAGGCAAGCTTGGAACTTACTCAACTGAAGGAGGTGTGAGCTCCTCTTATGTTGTTATAGTATGGCTCTACTGGGCTAGGAAGTTGTCCTTAAAAGAGCTTGAAAAAAGTTGAACAGCAAGAGACAGGTTTGAGAGTCCCAGATCTAGGATAATGTTTATATCCTTTAAAATGAAAATGAAATTAAAATTTCTCAGATCATAAATACTCGAGACTCCACCACCAGTGAGGTCAGCACAGCGAAAACTAGAAAGTTCTACAGGCTTAGATAAAATAATAGCTGGAAATTCATATCTATACAAGTGAACATTGGAAATGGTAAATGTGTGGGTAAATGTAAAAAATATTCTTAGTTTTAATATTTTAGAATATTAGTGACCATCTAAAGGAAAAATTATAACAATGTATTATGAGGTTTATAAAAATTAGAGAAAGTCTATGACAAGAATAGTGCAAACGATGAGAAGGGATCAAGTGTAAGATTCTTGTATTATATATAAAGTTATATATTGGAAATACTAAGAAAAGCAACAAAATTCAAGAGGTGTAGCCAAAAAGTCAATAATAAGATAAAATCAAATACTAAAATACACTTAATTACTCTGAAGGAAGTCAGGATAAGCAAATAAAAACGGAACAAAAAGAAATGGGACTACTAGAAAACAAACCACAAGATAGTATATTTAAACTCATTCATATCAACAATTACGTTATATATAAATGAACCGAATATCCCAATTAAAATAATGACAATATCAGACTCTATGAAAAGACCCTAATATTGTCTTCAAGAAATTAACTGAAAATATAGAGCCACAGATAATATAAAGGTATAGAAAATGATATATCATGCAAACACTAATTTAAAGGAAGGTGGATTGACTGTATTAATAACACAGACTAAGGAGACTTCAGGACAAATAGTATTATTAGGGATGAAGGGAGATACATTACTATGATAAAAATGTCCATTCATCAGAAAGACATAGCAATCTTAAATATGCATACACCTAATAACAGAGCTTCAAAATACATGAAACAAAACTTAAGAGAACAAAAACGAGAAATAAATTAATCCACAATTATAGTTGGAGATTTTAAAACTCATTTTTCAGTACTTGAGGAAGCAAATAGACCTCCCCCCAAAAAACCGTCTTTGTTATTTATTTCTTAATTTTCATCAGAGGACATCCTCCATATTAATTCAATATTGTTAAATGTATTGATATTTGTTTTATGGCCAGCCTGAAAATTCCTGAAATACCTGGAAATTAAACTACATAATGCTAAATTGTCCATGAGTCAAAGAAGAAATCCCAAAGAAATTTGGAAAATATTTTGAACTCAATGATAATGAAATCACAAAATATCAAAATCTGTAGCATATAGCTAAAGCACTGATTAAAGGGAAACTTATTTTGGGATGGCCAAAAAGTTCATTTGGGTTTTTCATAAGATGTGTGGAAAAACCCAAACAAACTTTCTGACCAACCCAATACCTTTAAATCTTATATCAGAAAAGAATAAACCTCTAAAATTAGTAATCTAAAAATCCACTTAAAGAACGTAGGATTTTAAAAAAGAAAACCTAAAGTAAGTAGTAAGGTAGAAATAATAAACAAAACAAAGTTTGATGATATAAAAAAATTAACAATAGAGCAAACTAGCAAAACCAAAGTTTAGTTCCTTGAAAATATGTATTTGATCCTAGTTAGAATGATCAAACTAGAAAAAAGAGAGCAAA
Source organism: Balaenoptera physalus (assembly GCF_965194825.1). NCBI lineage: Eukaryota > Metazoa > Chordata > Mammalia > Artiodactyla > Balaenopteridae > Balaenoptera > Balaenoptera physalus. The sequence continues at coordinate 144,791,236 of NC_138882.1, read as the reverse complement.
TTATCAATATCATGAATAAAGATAGGCTGTTACTTCATTAATCTAATTCCCACACATAGAAAAAAAGGCTATTATGAACAATTTTATGCCAATAAATCTGACAATTTGGAAATCATGTACAAATTTCTGGAAAGAAACAAAACCTATATAAAACACTGAAAATAAAAATAGTCTATTAGATAAATTAAATTTATTGACATAAATTTTCCCCCAAGGAAAACACCAGATCATTTCACTGTAGTACTTTATCAAACTTTCCAGGAAAAATAATACTAACCTTTCCATTAAAATTAAAAAAATTCTTTCATTTTAAAGAAAAAAAATGGAATCCTCACCAACTTATTTTATCTGGCTGTCATAAACCTAATATTTTGTCATAAACCTAATATTTAAACCAAACAAATACATTACAAGGAACAAAACTGCCAACCAATATTCCTCATGAATATAGGTACAAAATTTCATAACAGAGTACTGGCAAATCAAATCCAGCAAAATAGAAAAGTTTTACTACATCATGAGATGGAAAAACTGTTCATCCCAGGAATGTGAGGTTAATTTAACACTTAAAAGTCAGGGCTTCCCTAGTGGCGCAGTGGTTGAGAATCTGCCTGCCAGTGCAGGTGACACGGGTTCGAACCCTGGTCTGGGAAGATCCCACATGCCGCGGAGCAACTAGGCCCGTGAGCCACAACTACTGAGCCTGCAGGTCTGGAGCCTGTGCTCCGCAACAAGAGAGGCCGTGATGATGAGAGGCCCGCGCACCACAATGAAGAGTGGCCCACGCTTGCCACAACTAGAGAAAGCCCTCACACAGAAACGAAGACCCAACACAGCCAAAAATAATTAAAAAAAAAAAAAAAGTCAATCTCTGTAAACTGCAATACTGAGGTTACATAAAGAAGAAAAATTTTACGATTATCTCAATGGATACAGATCTTGCATTTAACCAAATTCAACCCTAAGTTTATGATTTAAAAAAACTCTTAACATACTAAGAATACACAGAAACTTCCTAAACCTGACAAAGGTCATCTATAGAAAAGGCACAATAAGATCACTCTTAATAGAGACTGACTGAATCATTTCCCTTGAGACAGGGAATAAAACAAGGGTGTTGGCGTTCACCATTTCTATTCAGTAATGCACTGGGAAATAAAAAAAGTAAAATAGTCTTCATTTGCAGACAACATAATTATTTTCATAGAAAATCTTCAGGCATCTACAAAGTAACTATAATAATTAATAAGTAAATATAGCAAATCTCAGGAGACAGATAACTTATTGTCCACATATACTAACAACGGGCATTTGAAAAATAAAATTATAAATACCATTTACAATAACATCAGTAAAAATATATTTAGGGAGTGTTCACAGCAGCTTTATTTACAAAATCACAAAACTGAAAACTACCCAAATATTCATCAATAGGAGAAAGTATAAATATATTGTGGTATATTTACATATTATGAAATGATTTAGTAATAAAACAGAACAGATTACCAATACATGCAACAACATGGATGAATTCCAAACATAATATAAGCCAAATACCAAGAGTATATAATATGATTCCATTTATCTAAATTTCTAGTACCAGTAAAGCTGATCTATGGTGAAAGAAACCAAAGCATTGGTTGCCATTTTTTGTTTCTAGGCAGTTGAGATAGATTTGGAATGGATACAGGAGAGCTATCTAGGATGACAACAGTGTTCCATTTCTTAATAGGTGTTTGGGTTACATAGGTAATTGCATGTATCAAAGCTAATTAAATGTACATCTGATATCTGTGCATTTTATTGTATGAAAATTATACTTCAATCAAAAGAAAAGAAAAAATAGAGGAAAAACGCGTGGAGGAAGAAGAGGAGGGAGAGAAGGCAGAGGGAGAAGGAAAAGAGGGAGGCAAAGAAAATAATGGTCCCAGAAACTGGAGAGAATCTGAGCCAAAGCTTGGGTTTACATTGCCAATAGCTGAGAAGAGCAGAGAGCAGAGCTCAGAAGGGTCAGGGTCCCAGCCAGAATTCTGTAATTCTTCAAGTGGCCAAACTAAATCTTGATACAAAAGAAAAAGATCTTTTGGAAATGTAAGATGGAAAAGATGAGCTCTGAACTCTGACTTCTGCTCTATATTGGTTTTAAATAGCAGTCAGAGTTATAAAAGTCCATTCCCAGGGATTCATCTGTATAGTTCTCTTATTCAGTTCCTTTAACTTGGAATATAAAAGTTTTTTCCAAATTGCCCACTGTATTTGGGCCAAAATTTTATGTGAAGAATTGCATGGCAGGTGTTTTATTCTGTAATCTTTCTTAGAAGGGTTTGTTTCCATGTTTGAATGGAGTCAGTTGTACATGTCCCCTCACCTCAGTCTCTCCTTGCAGCCTTGCCTGAAATCTATACTTCTGGAGTACAGTGGAATGTTAACCCATTTATAATTGCAGTGACCATTCATTTCTCTTTCTGTTGCTTTGCTGTGTCAAGCACATCACAGCTAAATTCTTGGCAAAAGATTTTGTGCTTGTAATAGTAGGAAAACAATCCTACTCTGACCCGAAGTGTGTGCACTGGATGGATATGAGAAAAGGCTGAAAATAACCAAGGGAGGGGTGTCTTAACAGCAACAATTGGTATATAAAAGGTATATAAAATTTTCACTGCAACTATGTTGATGTACTTCCAGTCTGTGGGGATAAGATGAGGAAAAAATATCATTTTGAAAGCAGGAACCCCCAAAACCCAAAATAAAATAGGTCATGTCAACCAGGAATATATTTTGTATCATCAACCTACTGGATTGTCATTACTACTCCTTTGTATTTCAGATGGGGAAATTTAGGTTCAAAGATAGACACTAAATAACATGTCCAAGATCAAAAATAATAAGTTCCACAAATAGGATTTGTATTTTTATGTATTTAGTTCCACACTACACTCTGTTTTCACTATTTCAGCTTCTTCTATCACTGTAACCCAAGGATCTAGCACTGTGCTGGGGCATTGAATGGGCTCCCAGTGCATGTGTTGAATGAAAAACCTATGTAAAAGTTAAGCCCTACAAGAGATGACTGAGAAGTTCTGGGAGAAAACCGAAGTCTAATACATATGTCTAGAGCATCTCAATTTTCTTAGAATCACAGGAAACAAGGAAAGCTGAAAATTAACTAACTATATTATGGAGTATATTGTTCATTAGCAGTAAATAGTAAGAGGACCCATGTATTTCCAAGAACCAGTATTTGAGGAAATGCTTTCATTCATAGATCACTTGAAAAGTTTCTGGCGTAGTTAGGAATTTCAATGATTAAACTCTCAGGCACAAAAGATCAGGGACTTGAAGCTATTTCAGTAATCACTAAGGAAGTGCTTTATAAATTTCATGAAGTCATTTGACCTTCAAATTGCACCAGAACAACCAATCATCATCTATTGTAATAGGGTATGGCAGCCAAATTGATTGACAGTCAATCACATTCCAGTTGAGTTAGATGACATCCATTCAGAGATGGTTATTAATCTTTTAAGGTTTTTTTTGTTTGTTTTACATTATTTTTACATTGAGTCGGTGGTCTTCAGGTTTCAGTGGAGTCCCTGACATTTTATGGATACTTTTGTGGATAGTCATCCTTTGGGGAGAGGTTTCATAACTTAATAACATTAGTAATGAGTTCAGGACACCAAAATTATTAAACACCATCCAAACTTTAAAGTCTAAGGGATGTCTTCAAAGCCCTCATTTCTCTGATGAAAATAACATCCATTGTGGTGGAAGCTCCAAGCATGGGGCAGAGGTGGGAACACAGACGGCCTCCTCTGAGATCTTTATTCATTGTTGACCTACCCATTATCATTTTGATATCCCTTCTCTGATCACAGAAATAAAGGATGGACTAATGGAAGACAGGTATTCTGCAGAGTCCAGAGTTATTTTCAGCATAGTGTAAAAATCTGACAGTGTATTTTCTTCCACAAGGTCTTGGGATATAATCTAGTGGCTACCCAGATTTTCTCTTTATAGAAGTGGTTTTCTGGGAGATATTATTTTTCTAGGGTATACAAAAAGCCTGCAATATTTCTGGAAAAGCACCCACAATGTTCTTGAAGCATCTGAACATATAAAAATTAATGAAGGTGAGTCCACCTATACGACATTCTGGAAAAGGCAAAACTATGGAAACAGTAAAAAGATCAGCAGTTTCCAGGGAGGAGAGAGGAGGGAGGGATAAACAGGTGGAGTACAGAGGATTTTCAGGAAAGTGAAACTATTCTGTAATGGTAGACACATGTCATTATATATTTACCAAAACCCATAGAATATACAACACCAAGAGTGAATGCTAATGTAAACTATGGACTTCGGGTGATGATGACGTGTCAATGTAAGTTCATCAATTGTAACAAACATACCACTCTGGTACAGGATATTGATGTAGGGAAGGCTGTGTCTGTGTGATGGTGGGGTATATGGGAATGTTCTGTGCTTTCTGTTCAATTTTTCTCTAAATCTAAAACTGCTCTAAAAAACAAAGTCCATTTTTAAAAAAATAATGATGTAATAGGAAACAAGGCACTATGTTATGGTGAACTGGGCTGGTTCTCAGTATTTCCCAATGTAAAGCTCTGGGGATCCTGGTTTGGAACACCTGCTAAGGCTTCAAAGGCAACGAAAGCCTTTCCCCCCTCTTAGCCAAAAATCAAGGTGGCAAGATGTGTCCTAAGGAACAAAGCTTTTTTTACCTTATCATCCAAATGCATGGAAGGAAAATGTAGAAACAGGAAACAAAACCACATATATGCAAATTTTTAATCACACAGTACCCACAAAAAGGACACAATGTGACTAAAAACTCCTTTAGGGGGAACACGAAGTTCAGAGAAAAAGATAGAGATGGGCATCCTTCCCTACTAGAGCCCTGCTCATTAATATTACTCAATGTCCTTGTGCCTAACATTAGATTTTCCAAACAAGCTACTCAGATTGATTGAATTCCCATATAGATTCTCCTTCAGAGGAGAGACGAACCAAATGAAGTAATTCAATTGACTTGCCAATTTAATTTTTCCAGTTATTGGCATTCTAGTTTATTTATCTATCTCCTGGTAGGTGCTTATTCTTGTATATCCAAAACCCAGCATGGTCCCTGTACGTGGTAGATACTCAACAAATGTTTTTATGTTAAAAAAATGATTATCCTGAAATTGGTATTCTAACAGTTAGAGCAGTGATTCTCAAGATATGGTCCCCAGGCTAGCAGCATCATCACCTGAGAAATTACTGGAATGAGCCCCACCCCAGACCTACTGAATCAGAAAATCTGAAGGTGGAGCCCAGTAATCTGAACTTCAATAAGCCCTCCAGGTGGTTCTGGTGCATGTTAAGTTCCAGAAACACTTTTTTATAATCTAGTCTAATAGAGTAATGAAGTTCCTAAGTCAGCCAGATGAGATCATGACAACCCTACCAATTTCCTCCTTCTGAATTGCTCATTGATGGCACATATGGTCCTATTGGGGTGCATCCGGAAGCTGACAATTTTCTAACAGTATGTTTACTAAAAGATGTTTTCCATGGTGAATTCAACAGATCAGGATCTGAGCTGTATAAACTCTAATGTTTGTCAACATAAGGCCACAGTTATTACCTCAAGAATGCGTTGAAATTATCCAGGCTCAGAGAATGGCAGGTAAATAAGAATGGCAATTTTATAATGAGAATTTATAATGAGAAGTATAACTATCACATAGACCATAATAATAATCATTATATTTCCTCTATAGCCAGACCAACCTGGGAAAGTCAAGAAACTCCTTCAAAAGCAGGCAAGCAAACCCAGGAGAGTTTACTGAATAGTATTAGTGTTTAATGTAAACAAGCTCAAATAATAATTAAAAAGGCTAATATTTATTGAGTACTTTCTAGATGCCAATCACTATACTAAGTAATTTACATATATTATGGCATTTAATCCTCACAACAGCACTATGAGTTGGGTATAATACTATCCCCATTCGCAGATTAGAAAACTGAGGCTTAGAGAGGTTAAATAGTCTGGCTAAATTTACCCTGCTAGTAAATACCAGGGCCAAGATTTAAACCTTTGTCTGTGTTACAACACAGCAGTGCTATTAATTACTACACTGAGCTGCCTGCTATAAGACTAACACAGCCCTTCCCAACTCTAGGTGACCTTGGCAATGGGGCCATAATAATTGCAATCCCTTTGTCAAGACTTTTTCATTAGAGGACAAAGCTGAAATGGGCTCCACCGTTGGCCACCTAAATAACTTTCTTGTTTTCCTCCATATTTCTGTTTCCTGACCAAAATCCCTTAAACTCTGGGGGCATTTCCTTTAACTATGTGAATATATTTAATCAGGTTAGAGTCAGGGCCTTCAGCTGGAGAACTCTTATATCTCTTTTGAATGACTTTGTATATCTGTGCTCTAATTCATTTATGATCTTACGATTTTTCTCTTAGATAGAAGATAATCTATTCTCTTAGATAGAGAATAATTTTTTGCCACATTTATGATTTTCCAGAGAAACCCCTCTCGGTATTCCTCAATTACCAGTAACTCAAACATCAATGGGGAAAACCTCTATAGAGACCATGGGTAACATAAAACAGAATTTCCATAATTTTTTTATCAACTCCTCAAAAATCATAAAAGTTGAGGAGGGGGGTGAAAACAAAGGGCCTCCAATGTTTCAGGCATAGTTTCTTTCCATTATTTCATCTAATCCCCACATGAACTCTATCAACAACTCTGTTTTACAAATGGGGAAATCAAGGTTCAGAAAAGGTAGATTCCTTGAGGGATTTTTGTAACAGAGAAGGACAAACCTGACTCCATATTGGATCTATTCCTTTAGCTCTAATCCTTGTGCTCTCTTGCCTCTGCTTAGTCATGCTGGCTCTGCACCTTTCTAAAAGAATGTTGCCTATAGAGTGAAATATACATGATAGCCCATTCTCAGGTCTCTGACCTTTAAAAAGTTGCAGAATAGAAAATAAAAATTGTCTTCTTGGACCCTCCCCTTTCAGTATAAAGGAAGCCTGAACTCTAACTCAGGCAAGATGGTTCTTTGGAACACTAGCCCACCACCTTCTCCGTCTGTGGGGCTTCCAAATAAAATCGCTCTTCCTTGACCCAAAACCTCATCTCTCGACTTACTGGCCTACTGATCTGTCGTGCGGCAAGCAGTACATCCTTGGACTCAGTAACAATTTGAATCAAGGTCTGCCTGTTATTAAAGCCTGGCCTGAGCTTATTTCTCTGCTCCACACTTCCACTGTGAAGTTTCAAAGGTTTTCTGCAGGTTGTTTGGAGGTCAACTGAAGAGCATAGCCTTTCTTCTACCCCATTATATCCTTATAATCTCTTCCATTTTGATGATGTCTTTCATCCTACCAAATAATTTGACAGATTTTGCATCCTCTGTGGCTTTGAAAAGCATGAGTAGGTAGGTAGGGAGCTAAGTAGGACAGCCATAAACATCCTTGATTAGCAGGTCAGGAAACAAAATCTCAGAGATATTAATTGTCTCAGCTAGGGTCACCTATCTGTGAAAGGTAGAAATAGGGCTATACCAAAATCTTCTAACTTTTGTACTAGTTGGACCACTACACCATGTTCTAGGACATAGCTCTGCTCTGGTTTCCAACATATGATTCATGGAGGAGTCCAGTATGGGTTTTAAGAAGTAATAAGACCATGACTGTAGCATCAATGAACACCCAAAGGTTCTGAAAAATTAGTACTGCTTTCCTAAATCTCAGACATCACTGAAAAGGGGACGCATTTTCTGATGTCCTCTGTGAAATACATGTTTTTAAACTCAGAGTCATCATGAGAAACAGCCCTATTTTCCTCACTTCTAGGACTTCCCCACAAGTAGGACCAGCAGGAAGGGAACCTAGTACCAGCTGCATCTAGCCAAGTCAGGCACACTGGCCTACTTCTGCTTAGCTTTTCCCTTAAAGAAGTCAATGCTCAGAATTGTAATCATCATAGATGCTTCTAATTTCAATAGTGGATACCTCTTGGTTAGGAGGTTATTTGGTCTCTAGGTAGCAGCGAGCAGGTTGTTTTCTTTTTCACTCTTGGCATTTATTCAGGCTCCCAAGGGCTCGTTAGTGACCAGCAAATCCAGTAAAAACAGAAATTGTTACCCAATAAAACACCAAGAGACTTTCCAGGCCTCAGGGCAAGTAACACCCCTGCCCTTTCTAATTCTCAGACCACATTCCAAGTGCAAAATGGAATCATTTTTGTTTTCAAAGTGATGCTAATTTATTAGCTATGGTGCAAATGTTGAGTGTGGTAATGGGACTTCAAAAAGAATGTCTGCAGTCCAGAAAGCTTGAGGGGGAAAGGGAAATCAATTGAGAGGAGGACAGAATCCAGTAGAGTTCTCCCAGACCAAACTGACTACACTCAGCAATTTATCCACTCACTTTTCTCCTCATTCATTAGTTCTTTTATTATTGACCTACTAGATTTCAGGAACTTCCTAGTATACATATATTTAATATATGATGCATTTTTTTCACAGAAACCACAGTTAAGTCTGGGACGCAGACAAGTAAACAGAGCACTGAAGAAAAATTTGTTGCTAAGAGGATGGTGAGAGATGTCAGAAAAGCATCACAGTGGTAGAAGATGTCAGGGAAGGCATGAAGAGAATATAAAATTTTTGAAAGGTGATGAATCTTAAAGGATGATTTACACAAACGTTATTTCAATAAAACCTCAGATCTTCCAAGGAATAATTAAAAGTGTGTATGTAAAAGAAAGTCTCTATGTGGGATGAAACAACTTTACAAGAATCCCAAATCTTATCTGGGGTGTTTCTCACCTCTTAGAATCTCTCTCAGGCTTTCTCCTTGAAGGCGAGACTTGTTTAAGTAAAAGTCTTTATTACTCAGGGTTCTTGGTTACACGCAAAAACCAAAGAAACAAACAAAAAGACTCTGGCTATCTTAAGTGGGAAAGGAATTTACTGGAAAGTTATTAGGGACCCATCCCATTGACAGCAGTTTGGAAGAGCAGACCTGGAAAACAAAGAGAAACCAGAAGAGCTAAAAAAGGTCAGGAAGCAAAAACAGAACAATGGTTGATCAGGAGTAAACTGGTTTTACTCTGTGCCTCAGAGAAGTAAAGTGACTTTCCCAAGACCGCACAACAGCAAAGTAAGCCTGGAGCCTCCGAGCTGAAAGTAATTTTTAAGCACTTCTCCTCTTGGGCCCTGATATGGACACTTACCACTTTTTGACCATCAATATCCTCTTTCCTTATCACATACTTTTTTTGGTTGTTACGTATCTTAAAATTTTTAAAAATTGCAATGAAATACACATAGCACAAATTTTATCATCTTAAGCATTTTTAAGTGTACAGTTGAGTGGCATTATCTACATTCACATTGTTGTGTAACCATCACTACCATCTATCTCCAGAATTCTTCCATCTTGCAAAACTGAAACTCTGTATCCATTAAACAATAACTCCTCATTCTCCCCTCTCCCAAACCCTGACATCACCCCTATTTGCATTCTTGTCTCCCTTTTGCAGAATCTTCCAGGTTGTGTAGTCCTGCAGGAAATGGCTGCCTCTCACTAGATCTTCCATTCCTTGCCCAGATAACCCAGAAAGTGCCAGGTAACTTAAATTCAACCAATTCAATGCTTTCTCCCAGGAGTTTGTATCTTCAGTAAGACAAAGATGTGGAGTTGGTTGGAGATCTAATCATAGGAAGCTAAAAGGACATGTGACCTACCCAATATCACACAACACATTAAGTGGTAGAGCTGGGGTATCAACCCAAGCGATCTGAAGGCAGAACCCACAAAGCTTTGAAAAAAGAGCCACATTTTGCCACTTGTTGAACAGAAAATTTGCTGAGTTTCTTTCCATATTAGACCATAGGAATATAAAAATATACCAAAAAAAGTCCCTGCCCTTAAGAAGTAGTGAGGACATAGATTAACAATTAAAGTCAAATGGGATGGTCATTTCTATAAGATTTGATGGGAATATGCACAAAGAAAAGCCTAAGTTGGCCCAGAATGTGGGAAAGAATTTCAAAGGACTTAGTACTTGAACCAGGTCTTAAAGTTTGGCTGATAAGTATGCACTGCAAGCAAACCCTGGAGAGCTCAGAATATGAAAATGCACTGAGACATGAGAGGCCCCAAAGTTCCATGAACTATAAAAAAGCTCAGAAATTGCTAGATCATGAAGTGAAGGATGAGATATGGCCAGAAAACATTCAGGACAAGTGGTTAGGGCATCAATTGAGAAGGAGGAAGGGGCTCATGCCATGGAAAGAAGTCTTTTTTTAATCCTCTAAGACTATAATTACAAATAGGAAGTCCTTGGACCCTCTGTTGGTTCATAAACCATTCCACTGAAACCATATAAAATATTGTTGGTGGATGTTTTTCTTAAGGAGAAGACCCTGGAACTTACATCATCTTTTTGTTGTGGTAGGTAGAACCTGGGGCAACGCTTGAGGTATTCCGGTTTTCGATGCTCCTGTATACCACCCAAAATGTACTCTTGCCATTGGTAATTTACAATGTAACCCCCACATGAGCAAAACTGTCAATGCTAGTACTTAACATTGAGGTGGAGGAAGAATGTGCATGAGGGTGGAGAATGGGGAGCAGGGGAATGTGAAATGGAAGGAGACTGTGATTTATTTTTTCCTTTGGAGTAGCAGCATGCTGATTGCCAAAACAATGAGCTCATCCTGAATGTTAATGCAGTGAATGCCAGGTGAATAAATTGTCTGTTATTAAATTTCACCATACAGTAAGTGCTTTTGTCCCCTCCTTTCTTGGGTAATCCCTGCTGTCACATAGTATATCAACTTTGGGAACATTGGTCCCCATAAACATGGAAGGAATAGAAAATATGTGAGAGAAATCCTTGCAGAGATAGTGATGAATTGGAAAAGGAGCTTTGTTAGAGCACTTTTAAAAAAAATTCTATTTATGTTAGTGGAGTGGTAATAAAATCTACCTTCCCTTTCTGATTTTATTATAAGTTTTAAGGCAGGGAATACTGGGGTGTAATACTTCTTCTCTCTCACCTTTGGCACCTTAAACTATGCATATAGAAAGTTCCTTAAAATGGTATGCCTCACTAACCTGAGTTAAACTATATCTATTTAGCAAATCACTTAGCAAAGAAGTAGTGAGAACCTTGTTAAGTATAAGGATTGTAGCAGCACCCCCTGCTTTCTCTCAGCTTAAAGTCTAGTGGGAGACAGACCTTCAGTGGCTAATAAAGGTACAAATGAGACTAAACTGTGCTCCATAGAAAAAGACAACATAATTTGGTGTTTAAGATTTTAGCTAGTGGAGTCAGATAAGCCTGAATTAGAATTCTAGCTCTGCAAGTTAACAATTCCACAACCTTGGGCAAGTTACATAATCCCCTGGGTCTCCATTTTCTTACCTACAAAATGGAGATAGTAACACTGCCTCTAGATTTTATGTTTTGTTGTTTTTTGTTTGTTTTGTGGATTAGAGACACATTGTATGTGAAGAGAGATCAAGATGGCAGAGTAAGAGGATTCCGGGTTCACCTCCCCTCATGAACACAGCAAAACTACAGCTACATATAGAGCAGTTCTCACTGAAATCAACATGGGGACTAGCAGAACGCTCTTCTACCACCAAGGCTATAAAGAAAGATCCACAAAAAGTCTGGTAGGAAGGGAGGAGAAGTGATCTGGTCACAGTACCTGCAACCGTAGTGGGGAACACAGGAAAGAAGGGGGATATCACGAGCTAGGCGATCCTCCCGGGGGAGTGGGGTTCAAGCCACATATTAGGTACCCCAAACCTGATATCTGACATGAGGAAGATTAGCCCCCTTAATGGTTTAAAAATCATTCTAACCATAGGACTGTTAGAAAACAAGATTCCAGTGCCCATGAAGAATTCACACACAGAGAAGTCAGAAAGAGAAAAACAAATACCATATGCTAACGCATATATATGGAATCTAGAAAAATGGTACTGATGAACCTAGTGGTAGGGCAGGAATAAAGATGCAGACGTTGAGAACAGACTTGGGGACACAGGGGGGGAAGGGGAGGCTGGGACGTAGTGAGAGAGTAGCATTGACATACATACACTACCGAATGTAAAATGGATGGCTGGTGGGAACCTGCTGCAAAGCACAGGGAGATCAGCTCCATGCTTTGTGACTGCCTAGAGGGGTGGGATAGGGAGGGTGGGAGGGAGGCTCAAGAGGGAAGGGATATGGGGATATGTATGTGCATATAGCTGATTCACTTTGTTGTACAGCAGAAACTAACACAACATGGTGAAGCAATTATACTCCAATAAAGATGTATTAAAAAAAAAAAGTATTCACACACAAAATTGCTTACTCTCAGCCACAGTCGGGAGACAACAGGTTGAAAACTGCCTGGAGCTCTGGCTGGTTTACCAGATCACCTCAGTGCCCTCCAGCCCACACCGGGCTCTTGCTCCAGGCCCTCTTGCTTCAGGGCTGCTCCCCACTAAGGCAGAGGCTGCCATTGCCAATGAGAGTGCACACACTTGGAGGGAACAGAGCTGGCTCAGACCCTAGCCCTCCCTCTGACCAGGGTGGAGGCAGCCATTGCCAGCTCATGTGTCCTTACACACACTCCAGAGGGAGCAAAGATAGCTCCAGGGTGGAAACCACTATTGCGGGAGTGCACATCTCTGTGCACATTTGGGAGGGGATGGGGCAAGCTCAGTTGTGTGGCACCAACCCCTCTGGCTCAACTCAGGTTTTAACCAAGGTATGCACATGGTGTGTGTGTGGGGGGGAGGGTGAAACCATCACAGAAGTTCAGGCTCCAGCCATGCTCCAAACCAAGGTGGAGACTACCATCATACCTAGGAGAAAACCAACTCCCTCAGGGCCCCAACTCCATCCCCAATCAGGCAGAGATGGCCAATGAGCATAGGAGAAGCCCTAGCTGGCACCTGGTTCTGGCTCTAGCCCCTCCAACTCCAGCGCTACCTCCCACCAAGGCAATAGTTGCCAGCACACCTTGGGGAAAGATACAACTGGTGCTCACTTCATATCTAGCTCTCCCACCAAAGCCACTGGACACATGCAGGCTGCATAGGGACATTCCCATACAAGGACACATCCTCAAAACCAAGATAGGTAACTGTTTTACCTAATTTCATAGAGAGAGACAGAGAAAGTTAAACAAAATGAGAAGACAGAAGAATATGTTTCAAATGAAAGAACAAGGAAAAGAACCTGAAAGAAACCCTAATAAAACAGAGATAAATAATTTATCTGATAAAGAGTTCAAAGCAATGGTGACAAGAATGCTAACTGAACTGGGAAAAGAGTAGATGAACACAGTTAGAATTTTAACAAAGCACTAGAAAATATAAAAAATAACCAGTCAAAGCTGGAGAATACAACAATGGAACTGAATAATACACTAGAGGATTTAACAGCGGGTTAGATGATACAAAATAACTCATAAGTGATCTGGAAGAAAAAATAATGGAAATTACCCAATCAGAACAGCAAAAAGAAAAACAAATTTTAAAAGAGAAGAGTTTAAGGGACCTCTGAAACAATATCAAGCATACTAGCATTTGAATTATAGAGGTCCCAGAATGAGAAGAGAAAGCAAAAAGTGTAGAAAATATATTGATGAAATTATGGCTGAAAACTTCCCAAATCTAAAGAAGGAAACAGATATCCAGGTACAAGAAGCAAAGAGAGTCCCACACAAAATGAACCCAAAGACATACATGCTAAAACATATCATAATTAAAATGGCAAAAGTTAAAGAGAGAATTTTAAAGTCAGCAAGAGAAAAACAGAGTCACATAGAAGGGAAGTTCCATAAAGCTATCAGATACATTTTCAGCAGAAACTTTAGAGACCAAAAGAGAATAACATGATATATTTAAAGTGCTGAAAGGGAAAACTACAACCTAGGATACTCTACACAGCAAGGTTATCATTCACAATTGAAGGAGAGATAAAGAGCTTCTCAGACAAGCAAAAACTAGAAGAGTTCATCAATATTAAACTGACCTGACAAGAAATGTTAAGGATCTCCTTTAAGTGAAAAACAAAAGATTACAATAAGAAATAACAAATTATAGGAAGGGAAAAATCCCACTGGCAAAGGCAAATATATAGTAAAGGCTGTGGGTCAACCACCTAAATAAGTGAGTACAAAGGTTAAAAGACAAAAATTATAAAATCAACTGCAATAAACTGATACATGAAGATGTAAAATATGATATCAAAAACACAAAACTTGGTGGGAGGGAGTAAAAGTGTAGAGCTTTTAGAATGTGTTTGAACTTAAAAGACTATCAGTTTAATCCACTAGATATAGTTACAGTTCAACATATATGAGCTCCATGGTAACTACAAATTAAAAATCTAAAATAGATATACAAAATATAAAGAGAAAGGAACACAAACATAACACTAAAGAATATCATCAAACCACAAGGGAATAGACTAAAAGAAGAATACAACAGAGAAGAATGATAAAAACAACCATAAACAATTTAAAAATGGCAATAAGTAGTATTGTTTATCAATAGTCGCTTTAAAAGTCAATGGACTAAATGCTCCAATCAAAACATACAGAGTGGAACAGTATGGAGGTTCCTTTAAAAACTAAAAATAGAACTACCATATGACCCAGCAATCCCACTACTGGGCATATACCCAGAGAAAACCATAATTCAAAGAGAGTCATGTACCACAGTGTTCATTGCAGCTCTATTTACAATAGCCAGGACATGGAAGCAACCTAAGTGTCCATCAACAGATGAATGAATAAAGAAGATGTGGCACAAAATATACAATGGAATATTACTCAGCCATAAAAAGAAACGAAATTGAGTTATTTGTAGTGAGGTGGACGGACCTAGAGTCTGTCATACAGAGTGAAGTAAGTCAGAAAGAGAAAAACAAATACCATATGCTAACACATATATATGGACTTTAAAAAAAAATGGTTATAAAGAACCTAGGTGCAGGACAGGAACAAAAACACACACCTACTAGAGGATGGACTTGAGGATACAGGAAGGGGGAAGGGGAAGATGGGACAAAGTGAGAGAGTGGCATGGACATATATACACTACCAAATGTAAAATAGATAGCTAGTGGGAAGCAGCCGCATAGCACAGGGAGATCAGCTCGGTGGTTTGTGAGCACCTAGAGGGGTGGGATAGGGAGGGTATGAGGGAGGGAGACGCAAGAGGGAAGAGATATGGGGATATATGTATATGTATAGCTGATTCACTTTGTTGTAAAGCAGAAACTAACACACAATTGTAAAGCAATTATACTTCAATAAAGATGTTAACATAAATAAATAAATAAATAAAAATGCTTTGCTAAAAAAATTTAAAAAGACACAGGGTGGCTGATTAGATTTTTTAAAAAAAGGACCCATTGCTGATTAGATTTGTTTTAAAAAAGACCCATCTTTATGTTTCCTACAAGAGACTCACTTTAGAGCTGAAGACACAGACAGACTGAAAGTGAGGAGATGAGTAAAAGATATTCTATGCAAATAGAAATAAAAAAGAAGCTGGTGTCACAATAATCATATCAGAGAAGGTAGACATTAAAACAAAGTCTATGACAAAAGACAAAGAAGGACATTATATAATGATAAAGGGATGAATACAAAAGAGAATATAACATTGTTAACATCTTTGCACCTAATATAGGAGCACCTAAATATATAGAGCAAATATTAACAGACATAAAGGGAAAAATTTACAATATAATAATAGTAAGGGACTTTAACACCTCACGTACATCAATGGAGAGATCACCCAGAAAGAAAATCAATAAGGAAACCATGTTCTTAAATGACATATTAGACTAGTAGGACTTAATGTAATATCTACAGGACATTCCAATGAAAATCAGCAGAATACACATTCTTTTCAAGTGTACATGGAATATTCTCCAGGACAGATCACATGCTAGACCACAAAAGAAGCCTCAACAAATTTAAGAAGATACAAATTATTTCAAGATTTTTTTTCCAACTACAAAGGTATGAAACTAGAAATCAATTACAGAAAGAAAAATGGTAAAAAAATCCAAAATACAAACTAGTGGAGAAGAAAAACATCCTACCTAAAAGCCAATTGGTCACTAAAGTAATCAAATAGGAAATCATAAAATACCTTGAGACCAATGAAAATAAAAACATGTTTCTAAAATCCATGTAATGTAATAAAAGCACTTTTAAAAGAGAAATGTATAACAATACAGACATACATCAAGAAAGGAGAAAAATCTAAATTAATATCCTAACCTACCATCTAATGGAATTAGAAAAAGACAAACCAAACCTAAAGTCAGCAAAAGGAAGAAAGTAATAAAAATCAGAGATGAAATAAATAAAACAGAGGCAAAAAGCAGTAGAAAAGATCACTAAAACCAAGAACTAGTTATTTAAAAAATAAACAAAATTGATATACCATTAGCCAAGTTGATTAAGAAAAAAAGAAAGGACCCAAATAAACAAAATAAGAAATGATAGAGGAGATAATACAACCATTATCATGGAGAAACCAAATATTCACAAGAGAATACCATCAATAGTTATATGTCAACAAATTGGAAAATCTAGAAGAAATTGATAAATTTCTATATATGTACAATCTTCCAAGACTGAATAGAAGAAAGAAGAAATAGATAATATGAACAGACTTATTACTAGTACTGATATTGGATCAGTAATGAAAAAACTTCCAACAAAGGTCCAGGATGGGACAGCTTCACAGTAGAATTCTACCAAATATGTAAAGATGAGTTCAAACTATTCCAAAAATGTGAAGAGAAGCAAACATTCCCAAATTCCTTCTGTGAAGTCACCATTACCCTGATACCAAAACCAGACAAAGACACTACAAAAAAAAAAAAATTACAGGCCTATATCCTTGATGAATATATAAGCAAAAAATTCTCACAAAATATTAGCAAAGCAAATTCAACAATATATAAAAAGGATCATACACCACAGCCAAGTGGGATTTGTCCCAGGGATGAAAGGATGGTTCAATACCTGTGAATTAATCAGGAGGATACACCACATTAACAAAAAGAAGGAAAAAAATCACAAGATCATCTCAATTGATGCAGAAAAAGCATCTGACAATATTCAAAACCCATTCATGATAAAAACTCTCAACAGTGTTGGTATAGACAGAACATATCTCAAATAATAAAGGCCATTTATGAGAAACCCACAGCTAATATCATACTCAATGGTGACAAACTGAAAGCTTTTTTTCTGAAATCAGTAACAACACAAGGATGTCATCTCTCACCATTGCTATTTAAATAGTATTGGAAGTCCTAGCCACACCAATCAGATAAGAAAAAGAAATTAAATGCATCCAAATTAAAAGGGAATAAGTAAAACTCACTATTTGCAGAAGACATGCTACTACATATATAAAATATTAAAGTTTTCATCAAAAAACTATTAGAACTAATAAATGAATTCAGTGAAGTTGCAGGATACGAGATTAACATACAGGAATCTGTTGCTGTTCTATACACTAATAATGAAGTATCAGAAACAGAAATTTAGAAAACGTTCCCATTTACAATCACAAAAGAATAAAATACCTAGGAAAAAACAACCAAAGAGATAAAAGATCTATAGTTTGATAACCACAAGACATTGATGAAGGAAACTGAAGATGCAAATAAATGGAAAGATACCCTGTGTTCATGGATTGGAAGAATATTGTTAAAATGTTCATACTATCCAAAGCAATCTACAGATTTAATGCAATCCCTTAAAAAATATCCATGGCATTTTTCACAGAACTAGAACAAACAATCCTAAAATTTGTATAGAACCACAAAAGACCCCAGATAGCAACAGCAATCTTAAGGAAAAAAACAAATCTGGAGGTTTCACAACTTCTGTTCTTCAGACAATATTACAAAGCTAGCAAAATCAAAATAGTATTGTACTGGCACAAAAACAGACACATAGATCAATGGAACAAAATAAAGAGTTCACAAATAAATCAGCACACATATGGTCAATTAGTCTATGATTAAGGAAGCAAAACTATACAATAGGCAAAAGACAGTCTCTTCAGTAAGTAGAGCTGAGAAAACTGGACAACTCCATGAAAAAGAATGAAATTAAAACATTTTCTCACACCATATATAAAAATAAACTCAAAATACATTCAAGGCCAAAATATAGGACCAGAAACCATAAAACTCCTAGAAGAAAACATAGGCATTACACTCTTTGGCATAAATTGTAGCAGTGTATTTTTGTATGTCTTTTCATGCAAGGGAAATAAAAGCAAAAATAAACAAATGGGGCCTAATAACTTAAAAGCTTTTAAAGAGTGAAGGAACCATCAACAAAACAAAAAGAAAATCTGTTGAATGGTAAAAGATATTTGCAAATGATATGTCTGATAAGGGGTTAATATCCAAAATATATAAACATCACATACAACTCAATATCAAAAACACAAACAACCCAATTAAACACTGGGCATAAACTATGGAAATTAGTATGGAGGTTCCTCAAAAAATTAGAAATAAGACTACCATATAATCCAGCAATTCCATTCCTAGGTATATATCTGAAAAAAACTATAAAACTAATTCAAAAAGATACACAGGGGGAGACCTGCAAGACGGCAGAGGAGTAAAACATAGAAATCACCTTCCTCCACACAAATACATCAGAAATACATCTACATGTGAAACAGCTCCTACAGAACACCTATGAATGCTGGCAGAAAACCTCAGACTTCCCAAAAGTCAAGAAAATCCCCATGTACCTGGGTAAGGCAAAAGAAAACAGAAAAAACAGAGACAAAAGAATAGGGACAGGACCTGCACCTCTGGGAAGGAGCTGTGAAGGAGGAAAAGATTCCACACAGTAGGAAGCCCCTTCACTGGCGGAGACGGGGGATGGCAGGGGGGGAACCTTCAGAGCCACGGAGGAGAGTGCAACAGGGGTGCAGAGGGCAAAACGGAGAGATACCCGTGCAGAGGATTGGTGCCGACCAGCACTCACCAGCCTGAGAGGCTTGTCTGCCCACCCGCTGGGGCGGGTGGGAGCTTGGAGCTGAGGCTCTGGCTTCGGAGGTCAGATTGCAGGGAGAGGACTGGGGTTGGCTGCATGAACACAGCCTGAAGGGGGCTAGTGTGCCACAACTAGCTGGGAGGGAATCCAGGAAAAGGTCTGGAAATACCTAAGAGGCAAGAGACCATTGTTTCGGGGTGCACGAGGAGAGGGGATTCAAAGCACCACCTAAACGAGTTCCAGACATGGGCGTGAGCCACAGCTATCAGTGCAGACACCAGAGAAACGCTAAGGCTGATACTGCAGCCACCAAGAAGCCTGTGTGCAAGCACAGGTCACTATCCACACCGCCCCTCCCGGGAGCCTGTGCAGCCACCACTGCCAGGATCCCGTCATCCAGGGACAGCTTCCCTGGGAGAACACACAGCTCACCTCAGGCTGTTGCAACATCACTCTGGCCTCTGCTGCCACAGGCTCGCCCTGTATTCCATACCCCTCCCTCCCACTGGTGTGAGTGAGCCAGAGCCCCCTAATCAGCTGCTACTTTAATCACATCCTGTCTGAGTGGGGACAGATGCCCTCAGGTGACCTACATGCAGAGGCAGGGCAAAATCCAAAGCTGAACACCAGGAGTTGTGCTAACAAAGAAGAGAAAGGAAAAGAAAAAAAAAAGAAAAAAAAAGAAGAAGAGAAAGGGAAATTTCACCCAGCAGCCTCAGGATCAGAGGATTAAATATCCACACTCAAGTTGATGTACCCTGCATCTCTGGAATACCTGGATGGACAACGAATCATCCGAAAATTGAGGTGGTGGATTTGGGGAGCAACTGTAGACTTTGGGTTTGTTTCTAAATCTAATTTGTTTCTGGTTTTATGTTTTTTGTAGTTTATTATTTAGAGTTTATTATCATTGGTAGATTTGTTTATTGATTTGGTTGTTCTCTTCTTTTTTTTATACAGATAGATATTTTTCTTCCGTTTTCTCTTTTTGTGAGGGTGTATGTGTATGATTCTTTGTGTGATTTTGTCTGTATAGCTTTGCTTTTACCATTTGCCCTAGGGTTCTGTCTGTGTGGGGGTTTTTTCTTTATTTTTTTATATTCTTGTTGTTTTTTAGTATAGTTTTTAGTGCTTGTTATCACTGGTGGATATGTTTTTGGTTTGGTTGCTCTCTTCTTTCTTTCTTCCTTTTTTTTTTTCTTTTTATTACTTAAATTTTATTTTATTTTTAATATTTTTTTATTTTTTCTTTTAATCTTTTTCTTTCTTTCTCTTACTTTCGTTCTTTCATTCTTTCATTCTTTCTTTTCTTCTTCCCTTCCTTCTTTCTCTGTTTTATTCTGAGCCATGTGGCTGACAGGGTTTTGGTGCTCCAGCCGGGTGTCAGGCCTGTGTCTCTGAGGTGGGAGAGCCGAGTTCAGGACATTGGTCCACCATAGACCTCCTGGCTCCATGTAATATCAAATGGCAAAAACTCTCCCAAAGATCTCCATCTCAATGCTAAGACCCAGCTCCACTCAACGACCAGCAAACTACCATGCTGGAAACCCTATGCCAAACAACTAGCAAGACAGGAACACAACCCCACCCATTAGCAGAGAGGCTGCCTAAAATCATAATAAGGTCACAGACACCCCAAAACACACCACCGGACACGGTCCTGCCCACCAGAAAGACAAGATCCAGTCTCATCCACCAGAACACAGACACCAGTCCACTCCACCAGGAAGCCTATACAACCCACTGAAACAACCTTAGCCACTGGGGGCAGACACCAAAAACAATGGGATCTATGAACCTGCAGCCTGTGAAAAGAAGACCCCAAACACAGTAAGTTAAGCAAAATGAGAAGACAGAGAAACACACAGCAGATGACAGAGCAAGGTAAAAATCCACCAGACCTAACAAATGAAGAGGAAATAGGCAGTCTACCTGAAAAAGACTTCAGAGTAATGATAGTAAAGATGATCCAAAATCTCAGAAATAGAATGGAGAAAATAAAAGAAATGTTTAACAAGGACCAACAAGAACTAAAGAGCAAAAAAACAGTGATGAACAACACAATAAATGAAATTAAAAATTCTCTAGAAGGAATCAATAGCAGAATAACTGAGGCAGAAGAACGGATAAGTGACATGGAAGATAAAAGAGTGGGAATAATACCACAGAGCAGAATAAAGAAAAAAAGAAAGAAAAGAAATGAGGATAGTCTCAGAGACCTCTGAGACAACAATTAAACGCACCAATAATCGAATTATCAGGGTCCCAGAAGAAGAAAGAGATTGAGAAAATATTTGAAGAGATTATAGTTGAAAACTTCACTAATATGGGAAAGGAAATAGTCGATCAACTACAGGAACCACAGAGAGTCCCATACAGGATAAATCCAAGGAGAAATATGCCAAGATATATATTAATCAAACTGTCAAAAACTAAATATAGGATTTGAGAAGATGGCAGAAGAGTAAGAGGCGGAGATCACTTTCCTCCCCACAAATACATCAGAAATACATCTACATGTGGAACAAATCCTACAGAACACCTACTGAACGCTGGCAGAAGACGTCAGACCTCCCAAAAGGCAAGAAACTCCCTAGATACCTGGGTAGGGCAAAAGAAAAAAGAAAAAACAGAGACAAAAGAATAGGGACAGGACCTGCACCAGTGGGAGGGAGCTGTGAAGGAGGAAAGGTTTCCACACACTAGAAGCCCCTTCGTGGGCAGAGACTGCGGGTGGCAGGGGGGGAAGCTTCAGAGCCGCGGAGGAGAGTGCAGCAAGAGGGGTGTGGAGGGCAAAGCGGAGAGATTCCCACACAGAGGATCGGTGCCGAGTAGCACTCACCAGCCCGAGAGGCTTGTCTGCTCACCCGCTGGGACGGGCGGGCGCTGGGAGCTGAGGCTTAGGCTTCGGTCGGATCGCAGGGAGAGGACTGGGGTTGGCAGCGTGAACACAGCCTGAAGGGGGCTAGTGTGCAACGGCTACCAGGAGGGAGTCTGGGAAAGAGTCTCGAGCTGCCCAAGAGGCAAGAGACTTTTTCTTCCCTCTTTGTTTCCTGGTGCGTGAGGAGAGGGGATTCAGAGCGCTGCTTAAAGGAGCTCCAGAGACAGGCGTGAGCCATGGCTATCAATGCAGACGCAAGAGACGGGCATGAGACGCTAAGGCTGCTGCTGCAGCCACCAAGAAGCCTGTGTGTGAGAACAGGTCACTATTCACACCTCCCCACCCAGAAGCCTGTGCAGCCCGCCACTGTCAGGGTCCCATGATCCAGGGACAACTTCCCCGGGAGAATGCATGGCACACATAAGGCTGGTGCAACGTCATGCCGGCCTCTGCTGCCACAGGCTTCCCCACATCCGTACCCTTCCCTCCCCCTGGCCTGAGTGATCCAGAGCCGCCAAATCGGCTGCTCCTTTAACCCCGTCCTGTCTGAGTGAAGAACAGACTCCCTCAGGCGACCTACAAGCACAGGCGGGGTCAAATCCAAAGCTGAACCCTGGGAGCTGTGCGAAAAATGAAGGGAAAGGGAAATTTCTCCCAGCAGCCTCAGAAGCAGCGGATTAAAGCTCCACAATCAACTTGATGCGCCCAGCATCTGTGGAATACCTGAATAGACAACGAAACATCCCAAATTGAGGAGGTGGACTTTGGGAGCAAGATATATTATTTTTTTCCCCTTTTCCTCTTTTTGTGAGTGTATGTGTAAGCTTCTGTGTGAGATTTTGTCTGTACAGCTTTGCTTTCACCATTTGTCCTAGGGTTCTGTCTGTCTGTTTTTTGTTATTTTTTTAGTTTTTCAAATATTTTTCTTAATAATTATACTTTAATTTTATTTTAATAACTTTATTTGATTTCATCTTACTTTATTTTATTTTATCCTCTTTCTTTCTTTCTTTTTATTTTTTCTCCCTTTTATTCTGAGCCGTGTGGATGAAAGGCTCTTGGTGCTCCAGCCAGGAGTCAGTGCTGGGCCTCTGAGGTGGGAGAGCCAACTTCAGGACACTGGTCCACAAGAGACCTCCCAGCTCCACATAATATCAAATGGTGAAAATCTCTCAGAGATCTCCATCTCAACAGCAAGACCCAGCTTCACTCAACGACCAGCAAGCTACAGTGCTGGACACCCTATGCCAAACAACTAGCAAGACAGGAACACAGCCCCATCCATTAGCAGAGAGGCTGCCTAAAATCATAATAAGGCCACAGACACCCCAAAACACACCACCAGACGTGGACCTGCCCACCAGAAAGACAAGACCCAGCCTCATCCACCAGAACACTGGCACTAGTCCCCTCCACGAGGAAGCCTACACAACCCACTGAACCAACCTCAGCCACTGGGGACAGACACCAAAAACAACGGGAACTATGAACCTGCAGCCTGCGAAAAGGAGACCCCAAACACAGTAAGATAAGCAAAATGAGAAGACAGAAAAGAACACAGCAGATGAAGGAGCAAGGTAAAAACCCACCAGACCCAACAAATGAAGAGGAAATTAGGCAGTCTACCAGAAAAATAATCCAGAATAATGATAGTAAAGATGATCTAAAATCTTGGAAATAGAATAGAGAAAATGCAAGAAACATTTCACAAGGACCTAGGAGACCTAAAGAGGAAACAAGCAATGATGAACAACACAATAAATGAAATTAAAAATACTCTAGAAGGGATCAATAGCTGAATAACTGAGGCAGAAGAACGGATAAGTGACCTGGAAGATAAAAGAGTGGAAATTACTACTGCAGAGCAGAATAAAGAAAAAAGAATGAAAAGAACTGAGGACAGTCTCAGACACCTCTGAGACGATATTAAATGCCCCATCATTCGAATTATAGGGGTCTCAGAAGAAGAGAAAAAGAAAGGGACTGAGAAAATATTTGAAGAGATTATAGTTGAAAACTTCCCTAATATGGGAAAGGAAATAGTTAATCAAGTCCAGGAAGCACAGAGAGTCCCATACAGGATAAATCCAAGGAGAAACATGCCAAGACACATATTAATCAAACTATCAAAAATTAAATACAAAGAAAACCTATTAAAAGCAGCAAGGGAAAAACAAAAAATAACACACAAGGGAATCCCCATAAGGTTAACAGCTGAACTTTCAGCAGAAACTCTGCAAGCCAGAAGGGAGTGGCAGGACATATTTAAAGTGATGAAGGAGAAAAACCTACAACTAAGATTACTCTACACATCAAGGGTCTCATTCAGATTTGATGGAGAAATTAAAATCCTTACAGACAAGCAAAAGCTGAGAGAGTTCAGCACCACCAAACCAGCTTTACAACAAATGCTAAAGGAACTTCTCTAGGCAAGAAACACAAGAGAAGGAAAACACCTACAATAACAAACCCAAAACAATTAAGAAAATGGGAATAGGAACACACATACCGATAATTACCTTAAATGTAAATGGATTCAATGCTCCCACCAAAAGACACAGACTGGCTGAATGGATGTAAAAACCAGACCCGTATATATGCTGTCTACAAGAGACCCATTTCAGACCTAGGGACACATACAGACTGAAAGTGAGGGGATGGAAAAAGATATTCCATACAAATGGAAATCAAAAGAAAGCTGGAGTAGCAATTCTCATACCAGACAAAATAGATTTTAAAATAAAGATTATTACAAGAGACAAAGAAGGACACTACCTAATGAACAAGGGATCGATCCAAGAAGAAGATATAACAATTGTAAATATTTATGAACCTAACATAGGAGCACCTCAATACATAAGGCAAATACTAACAGCCATAAAAGGGGAAATTGACAGTAACACAATCATAGTAGGGGACTTTAACACCCCACTTTCACCAATGGACAGATCATCCAATATGAAAATAAATAAGGAAACACAGGCTTTAAATGATACATTAAACAAGATGGACTTAACTGATATTTATAGGACATTCCATCGAAAAACAACAGAATACACTTTCTTCTCAAGTCCTCATGGAACATTCTCCAGGGTAGATCATATCTTGGGTCACAAATCAAGCCTTGGGACACTTAAGAAAATTGAAATTGTATGAAATATCTTTTCCGACCATGCTATGCAACTAGATATCAATTACAGGAAAAAATCTGTAAAATATACAAACACATTGGGGCAAAACAATACACTACTACATAACCAAGAGATCACTGAAGAAATCCAAGGGGAAATCAAAAAATACCTAGAAACAAATGATAATGAAACACGATGACCCAAAACCTATGGGATGCAGCAAAAGCAGTTCTAAGAGGGACGTTTATAGCAAGACCACCCTACCTCAAGAAACAAGACATATCTCCAATAAACAACCTAACCTTACACCTAAAGCAGTCAGGGAAAGAAGAAGAAAAAAACCCCAAAGTTGGCAGAAGGAAAGAAATCATAAATATCAGATCAGAAATAAATGAAGAAGAAATGAAGAAAACAATAGCAAAGATCAATAAAACTAAAAGCTGGTTCTTTGACAAGATAAACAAAATTGATAAACCTTATCCAGACTTATCAAGAAAAAAAGGGAGAAGACTCAAATCAACAGAATTAGAAATGAAAGAGAAGAAGTAACAACTGAAACTGCAGAAATACAAAGGATCATGTGAGATTACTACAAGCAACTATATGCTAATAAAATACACAACAACGAAGAAATGGACATATTCTTAAAAAAGCACAAACTTCCGAGACTGAACCAGGAAGAAATAGAAAGTATAAACAGACCAATCACAAGCAGTGAAATTGAGACTGTGATTAAAAATCTTCCAACAAACAAAAGCCCAAGACTAGATGGCTTCACAGGCGAATTCTATCAAACATTTAGAGAAAAGCTAACACCTATCCTTCTCAAACTCTTCCAAAATATAGCAGAAGGAGGAACATTCCCCAACTCATTCTATGAGGCCACCATCACCCTGATACCAAAACCAGACAAAGATGTCACAAAGAAAGAAAACTACAGGCCAATATCCCTGATGAACATAGATGCAAAATCCTCAACAAAATACTACCAAACAGAATCCAACAGCACATTAAAAGGATCATACACCATGATTAAGTGGGGTTTATCTCAGGGATGCAAAAGTTCTTCAATACATGCAAATCAATCAGTGTGTTAAGCCATATTAACAAATTGAAGGAGAAAAACCATATGATCATCTCAATAGATGCAGAAAAACTTCTGACAAAATTCAACACCCATTTATGATAAAAAAAAAACCCAGAAGTAGGCATAGAGGGAGCTCACCTCAACATAAAAAGGCCATATATGACAAACCCACTTCCAACATCATTTTCCATGGTGAAAAACTGAAAGCATTTCCTCTAAGATCAGGAACAAGACCAGGCTGTCCACTCTCACCACTATTAAACATAGTTTTGGAAGTTTTAGCCACAGCAATCAGAGAAGAAAAAGAAATAAAAGGAATCCAAATAGGAAAAGAAGAAGTAAAGCTGTCACTGTTTGCAGATGACATGATACTATACATAGAGAATCCTAAAGATGTTACCAGAAAATGACTAGAGCTAATCAATGAATTTGGTAAAGTTGCAGGATACAAAATTAATGCACAGAAATCTCTTGTATTCCTATACACTAATGATGAAAAATCTGAAAGGGAAATTAAGGAAACACTCCCGTTTACCATTGCAACAAAAAGAATAAAATACCTAGGAATAAACCTACCTAAGGAGACAAAAGACCTGTATGCAGTAAACCATAAGACACTGATGAAAGAAATTAAAGATGATACAAATAGATGGAGGGATATACCATGTTCTTGGATTGGAAGAATCAATATGTGAAAATGACTATACTACCCAATGCAATCTACAGATTCAATGCAATCCCCATCAAACTACCACTGGCATTTTTCACAGAACTAAAACCAAAAATTTCACAATTTGTATGGAAACACAAAAGACCTCGAATAGCCAAAGCAATCTTGAGAAAGAAAAATGGAGCTGGAGGAATCAGGCTCCGGGACTTCAGACTATACTACAAAGCTACAGTAATCAAGTCAGTATGGTACTGGCACAAAAACAGAAATATAGATCAATGGAACAGGATAGAAACCTAGACATAAACCCATGCACTTATGGTCACCTTATCTTTGATAAAGGAGGCAAGAATATACAGTGGAGAAAAGACAGCCTCTTCAATAAGTGGCACTGAGAAAACTGGACAGGTACATGTAAAAGAATGAAATTAGAACACTCTCTAACACTATACAGAAAAATAAACTCAAAATGGATTAAACACTTAAACGTAAGGCCAGACACTATAAAACTCTTAGTGGAAAACATAGGCAGAGTACTCTATGACATAAATCACAGCAAGATCCTTTTTGACCCACCTCCTAGAGAAATGGAAATAAAAACAAAAATAAATAAATGGTACCTAATGAAACTACAATAATCTATAAAAATATAAAATAACTATGTTGTACACCTGAAACTAAGACAACATTGTAAATCAATTCTACTTCAATAAAAATGAAATAAAATGTTTCATAAACATTTTAAAGTGTTTTATTATGAAATATCTTGAATAGAAAAGTACAGAGAATACTATAACAATACTTGTATAACCACCACTCAGATTTAACACAAAAACAGATTTAATTATATTAAAATAAAGAGATACACTGTGAGTGAACTATATAACACAGTAGATGCAAATGCTTAATTGGTGTAAATGGCAAAAAGATACTAGATTCAAGAGAAGTGGGTCATTACTTCTGAGTAGTGGTATAAAAAAATCTGAACCAAGGAGGTAATATTTGACCTGAACCTTGAAAGATGAGTACAATTACTGCTGAAGAATAGAGTGAGAAGGAAGAAGAACAATAAAGCCTGGGGAAATGTGTAAAGGAGTAGAAGTATACGCCAAAGATGCTGAGAACGGAGGACAGTCCAGTATGGACACAACCAAAAAAGTCAAGCTCATGAACAATCTTCATGCTTTGATAAGGAGCATAACTGAATGAGTGGATGAATTAATTTACTGATCTATAGTCAATAATACAACACTATGTATACAACACTATACTATGAAGTATTTTAATACTTCATTAAAACTTTTTTTAGGGAGATCACTCTAGTGGCATTAAGGGGAACAACTAAACCAGCAAAACTGAAGTATAAACGTGCTCACTATACTCTGGGTAATAGATGATAACAGACTGAAGTAAAGCAATAGCAACATGAGTAGAGAGGTGAGAGGAGAAAAAAAGACAACTGGTTGGGGGGGCGGGTAAAATCAGTTAATAGCTTCAAGAGATTCCCCCACATTTGTGTCAGGGTATTTAATTATAAGTAACAAGTATTGCCAATTAAACTAAATTTTCTCTTTGCCCACCATGTATTGACATGTATATAAGCATGCTTTTCATTAATTTTCAAATGGAGATCTGCCCTGTGTCCAACTGCCCAAAGAAAAGATTATTAAAAATGTTGTGAGGTGATATACTATTTCTATTATTTACTGCTGTTTAAAAACCACCCCCAGTTCTTAATTGCCTAAAACTACAACCCATTTTATTATATATCACAACTCTGTGGGTGGACTGGACTCAGTTCAGCTTTGCAGTTCTACTTCACGTGATGTTAGTTGGAGCCAAAGTAATCTGGGCTGTAACTGGGCTGAAAAATCCAAGATGGGTCACTCGTCTGGTCTTGATGCTGGCTGTCAGCTGAGAGCTCAGCTGGGAGTTTTGACAGCAGTGCCTCCATTCTCTTCTACATGGCCTTTCTATGTTGTTTGGACTTATAAGAGCAAGCAAGTAGAAGATGTTCATCCTCTTAAGGCCTGAGCTACAAAGTCCTTAGATGTCACTTCTGATTGCTTCACTTTGTCAAAACCAGTCTCAAGGACAGTCCAATTTCAAAGAGAATATCAATGAGCCCCACCTCTTGATACAAGGAGCAGAATGCACATATGAGGAGGCGAAGACTGTTTGAGGCCATCTTTGGGAACAAGTTAACTCCAATGTGTTCTCAAATGATTCAAACTAAGGAAACTGACTTGAAAATGTTCTATCTTTCCAATGATTAGGAATCTAAAATCAATATCATAAGGTAATTGGGGAGAGGCTGAAAGGAGTTGCTGCTGCAGGTGGCCTGGCTTTAGGAAGATCAGGTGTTGCACAAAATTGCATTCTTTCATATTAAGGTAAACATAGAAACGTGCTTCTGTGATCCTTCAGCTTCTCTGAAAACTGATTGGCTTGTGCTGAAGCTCAGAAGAAAATTTCTCAGTGGAACTTTTCCCAGGCCACCATATGTGAGGAAGCTCAAACAGTCTGTCACTATCAAGGTGCAAGTGGGAAGGAACTGTGGCCTCCAGCCCTCAGCATTGGCTGAACCCCCAGCTGATAGCCAGCCATATGAATGTGCCAGCCGTAAGTGAACCATCTTGAAAATGCATCCTTCAGTCCCAGGCAAGTCACCTCAGCTGCCACTCAATGGTACAAAGATGAACCATCCTTGCTGATCACTACCTACAATGCAGGGTGCAGACACCAGAAGCAAGAGGAACTATGATCCTGCAGCCTGAGGAAAGGAGGTCACAAACACAGCAAATTAGACAAAATGAGATGACACAAAAATATGTTGCAGACGAATGAGCAAGATAAAAACCTACAAGAACAATTAAATGAGGAGGAGATACCCAATCTACCTGAAAAAGAATTTAGAGTAATGATGGTAAAGATGATGCAAGATCTCAGAGAAAGAATGGAAGCACAGATACAGAAGACAGAAGAAACATTTAACAAAGAACTAGAAGAAGTAAAGAACAAATAAACAGAGATGAACAATACAGTAACTGAAAAGAAAAATACACTAGAAGGAATTACTGCAGAATAACTGAGGCAGAAGAATGGATAAGTGAGCTGGAAGACAGAATGGTGGAAATCACTGCCATGGAACAGAAAAAAGATTTTAAAAATGAAAGGAAATGAAGACAGTCTCAGAGACCTCTAGGACAACAGTAAACACAGCAATTGTTGAATTACAGTGGTCTGAGAAGAAGAGAAAGAGAAAGTTCCTGAGAAAATATTTGAAGAGATTATAGTTGAAAACTTCCCTACTTGGGAAAGGAAATAGTCACACAAGTCTAGGAAGCATAGAGAGTCCCATACAGGATAAACCCAAGGATGAACATATTGAGACACATATAAATCAAACTAACAAAAATTAAATAGAGAAAATATATTAAAAGGAACAAGAGAAAAGCAACAAATAACTTATGAGGGAATACCCATAAGCAGCTGATTTTTCAGCAGAAACTCTGCAAGCCAGAAGGGAGTGGCAGGATATATTTAAAATGTTAAAAGGGGAAAACCTACAACCAAGAATACTTTACCAAGCAAGGCTCTCATTCAGATTCGATGGAGAAATCAAAAGCTTTACAGACAAGCAAAAGCTAAGAGAATTCAGCAGCACCAAACCAGCTTTACAACAAATGCTAAAGGAACTTCTCTAGGCAAGGGAAATGGGAAATGCAAACCAGAAAACAACAATAGATACACACACACAAAAAAAAGAAAAAGCAACCCAAACCCAACACTAAAGATGGTTATCAAAACAGAAAAGAAGAAAAAGAGGAAGGGAGGGAAAAACCCCTACAAAAACAAACCCAAAACAATTAAGAAAATTGCAATAGGAACATACATATCGAAAATTACCTTAAATGTAAATGGATTAAATGCTCCAACCAAAAGACACAGGCTGGCTGAATGGATACAAAAATAAGACCCATATGCATGCTGTCTACAAGAGACCCACTTCAGACACAGGGAACAAACAGACTAAAAGTGAGGGGATGGAAAAAGATATTCCATGTAAATGGAAATCAAAAGAAAGCTGGAGTAGCAATCCTCATATCACACAAAATAGACTTTAAAATAAGGACTGTTACAGGAGACAAGGAAGGACCGTACATAATGATCAAGGGATCAATCCAGGAACAAGATATAACAATTGTAAATATATATGCACCCAACATAGGAGCACCTCAATATACAAGGCAAATGCTAACAGCCATAAAAGGGGAAATCAGCAGTAACACAATAATAGTGGGGGTTTTTAACACCCCACTTACACCAATGGACAGATCATACAGACAGAAAATTAATAAGAAACACAAGCCTTAAATGACACATTAGACAAGATAAACTTAATTGATATTTATAGGACATTCCATCCAAAAGCAGCAGAATACACTTTCTTCTCAAGTGCACATAGAACATTTTCCAGGACAGATCACATTTTGGGTCACAAACCAAGCCTTGGTAAATTTAAGAAAATTGAAATCAAATCAAGTATCTTTTCCAACTACAATGCTATGAGATTAGAAATCAATCATAGGGGAAAAAATGTTAAAAACACAAACACATGGAGGCTAAATAATACGTTACTAAATAACCAGTGGATCGTTAAAGAAATCAAAGAAGAACTCAAAAAATACCTCGAGGCAAATGACAACAAAAACACGACAATCCAAAACCTATGAGTTGCAGCAAAAGCAGTTCTAAGAGTTAAATTTATAGCAATATAACCTAACCTCAAGAAACAAGAAAAATCTCAACTAGACAACCTAACCTTACAACTAAAGCAACTAGAGAAAGAAGAAGAAACACAACCCAAAGTGAGTAGAAGGAAAGCAATCATATAAAGATCAGAGCAGAAATATATGAAATAGAGACAAAGAAAACAAGAGCAAAGATCAATGAAACTAAAAGCTGGTTCTTTGAGAAGATAAACAAAATTGATAAACCTTTAGCCAGACTCATCAAGAAAAAAAGGGAGAGGGCTCAAATCAATAAAATTAGAAATGAAAAAGGAGAAGTTACAATGGACACCACAGAAATATAAACAATAAGAGATTACTACAAGCAACTATACACCAATGAAATGGACAACCTGGAAGAAATGGACAAATGCTTAGGAAGGTACAACCTTCCAAGACTGAACCAGGAAGAAATTGAAAATATGAACAGACCAATCACAAGCACTGAAATTGAAACTGTGATTAAAAATCTTCCAACAAACAGAAGTCCAGGACCAGATGGCTTCACAGGTGAATTCTATCAAACATTTAGAGAAGAGTTAACACCTACCCTCCTGAAACTTTTCCAAAAATTGCAGAGAAAGGAACACTCCCAATCTCATTCTATGAGGCCACCATCACCCTAATACCAAAATCAGACAAAGCTATCACAAAAAAAAAAATTACAGGCCAGTATCACTGATGAACACAGATGCAAAAGTCCTCAACAAAATACTAGCAAACAGAATCCAACAACACATTAAAAAGATCATACACCATGATCAAGTGAGATTTATACTGGGAATGCAAGGAGTTTTCAATATCTGCAAATCAGTGTGATACACCACATTAAAAAATTGAAGAATAAAAACCATATGATCATCTCAATAGATGCAGAAAAAGCTTTCGAAAAAATTCAACACCGTTTATGATAAACACTCTCCAGAATGTGGGCATAGAGGGGACATACCTCAACATACTAAAGACCATATAATGACAAACCCACAGCAAACATCATTCTCAATGGTGAAAAACTGAAAGCACTTCCTCTAATATCAGGAACAAGACAAGGATGTCCACTTTCACCACTTTTATTCAACATAGTTTTGGAAATCCTAGCTACAGCTATCAGAGGAGAAAACGAAATAAAAGGAATCCAAATTGGAAAAGAAGAAGGAAAACTGTCATTGTTTGCAAATGACATGATAGCATATATAGAAAATCCTAAATATGTTACCAGAAAACTAGAGCTCATCCATGAATTTGGTTCACAAAATTAATACACAGAAATCTTGTGCATTCCTACACACTAGCAATGAAAGAAGACAAAGAGAAATAAAAGAAACAATCCCATTCACCACTGCATCAAAAAGAATAAAATACCTAGGAATAAACCTACCTAAGGAGACAAAAGACCTGTTGCTGTAAACCATAAGACACTGATGAAAGAAATAAAAGATGACACAAACAGATGCAGACATATACCATGTTCTTGAACTGGAAGAATCAATATTGTAAAAATGACTATACAACCTAAAGCAGTCTACAGATTCAATGCAATCCCTATCAAATTACCAATAGCATTTTTCACAGAACTAGAACCAAAAAATTACAATTTGTATGGAAACTCAAAAGACCCCAAATAGCCAAAGCAATCTTGAGAAAGAAAAATGGAGCTGGAGGAATCAGGTTCCCTAACTTCAGACTATACTACAAAGCTACAGTCAACAAAACAGTATGGTACTGGCACAAAAACAGAAATATAGATCAATGGAACAGGATAGAAAGTCCAGAGATAAACCCACACACCTATGGTCAATAATCTATGACAAAGGAGGCAAGAATATACAATGGAGAAAACACAGTCTCTGTAAAAGTTGGTGTTGGGAAAACTGGACAACTACAAGTAAAAGAATGAAATTAGAACACTCCCTAGCACCATACAGAAAAATAAACTCAAAATGGATTAAAGACCTAAATGTAAGGCCAGATACTATAAAACTTTTAGAGGAAAACATAGGGAGAACATTCTCTGACATAAATAGCAGCAAGATCTTTTTCAATCCACCTCCTAGAATAATGAAAATAAAAATGATAATAAACAAATGGTACCTAATTAAACTTAAAAGCTTTTGTACAGCAAAGGAATCCATAAACAAAAAGACAACCCTCAGAATGGTAGAAAATATTTGCAAACGAAGCAACCAACAAGGGATTAATTTCCAAAATGTACAAACAACTCATGCAGCTCAATATCAAAAACCAAAACACAATCAGAAAATGGGCAAAAGATCTAAATAGACATTTCCCCAAAGAATAGGTACAGATGGCTAAAACCACATGAAAATGTGCTCAGCATCACTAATTATTAGAGAAATGCAAGTCAAAATTACAATCAGGTATCACCTCACACTGGTCAGAATGGCCATCATCAAAAAATCTGTAAACAATAAATGCTGGAGAGGGTGTGGAGAAAAGGGAACCCTCCTACACTGTTTGTGAGAATGTAAGTTGGTACAACTACTATGGAGGCAAACCATAATTTGAAAAGATACATGTACCCACCATGTTCACTGAAGCATGATTTACAATAGCCAGGACATGGAAGCAACATAAATGTCCATTGACAGTGAAATGGATAAAGAAGTTGTGGTACATATATACAATGGAATATAACACAGCCATAAAAAAAACAAAATAATGCCATTTTCAGCAACATGGATGGACCTAGAAATTGTCAGACTGAGTGAAGTAAGTAAGTCAGACGGAGAAAGACAAATATCATATGATATCACTTATATGTGGAATCTAACAAAAAGGGTACAAATGAACTCTACAAAACAGAAATAGAGTTACAGATGTAGAAAACAAACTTATGGTTACCAGCATGTAAGTGCAGGGAGGGACAAATTGGGAGATTAGGATAAACATATACACACTACTATATATAAAATAAATAACTAATAAGAACCTACTGTATAGCATAGGGAACTCTACTCAATACTCTAATGGCCTATATGGGAAACGAATCTTAAAAAGAGTTGATTATATGTATGTGTATAACTGATTCACTTTGCTGTGTACCTGAAACTAATGCAACACTGTAAATCAACTATACTCCAATAAAAATTTAAAGAAATAAGGTAATTAGTAGCTAGTCTGCCTACATTCTTGGGCATTCTCCTCTAATCCCATAATTTTCACTATTTCCTATGCCCTGATGGTTTCTGAAATGATATCCATCCTGAACTCTAGAATCCTATAGATAATGGCTCTTTAAATTGGATCTTCCACAGACAGATCAAACTTCAATATGCCTAAATGCAAATTACCCCCTCATCTCCCACTCTGAACCACTTCACCTGCCAAAGGAGCCCACTGTGTTTTCCTCTGAGGTTTTGTGCTTCTTTGCATGACATTCTTGTTCATGCTTCTGCTTCAGTTGGGCTTCTCAAATGTTAATATGCAAAAGCATCACTTGGGTATCTAGTTAAAATGCAAATTCTGGTTCAGTAGGTCTGAAGTGAGGCCTAAGAATCTGCATCAGTTTCCCGATGATGCCAATACGTCTGGTCCATGAAGCATAAGTTCTAAGTCACAGAACTTGTATTTGTATGACACTGTATTATTTCCCTTTTCCTGCAAAAACAATTATTCACCAAATCTTCTCAATTATTTTAAATACTTGTCAATAAATACTCAAATCTATTCCCTCCTCTTCTTTTCTCTCTTTTTTCTAGTCTGGATAATTGCAGTGAGTTTCTCACTTACCTATTTGGTCTTATCTAACACTAATGTATCTTACAGTGTGTTGTGAAAGTATCTTTTTAACATGAAAATACAATCGTGTTACTTCTCCTCGCTTAACACTTTCCAGTGCCTCCTACAGGATGAAGGATAAACTCATTGGAATATACTGCCCTACTTATATGTCCCACAATGCCTACAACTCTCCACTTTTAACATTACCTTTCCTCCACCCCTCTCATGCACATAGTCTATGCTCCAGAACACAGAGTGATCTTCTTAATAGCTTGGCTTCTGTACATGCTGTTTTCCTGACTCCAATGCAACTTATCCTTTAAATATCAATTAAAATATTACCTACCTCCTGATGCCTTCTCTAACCCCCAAGGTGAATGTAGGAACCCCTTCTTCTAAGTGTTCACTACACTTTCTATGTACCATCATCAAATCAATCTTTCTTTGTATTATAATTATTTGTTTTCATGTTTCTGTTTCCATTAAACTATATAACCTTTGAGACCAAAGACCATAACATCCTAGTGCCTATCCCCAGCTTAGAAAATGGCTATGATTGTACACATTGAGAAAAATAAATAAGTGAATAAATTATCTCAATCAGTATTTGACATTATTTGTAAAATTGGATTTTAGCCCAAAACAAGAAAGAATTTTATTGCAACTAAACCTCTTGTGTACGTACTTTATGCAGTAGTGAACTCCAACCACCTGAGAGAAAAATAGGCAGTGGTAATATAAAAGGAGCTTCCATTTTAAGTGTGTATATTAACCACGTAATATTTCAAGTCTCTTACAATTATGAGACTCTATGATATAAGATGACTTTGAAAAGGATATTAATTTTTGAAAGATTTCCAGACCATATAATAAATACTCCTAAACTATATAGGAATTCCTAATTTGCAGAACATAGAAGAAAGTAGTCTGTCGTCTACATTTTCAATTATGTGTCACTTAAGTTTCCCTGAAATGAATCATGATCATCAGTATTTCCTCAACACATCTTCCACTACAACCAAAAGTTTTCCAGATCAACAGAAAGACCCAGATTACTATAGCTTCAAGAGGCAGGGTAGTATTATAGACAACCTGATTTTGACTTTTTTTCAATGTTATTTCTAACCTCTGTAAAATCTTTGCACTTCAAGTCAGGAAAGGAATTGTTGCCAGAAGAAAATTAGAATTTATTGAATCATAGTCTCAAAGAACAGAAGACACACTTTTCTTTTGGAGACATTGCATTAAAACTATAATGGTCACTTTTTGGCCCATCTTACAGGAAAAACTGCTAATATTCTTCCAATTTGATATTTGAATAATATTCTCTCACCAGTCATAAGGTTCAAGAATATCATGACTAACTGAGCTCTACAAATTCATTTATTCAATTAATCAAAAATTATTAAGTATTTAGAAGTGCTACATATCATTTAATGTTATGTGCATATACAAACAAGACAATTGCTACCCCAAAGAAAGATCAAAGTCAATTTTTTAAATGGCAATACAGGAACAACAAAAGTTTCCTGATATTAGTTAATTAAGTGACTAAATCAATGAAAAGCTATTTCACCAAATTAACTTTTTTTTTTTTTTTTTTTTACTTTTGCACTTACTTTTCTTCTGCCATATTTAGGTGACTGGAGATTGGATGTGCTTTCCCTTTAGTGTGTGTGATATTTTAACCTCTATCATGGTGGACATATGCCCTATCCACTTTTTTTGTCTTTGCCCTATGCTGTGCCCCACCTCTGGGCCAGCCATAGAGGTTGTCTGACACATACAGAGTCTAGGTGAGTTCACCACAGCCAGATTTTCTCCAGGGCCAGTGCTAGAACAGGAACATGGGCAGAACAGTTATGACAAAGGTAAATCAAACATACTGAGAACAAGTCTTTAAGGAGTTGGTGAGCTAATCTCTGGTGCACTGACTCTTGGAAATGGAATCTCGGGAAGTCAACATTAGACTCACTATCAAAGATCTCATAATCTAGTCAGAGGACAAAGGAGTAAACTGATGATCACAGTAGAAGCCAAGTCCTCCAAGTGTGACTCCTGGACTGACAACATTGGCATCACTTGGACGCTGTTTAGAATGCAGATTCTCAAGGCCCACCTTGATCTAATGAATCAGAATCTCAGACTGGGACTCAACAATCTGGGTTTAATGAGCCCTCCAGGTGATTCTGCTGAAGGCATGAGTTTGAGAACAGTGGTGAGTGTGAGAAGTGTTCTGGTAGAGGGACATTTCCCAGAATGGTATGAAGCACAGAAAGGGCTAATTAGACCAGCTGGGAGAACGTAGGACAGGCTTCCCCAATGAGTTAGCACCTGACCCTTTTTAATCACTTAATTCAGCTGCTTCTATTTTCTTAAATTCTGCTAGGGCTGATAACAATAATAATACCTAATTTGAATTTCTTCATATCTCCCTTCTCTCAACGACTTTCCAGTGACTGTTGAAAATAATGAGAAACACAGGAAATGGGGATTTTGAGAGAAAATGGAGATGATGTAGATAGTAAAGAAATAACCAATTTTTCTTTAATGCTGTACGGTGGGTTTTAGGACTAATTAACCTAGAGTTAAGGTTATCAAATTTAGCAAAACTATAATATGTCCAGTTAAATTTGAAGGTCAGAAAAAATGATTAATTTTTTAGCATAAGGATGCCCCATGAAATATATGGAATTTACTTATACTAAAAAAAATATTCATTTATTACTTGAAATTCAGTGCAACTGTGTGTCCTGTATTTTATCTGGTAACCCTATCCTGAGTTCAAGTCACAGACTACCATGCATTCACTTCTTACCTTAAACTGGGATTAACAACAATACCAGCAGATATTTGTTGGGCAGTTACTATTCACTAGACATGATTCAAAGCATGTGGAAGCATTCCTACTAAATCCTCACAATATCATTATTATTCTCCTTATACACATAGGAAACTGAGGCTTAGCAATTGGGTCAAAGCTAGTAGAAGGTAGAGTCACAATTTTAATCCATACTTAGCCTGATTCCAGAAGTTTTAATGACTACATTCTATTGTTTATCCTATAGTGAAATTTTCTTAGTCCTTGTGAAACTTAGTTTCATTTCTTTGGGTTATTGTGAAGACTAATTGAGATTATATATGGTACCTAACCCAGTTTGTGGCCACACATAGAAACACTTATTAATAGTAATATATTCAAAATCAAGAAAACTGACCCCCAAATATACTTGGCTTCAGAACAATACTTCTACTCTACTGTAACCACAAGTTAACAAGTGAGTCTTGAGAAAGAGGGACTCTGGTTTGTCTGGAACAGTATGGACTTATGTTTTGGCCTGAGGTCATTTAGAACAGAGTCAAAGTTAAATAATGTATATCCTGGCCAGGAGTTACTGATCTCTGTGCATGCTGACAGGAGGGGTATCCCTCCACAGAATGCCACAGTCAGTGGAGGAAAAATGGCACCACAGAGTTTCACCTTGAGCCCTAGATTACTAGGAGACCACAAGGGCCACAGCTTTCTAAATGGATAAGGTGAGAACTACAGTGACCATATGGATAAGGAGTGGAATGAACAAAAAGCCTAGAGCAAGAATGAGAGGAGACAGTAGGTGTGATTGTCAAAAGCATTAATCTTGGTGTGCCCTACTTCACTGGTTTCGCTGAGGATTAGACGTATGGTACTGGCACAAAAACAGAAATATACATCAATGGAACAGCATAGAAAGCCCAGAGATAAACACACGCACATATGGTTACCTTATTTTTGATAAAGGAGGCAAGGATATACAATGGAGAAAAGACAGCCTCTTCAATAAGTGGTGCTGGGAAAACTGGACAGCTACATGTAAAAGAAAGAAATTAGAACACTCCCTAACACCATACACAAAAATAAACTCAAAATGGATTAAAGACTTAAACGTAAGGCTAGACACTATAAAACTCTTAGAGGGAAACATAGGCAGAACACTCTATGACATAAATCACAGCAAGATCCTTTTGACCCACATTCTAGAGAAAGGGAAATAAAAAGAAAAACAAACAAATGCGACCTAATGAAAATTAAAAGCTTTTGCACAGCAAAGGAACTCATGCACAGGACGAAAAGACAATGCTCAGAATGGGAGAAAATATTTGCAAATGAAGCAACTGACAAAGGATTAATGTCCAAAATATACAAGCAGCTCATGCAGCTCAATAACAAAAAAACAAACAACCCAATCCAAAAATGGGCAGAAAACTTAAACAGACATTTCTCCAAAGAAGATATACAGATTGCCAACAAACACATGAAAGGATGCTCAACATCACTAATCATTAGAGAAATGCAAATCAAAACTACAATGAGGTATCAGCTCACACTGGTCAGAATGGCCATCATCAAAAAATCTACAAACAATAAATGCTAGAGAGGATGTGGAGAAAAGGGAACCCTCTTGCACTGTTGGTGGGAATGTAAATTGATACAGCCACTGTGGAGAACAGTATGGAGGTTCCTTAAAAAACTAAAAATAGAACTACCATATGACCTAGTAATCCCACTACTGGACATATACCCTGAGAAAACCATAATTCAAAAAGTCATGTACCACGATGTTCATTGCAGCACTATTTACAATAGCCAGGACATGGAAGCAACCTAAGTGTCCATCGACAGATGAATGGATAAAGAAGATGTGGCACATATATACAATGGAATATTACTCAGCCATAAAAAGAAACAAAATTGAGTTATTTGTAGTGAGGTGGATGGACCTAGAGTCTGTCATACAGAGTGAAGTAAGTCAGAAAGAGAAAAATAAATACCGTATGCTAACACATATATATGGAATCTAAAAAAAGAAAAAGATGGTTCTGATGAACCTAGGAGCAGGACAGGAATTAAGAGGCAGGCATAGAGCATGGACTTGAGGACACTGGGAGGGGGAAGGGTAAGCTGGGATGAAGTGAGAGAGTAGCATGGACATATATACACTACCAAATGTAAACTAGATAGCTAGTGAGAAGCAGCCGCATAGCACAGGGAGATCAGCTAGGTGCTTTGAGACCACCTAGAGGGGTGGGATAGGGAGGGTGGGAGGGAGACGCAAGAGGGAGGGAATATGGGGATATATGTATACATATAGCTGATTCACTTTGTTATACAGCAGAAACTAACACACCATTGTAAAGCAATTATACTCCAATAAAGATGTTAAAAAAAAAGTGACATATGTGCTAGGGAAGTGATACATGCTCAATAGAGGATATGCATTTTAATTATTATCAATATTATTATTATGAAATAAACAGGTAATCCTTTCTGTAAAAGGATTCTTTTTAAAACAAGAATCATGAACTCTTCCAAGTCACGGTTGTTTGTCTCAAGCAAGGCTCAAATAATAGATCTGTATGTGCTTTAGAATTTGTCATCCTAAAGCAAAAAGAACAAAGAAGAGCTCTTGTTCCTACCTCTCTATTAGTTACCATTATAAGCTTTAAAGTGTCTAAACTTTTACCTTATTGCAAACTACCAAGTTAGCCTGCCATGAATTCATGGATGCTGTTAGAAGACATAAGACAAATGACAGTTCATTACTCAAAGCGATATCAGCAGCCAGAGTATCAGCAGAGTTTGCACTGTTCCCCAGGTTCCAATTTCCACAGCATGACAGGAAGAGGGCTAAATATTACCTGCACTTTGTATTAACACAGTGGATTGTGTCACAGGAGAGAACCCTGAGCCGAGAACACCCAAATCTTTTTAAATGGGTGTTAAAAGCACCTCCCCTTTCTCTAAGGAGTAGGAGAGTATTATCTTTACTATGCTAGACAGTAAACATGCTTGTCTTCGGAGGCTATAAGCAAATGTGCCCTTTGCTCTGATAGGAAACACTATCTCTATCGTCCAAGAATTTTCACTATACTAACATCTTTGAAACAACAGTCCAGAGCTAAAGTCACCAAAACAAGCCAGAAAACCATGTTGATGTTCCATGTTTTGCAATAAATAGACCCAGCATAATTTTAGGTGGCTCTGATTATGACATAATTTACTGCTTGCATGTACTGTTTCAGGATATAAATAATGTTATGACGATGCTTCATAAATGGCAGCCCTGTGGTCTGACTCTTCCGAAAACAAATGTGTGGAAAAAATATGCTTCTTGGAAATATCTAAGAGAATTTTTAACAAAATTCAACAACGTATGCACTGGCATAGACAGCCAAATTCTATGATAAGCTCTCAATAACAACCTGTGTTTTTTTCTACCATAGCTTTTATCATAGTTGTAACTATGTAAGCATGTGTTTACCTTTTCATTTAATTTCTGTCTGTCTCCCTAGAGTATAAGCTCTCTTTCACTAAGGGACCTCTTTTTTTATGCTTACGTTTGAGTAACCTAGCATGGCACCTGACATATAGCAGATATATACAATAAATATATGCAACAAATATTTTTTGAATGTTGACTGAATTGAAGTGTACTTCACTTATAAATAAAATATTAAAATTCGATCACAAGGTGCAATTCTATCACACACTTTATCTTTACCAGGACTTCCAAAGAATCTGATTTGAGTTTCCTAAGAGGCTGGATGGGGAAATGACCTAAGAAATCACCTAGGGTTTCCACTTTATTGTATAGATGAGGAAACCATGAGCCAGAGATAGCAAATGAATTATCCAAAGTCACACAGCACGTTGTGATGGACCTAGGCTAAAATTCAAGTTTCCTGAGTCCTGGCTGAATGCTGTTTCCCCAATAAGATTTCTTCACCTGTTCCTTCAGCCTCTTCTGGCAATGTTTGAAAGCACTTCCATGTTTATCCACTATGAAGAAATGTGGTAATGTGTTGTTAAGGCAGGAGTGGAGAGATGGGAATATCTGCAGCTCTATGCTAATACCACCTCACTGTCGTAATATGGGTCAGGGAGCCTGCACTTCCAAACACAAAACTAATGTGCAATGTGTTTTCAAAGTTTTCAACTTTGCCTGATGTTTTTTTGAAGTACGCTGAGAAAAGAAGGCATGACACAACTCAGAAAGACAGAGATATATCAAAATGTCTGCAAATCTGCCAAAGCCCAATTCCAATGAACCAGAGACATTTCTATTTTTTCTCCTATCTTATTTAAACTGGCAAATAAGAAACTTTACCTACTTTATTATCAGATTGTGACAAATTGGTAGTGAAAGCATTATTGTTTAGGGCTGCAGATACGTTAAAACAGAGAACTTAAAGAATTTCACCTCTTCCAAGATTTTAGAAATTTCCTGTAGTAACCATCCCACAAAAAGTGAAACAAGCATCTCCACAGTGAAGATCCTGGGAAGTCATTTCTGTTTCTAATACAAAAGAGTGTTTGATATTCTGCTTACCCTGCGGGCTCCGCAACATCCCTGTGACCAATTGTTCCTGCAGGAGCCAGCTCTGCCAAAGATGTTGCTTTGGAGGAAAGATGCTCTATAAATGTAATAAATAAATAAATGGATGGACTAGGCAGAACAGCATAGGCTCTGGATTAAACAGAGGCAAGAATTTGGTTTTCAGATTTAAAAGGAATGAGGGACTGGTCTCAGTCTCCCACCTTGGGAAAAGCTACAAAGATTTATTTTTGTGAACATATCACAATTCTCATTCTCATGCAACTGTAGTTATTGGAGTACCTGAGGTAAGATTACTTTATGGCCCAACGAGAGCAAATACAGGCTTCTCTTGCCTTATAGGCTAAGTGGTTTCACACTCATTTCTGAGCAATGAATATAAGTTTCTAGTGAATTCCATGAAAAGAGTTTTAGAGTTGTAATGCTACAGAGCAAAAGTTACCATAGTGTGAATGGAAAACTTTTAGTGAGAGGCTAGCCATTTTTCTGAGGAAAACTGGACAAGTAATACTCTTGCAATGTGTTTCAGAATCTGGTATCTCATTCTATAATTTCTAACATAGATATTGCTTTCATGCATTGAAGATGACTTAAGTCTGTATTCTTACAGATTCACAATTTGACTCATCTCCTTCTATGGAACTGAGATTTTAGTATGTAATGGATTACACTGTATTAGAACATTTTGCTAGCAAGTTCCACCATTAAGGCATATCTTACCCTTGTCTAGCCATTTTTTTTTTTTTTTTTTTTTTAGGTCTGAGGGTTTGATTTGTAGAATCACAGTATTCTTTTGGTTCTTTTTAACCAATTTTCCCTTCATCTACAGAAAAGATACCAATTGCCTCACTCTTGTGTGTCAGAAATTTAGGAATATTTGGAAGCCATTATAAAATCAGGCTTGGTTTGTGGACCACACCAATGTCAATTTTCTGGTTTTGAGAGATCTTTAGTTAACCAAAATGTTACCATTGAGGAGACTAGGCAAAGAGTGCATGAGACTTCTCTGTTCTATCTTTGAAACTCCACATGAATTTAGAATTATTTTAAAATAAAAAGTGAAAGAAAAAATAGACTTGGAAATAGAAAATATAAAAGTAGGAAACAGGCCTAATAGTGACAAACTAGAAAAACTAACTCTCTACATGTATATTTATTAAGCTATAACATGGAAATAGCATCTAGTATTGAGTAACAGTTAAATGAGATTAAATGTAATGGCTTGTTTATGCAGAAGCAATATGGCGAGATTAATACCATGTCCTCTAAAGTCAGACTGTCTCACTCAAATCCCAGGTCATGCAATGTCTGTTTGTGTCCTTGGCCCAGGAATTTAATCTCGCCTCAGTATCTGAATCTGGAAATTGGGATAATGATAATAACATCACTTATAAGACAGCGTGTTTAAATGAGTTAATATATGTAAGGTACTTGGAACAATGCCTGATACTTAGCAATTATGCATGGCTGTCAGCCATATTATGAAGAAATCACTTCACACCTAGTTCAGTAAATGTTAGTTTTCTTTCTTTTTCTGATTATTAGTTAAAGCCTATAGGCAGTCCATCTAAAGCAGCATAGAACAAAAAGAATTGTGGTATATTTACATAATTGAATACTATAAAATAGTGAGTGAACAAGCTTCTACTACATGGAAAAATATGGATGAATCACACAAACATAATACTGAGTGAAAGAAACCATCCACCAAAA
The DNA here is from genome assembly GCF_965194825.1 of Balaenoptera physalus. NCBI lineage: Eukaryota > Metazoa > Chordata > Mammalia > Artiodactyla > Balaenopteridae > Balaenoptera > Balaenoptera physalus. Next base: position 144,746,740 of record NC_138882.1, on the reverse strand, counting down.
GGTGCTTATTGTAAGATTGCAGTTTATGTAAAATAATAAATAATAAATAGAAATAATAGCAAATAATAGTAGAAAATAAAAAGAATAATTTTAGGATAAACTTGAAGCTTAATTTTGATAAAACATTTCAGAATCCCTCAAAGCACACCATTTCAATAAGTAAAATGTACATATATTTTTGTACTACATGTCAAGTCCCAAATTCTCAGTTGTCAGTAAGATAGTAAGTTGCAAATTGTAAATTTATCTGATAATTTAACCATATGTATTTTAAACAAAAATAAGTAAGCTTTCAACAAGTGAAATGAGGTTTTAAACAAAAATACTTAATTCAACAAGGTGTATTTTTTTTCAGTTGAAGTATAATTGACATACACTATTATATTTGTTTCAGTGTAAGACATAATGATTCAACAAATGTATACATTGTGAAGTGATCATCATAATAAGTCTAGTTACCATTTGTCACCATACATAGTTACTATTAGTTTTCTTGTGATGAGAACTTTCAATATTTACTTTCTTAGCAACTTTCAAATTTGTAATACAATGTTATTGATTATAGACACCATGTTCTACATAACATCACCCGACTTATTTCTTAACTGGAGCTTTTTACCCTTTGATCCTCTTCACCCATTTTGCCCACTCCACAACACCCATCCCCTCGGGCAACCATTAATTTGTTCTCTGTATCTATGAGTTTTGTTTTGTTTGTTCATCTGTTTTGTTTTTTAGATTCCACATGCAAGTGCAATCATACAGTATTTGTCTTTCTCTGTGTGACTTATTTCACTTGGCATTATACCCTCAAGGTCCATTCTGTTGTCCCAAATGGCAAGACTTCATTCTTTTTATGGCTGAGTAGCATTCCATTGTATATACATATACCACAACTTCTTTATTAATTCATCTATTGATGGACACTTAGGTTGTTTCCATATCTTGGCTATTGTAAATATGCTGCAATGAACATGGGGGTGCATACATCTTTTTGGATTAGCATTTTCATTTTCTCCAGATAAATACCAAGAAGTGAAATTGCTGGATCATAAGGTAATTCTATTTTTAATTTTTTGAGGAACCTCCATACTATTTACATTCCCATCAACAGTTCACAAGAGTTCCTTTTTCTGCACATCTTCACCAACACTTGTAATTTCTTGGTCTTTTGATAATGGCCATTCTTACAAGTGTGAGGTGATATCTAATTTTGCTTTTGATTTGCATTTCCCTGAGGATTAGCAATGTTGAATATCTTTTCATAAGCCTGTTGTCTGTCTGAATGTCTTCTTCATTTTTTAATTGGGGTATTTGTTTTTTTACTATTGAATTGCATGGGTTTTTTATATATTTTAGATATTAACCCCTTATTAGATATATGATTTGTAAACATTTTCTGCCATTGAGTAGGTTGCCTTTTCATTTTGTTGATGATTCCCTTTGCTGTGCAGAAGCTTTTTAGTTAGATGTAGTCCCACTTGCTTGCCTTTGTTTTTAGAGTCAGATCAAAAATATCATTGCCAAGACTGATGTCAAGAAGCTTATCACCTATCTGTTTTTCTAGGAGTTTATGGTTTCAGGTCTTACATTCAAGTCTTTAATCCACTTTGAGTTAATTTTTGTATATGGTGTAAGATAGTGATCTAGCTTCATTCTTTTGTATGTGGCTGCCCAGTTTTCCCAACACCCTTTATTGAAGAGACTGTCCTTTTTCCATTGTATATTCTTGGATCCTTTGTCATAAATTAGTTGATCACATATGTGTGGGTTTATTTCTGGCCTCTGTATTCTATTCCAGTAATCTATGTGTCTCTTTTTATGCCAATACCATACTGTTTTGATTACTGTAACTTTGTAATATAGTTTGAAATCAGGGCCCATTATGTCTCCAGGTTTGTTTTTCTTTCTTAAGGTAACAATTTGAGATCTTTTAAGGTTTCATACAAATTTTAGAATTGTTTTAGCTCTGTAAAAAGCGCCATTGGAATTTTGATATGTATTGCCTTGAATCTATATATTACTTTGGGCAATATGTTCATTCTAATCCATGAGCGTGGAATATCTTCCCATTTATTTATGTCTTCTTCATTTCTTTCACAAATATCTTATAATTTTCAGTGTACAGGCCTGTCATCTGCTTAAATTTTTCCTAGATATTTTGGGGTTTTGATGCAATTTTAAATGCAATAGTTTAAATTTTTTCTGATAGTTCATTAGTGCATAAAAATAGCATTTTGTATATTGTTTGTATACCCTGTAATTTTAATGAATTTATTAATTCTAGTAATTTTTGGTGGAGTTTTCAGGGTTTTCTATATATAAAATTATGTCATCTGAAAATAGTGATAGTTTTACTTCCTCTTTTCCAATATGTATGCATTCTATTTTTTTCTTCCTGCCTAATTCCTTTGGCTAGAACTTCTGATACTATGTTGAATAAAATTGGTGAGAGTAGGCATCCTTGACTTGTTCCTGTACTTAGGGGAAAAGCTTTCAGCTTTTCACATTAAGGATGATGTTAGCTGTGGGCTTATCATATACGGCCTCTATTATGTTGAGGTACATTCACTCTGTACCCTCTTTGTTGAGAATTTTTATCATAAATGGATGTTGAATTTTGTCAAATGATTTTTCAGCATCTATTGAGATGATCAAACGACTTGTGTCCTTCATTTTGTTAATGTTGTAATCATGTTCACTGATTTGCAGGTGTTGAACTATCCTGGCACTCTGGAATAAATCCCACTTGATCACGGTGTATGATCCTTTTCATGTATTGTTGAATTTGGTTTGCAAATATTTTGCATGTGATTTCATCAGGCATATTGGCCTGTAATGTTCTTCATTTGCAGTGTCCTTATCCAGTTTTTGGTATCAGGGTGATGCTGGCCTCATAAAATGAGTTTGAGAGTGTTCCCACCTCTTCAGTTTTTTGGAATAGTTTGAGAAGGATTGGTATTAAGTCTTCCTTGAATGTTTGGTACAATTCATCTGTAAAGCTGTCTAGTCCTGGACTTTTGTTTGTTGGGATTTTTTAAATTATTATTATTGATTTAATCTCCTTGCTAGTAATCAGTCTATTCAGATTTCTATTTCTTCCTGATTCAGTCTTGGAAGATTGTTTTGTTTCTAGGAATTTATCCATTTTTTTCTAGGTTGTCTAATTTGTTGGCATATAGTTGTTCATAGTTTCTTTGATCCTTTGTATTTCTTTGACATCAGTTGTAACTTCTTTCATTTCTGATTTTATTTGAGCCCTCTCTCAGTGAGCCTGGATAGTCTGTCAATGTTGTTTACCAACTCTTAGTTTCATTGATCTTTTCTATTGTCTCTATAGTCTCTATTTCCTTTGTTTCTGTTCTGATTTTTATTATTTCTTTCCTTCTACTAACTTTGGGATTCTTTTGTTATGTTTCTTTTTTTCTAGTTCCTTTAGGTGTAAAGTTATATTTTTTGAGATTTTTCATGTTTCTTGAGGTAGGTAGGTCTGAATACCTATAAAAATTCCTCTTAGAACTGCTTTTGCTGTATTTGATAGATTTGGGGATGTTGCATTTCCATTTTCATTTGTCTCAAGGTATTTTTTTAATTTTTCTTTTGATTTCTTCATTGACCCATTGGTTGTTCAATAGCATGTTGTTTAATCTCCACATATTTGCGATTTTTCAAGTTTTCTTCTTGTAGTTGATTTCTAATTTCAGACCACTGTGATTAGAAAACATGCTTGATATGATTTCAATCGTTTTAAATTTACAGAGACTTGTTTTGTTTCCTAGCATCCAAGAGAATTTCAATGTACACTTGAGAAGAATGTGTGTTCTGCTGATTTTGGATGGAATGTTCTGTATGTATCTATTAAGTGAATTTGATCTGGTGTGTCATTTAAGGCTGAGGTTTCCTTATTGATTTTCTGTCTAGGATAAACTATCCATTGATGTCAATGGGGTATAAAAGTCCCCTACTATTATTGTATTGCTGTCAACTTTCCCTTTAGGATTGTTAATGATTTATTTATGTATTAGATGGTCCTATGTTGGATGCATAAATATTTAGAAATATTACATTTTCTTGTTGGATTGACCCCTCTATTATTATGCCATGCCCATCTTTGTCTTTTATTAAATATTTATTTTAAAGTCTATTTTGTCTGATGTAAGTATAGATACCCCAGCTTTCTTTTGTTTTCTATCTGTATGAAACACCTTTTTCCATTCCTTCATTTCAGTCTGTATGTGTCCTTACATCTGAGGTGAGTCTCTTGTTGATGGCATATAGATGGATCTTTCTGGTCTTTATCCATTTAGCTACTCTATGTCTTTTGATTAGAGAATTTAGCCCATTTACATTTAAAGTAATTATTGATAGGTATGTTCTTATTGCCATTTTGTTAACTATTTTCTGGCTGTTTTGTAGTTCCTCTCAGTTCTTTTTCTTCTTCTCTTGATTTCTTCCCTTGTGGTTTGGTGACTTTCTGTTGTGATATGCTTAGATCCCTTTCTCATTATCTTTTGTGAATTATAGCTTTTTGCTTTTTGGTTATCATGAGGCTCACCTATAACAACCTACCAATATAGCAATCTATTATACATTGATAGAAAGTTCAGTTTAAATATATTCTAAAACTCTGCATTTTTATTGCCCCCATTTTATGTTTTTTATGCCACATTTTACATCTTTTTGTATATCCCTTAACTGTTATATTTATAGTTATTTTTATTACCTTTGCCTTTTAACCTTATACTAGCTTTATAAGTAATTAATCTACTTTCTTTTCTATATATTTACCAGTGAGATTTTACTTTCAATAGTTTTCTTGTTACTAATTAGTGCTCTTTCTTTTCAGCTTAAGTAAATCCCATTGACATATCTCATAAGGCCAGTGTAGTGGTGAGAAACTCCTTTCATTTTTGCTTGTCTGGAAAACTCATTCTCTCTCCCGAATTTGTTTTCTCTCCTCTGGTTATCTCTCTTCAACTCTGAAAGATAACTTTGCTGGATAGAGTGTTCTTGGTTAGGTTTTTTTTCTTTTAGCACTTGAATTCATCATGTCACTACCTTCTGGCCTGCAAAGTTTCTGCTGCTAAATCTGCTGACAGACTTAGGGGCATTCTTTTGTATGTAACAAGTTGCTTCTCTCTTGCTGCTTTTGAGATTCTCTCTTTAACTTTTGACATTTTTAATTATAATTTGTCTTGGTTTGGGTATCTTTGTTCATCTTATTTGGAACTTTCTCAGCTTCCTGGATCTGGATGTCTGCTTTCTTCCCCAGGTTCAGGACGTTGTCAGCCATTATTTCTTCAAACAAGTTTTCTGTCCCTTTCTATCTCTCTTCTCCTTCTGGGATGTCTATAATGCAAATATCATGTTATCCATAGGTTCCCTAAGCTATTTTCACTTATTTTTAATCATTTTTTTTCCCCTGCTCTGTTTGGGTGAGTTCCACTTCTCTGTCTTCCAGATAACTGATTCCTTCATTTGCTTCATCTAGTCTGCTGTTTAACCCCTCTAATATATTTTCCAGCTCAGTTATTGTATTATTCAGCTCTGTGACTTCCATTTGGTACTTTATGCTTGCTTTTTCTTCGATGAAGTTCTCTCTGTGTTCATCCATTCTTCTGAGTTCAGTTAATTTCTTTGTGACCTTAGTTTGAACTCTTTATCAGGTAAATTACTTATCTATGTTTCTCTAAGGTTTTTTTTTTTTTTTTTTGTCTGGGGTTTTATCTTGTTCTTTCATTTGGAACATATGCCAGCACTGAAGAAATAGAGGGAGAATGTAAAACTGGCACCCACAAGCACCTCTGTTCATAGAGCTTCAACAAGCTTCTGTCCTTCTGGCAGATGCTTTAGGATTAGAAAATAAATTCTTTCACTTATGATCTAAGCTCTTTTCAAACTGATGCTTTTATATTGGGTCCTGGGGTGAGTAAGTTTTTGTATGAACCCCTTAAGAGCTGAATCTCCTTTCCCTACAGACCTATGTTTCTCCTGGACATAAGCCCCATCTGTTTTTAAAACCAAACATTTTTGGGGTTCATCACTCCAGTGCAGGTTTCAAAAGTTGAGGTGCCTGATGTGGGGCACAAACTCCTCACCCCTCAGGGAGAAATGCCACAAATCTGAGATCCCTCCTGACGATGGGTCACCAGGCTGGGGGTGCTGTTTTTGGCAGGACCGTGTCTCTGCCTCCCCCATATGTCTCAATATGACCCTTTTATCCTTCACTGTGGAGTACCTATTCAGCTAGTTCTCAGGTTCTTTTCAGAGCAAACCGTTACATATGTAGATGTATATTTTCTGTCTATGGGAGGAGGTGAGTTCACAATTATCCTTTGCCACCATCTTCAACTGCCTCCTCCCACAGGGTGTCTTTTTTGGAACAGTTATTAATTCAATCAAGTCTGTGATGTCAAACTCAAATGGCAATGTTATATTTGAAACAAGAAAAGGCAATAAACTCTTAAGTGGTATATTACAGTATGTACTATATTTTTGGACAGTCTATAACTGCATTCAAGGTTTAGGAAAAAAGAGCTGATTGTATAACTTGTACCGGGCCAAATCTGCCACCAAAACGAAAGTCAATAAAACTGGAAAAAATATGAAACAACTGGTTTTAGATATTGGGCAACAATAGCATAAACTGTACTTATAAGAGAATGCAGACCTATGTTTAACTTGTATTTTTATCTCTAGGCACTTTCCAGACACTGATTTAGAGGAAGGGAACCCAAGCAGAGCATGGCAATATACCTAAGCTGAGGACACACAGACTGGATTTCAAGGACGCAAAAGCAGTTGATATTTGTAAAGCAGAGTACATGATAATAGGACTCTACACAGGAAAAAAAACCTCAATCAATTTGCATAGAAGTTCCCTTAATTCATTGGCTGAATTCTGAGATTTACGTGCGTAGGCAAGATCCCATGAGCTGGGGTAAAGAGCAATTATGAAGAAAAGAATAACTACCAGAAAGCTATAAATTTAATAACTATCAGAGTTCACAGAGCTGGGGTAATGTTCTAATACTGACCAGGCTGTGTAAAGAAAGCTTACTGACCATATAGGGCACTCAGTAGGGACCACTGAAGTTCACTTCTTAGGAGTATGACTAAGCCAATCCTAGAGTAAAGGCATCTCAAAACCTGCATTAAGAAAGTTTAAAAACAAGCTTCAAAAAGATTAAGATAATCTGCAAGTAAAATCCCTGTCTGTTGGGATAAATTGGGATATTCTTTAAAAGAAGACAACAAAATCCAAACCCTCAAAACTAGAAAAATCTCAGTGTCAAGTATCCAAACCAAAATTATTAGATATGCCAGGAAGCAAAGTAATGGAACTCATAGATAAGAAAAAATTAATTTGTAGAAATAGATATGGAAATGATAGAGAAGAAAGCATTTCTTAATGCTCTAAAACAGCTTTCACAAACATGTTCAAATACTTAAAAGAAAGCATTAACATAATGAAGAAAGTAACATTATAAAAAAAAGTAAATGAAAATTCTGAGGTGAAAATGACAATACTGAAAAATAAAAAAACCTGGATGCTTTTGACAGCAAATCAGACATTGTAGGATAAAATATCAGTAAATTTGAAGCCAGAACAATAGGAACTATCCAAATGCGTCACACAGTCACAGACACAGACACACAAAGCTGAAATAAATTAACAAAGCAGCTGTAACCTGTGGGACAAGATAAAGTGGTCTAACATATATATACTTGGTGTTTAGGATAGAGGAGGCAGAAAAAATAATTAAAGAGATAACGGCCAAAACATTTCCAAATTTAATAATATATAAAACTACAGATCCAAGAAGTTAAACAAATCCTAAGAAGGATAAATGCAAAGAGAAGGATAATGAGGCATATAATAATCAAATTGTTCCATATCAATAATAAGAAAATCTTAAAATAAGCTTGAGGGAAAAACATTGCATAAAGAGGAACAAAGATAAGTATTAACACTGACTTTGCATCAGAAATAATGGAAGCCATGGGCCATGGAACAATATTTTTAAACTGCCATAACAAAAATTTTTTAACTATTAACTTAGAATTCTATAAGCAGGAAAAATTATCCTCCAAAAATAAAGGCAAAATAAATATAGGCATACCTAGGAAATAGTGTGGGTTCCGTTACAGATCACCTCAATAGACTGAATATCTCAATAAAGTGAGTCATACAAATTTTTTGGTTTCTCAGTGCATATAGAAGTTATTTTTACACTATACTGTAGTCCATTAAGTGCACAAAGCATTGTGTTTAAAAAACAATATACAGAATCGGATCAAGATGGTGTAGTAGGATGACTTGAAACTCAATTCCCACCACGAACTAGCTGGAGACTGGCAGACTCCTGTACAACCAAGGGTATAAGAAAAAGCCACAAGAAACTGGGTAGGAAGGGAAGGAAGAGATCATGTTGGGACCTGTGCCACTGGGAGGGGACTCAGAGGAAAAGGGAGATTACACAAATGGGAAGCCTCCCTGGAGAGTGAATGATTAAAGCCTCCTATTGGGCACCCCAACTGTGGGGTCCAACAGTGGGAAGACAAGCCCCCTTGGCTAGTTAAAGGGCCAGTGGGACAAACAGGAGGGCTGTGGTAAGCCCTGGATTCCACTCATGAGGACCACACAAATGCTTGCCTGTTCCCAAAACAGGGCAGAGAGAGTGGATTGAGAATGCACAGGTGGCTGACTGGTTTCCTGCAACCACCCCAGCTCCCTCCCCAGCCTGACCAAAAGGAATGCTCCAGTCTCCCTTGCCTCATGTCACAGCTCCATGAGTGAGAGCTGCCATGAACAAGGAAAGACCTCAGCTGTGAGATGCTGGGATGGCTCAAACTTGAACCAGTGTCTGAACAGGGTGGGAGCAGTCATTACTGGTGATTCCAGAGGCAGTCTGGATCACACATAGTGACCCACCTATGCCCCAACCCTTGCTGAGTGAACATGCCAGCCCTTCTTGATTCAGTCGTGCTCTCTTCTAGGGTGAGGGTAACAGTCCTGGGAGGGTCAATAGCCCACACTTAAAGGGAAGTGAGCCAGCTTAGGCTCAACCCTCAGGGGTTCTGTTCCAGCTACGTGGGACTTGACATTGCCCCTCAAAAGGTGGTGATGGCCACTAATCAATGGGGAAGTCCTGCCTCACAGTTGGCTCCAGCCCTATCCCCTCCATCTCCAGCCCCACCTCCTACCAAGGTGATAGATTCCTGCACACGCTGAGGAAAGATATGACTTATGTTTATGTCAAATTCTGCTATCCACCAAAGCCACTGGGCACACATAGACTGTATAGGGATGCTCCCACTTAAGGACCCCCCATTTCAAGAACTTGCATAGGTAAGTGTTTCATGTAATTTCATAGAAACAGAGAAAGATAAGCAAAATGAGAAGACAGAGAAATTTGTCTCAGTTGAAAGAACAGGAGAAAATCCTGAAAAAACAACGAATGAAACAGAAATAGACAACGTACAAGATGAAGAACTCAATGCATTAGCAATAAGAATGTTAACTGAATTAGGGAAAAGAATAGATGAACACAATAAGAATATTAACAAGGAACAAGAAAATATAAAAAAAGGACCAGTGAGAACTGAAGAATATAATAACTAGAATGAAAAGCACACTAGAAGGAATGAGCATCAGATAGGTGATCCAGAAGAATACTTTACTATTCTGGAAGATAGAATAATGGAAAACACCCAATCAGAAGAGCAAAAAGAAAACAAATTAGAAAATAAAAACAGTTTAAGGGATCATTAGGATGACATCAAGTGTACCACCATTTGCATCATAGGGGTCCCAGAAGGAGAAGAGAGAGAGAAGGGTGTCAAAAATATATTTAATGAAATTATGGCTGAAAACTTCCCAAGCCTGAAGAAGGAAACAGATATCCAGGTACAGGAAGCACAGGGCATCCTAAACAGGATGGACCTAAACAGACCCATAGCAAGACACATCATAATTAAAATGGCAAAAGTGAAAGATAGAATTCTAATGGCAGAAAGAAAAGACAAAGTCACATACAAGGGAACTCACTTATGGCTATCAGCTGATTCTTCTGCAGAAACTTGCAAGCCAGAAGGGAGTAGCATGATATCTTTAACCTGCTGAAAGAGAAATACCTGCAACCAAGCATACTCTATCCAATAAGATTATCATTTAGAATGAAAGGACAGATAAAGACTTCTCAGACAAGCAAAAACTAAAAAAAGTTCATCAATACTAAACCAACTCTAAAAGAAATGTTAAAGGGTCTTCTTTAGTGGAAGGCTAAAAGCTATAACAAGAAGGAAGTGTCTATTAGAAAGGAAAAATTCCACTACTAAAAGCAAATACATATTAAGGCTGTAGAACAACCTCTTAAAGTAGCACAAAGATTAAAAAGACAAAAAATTGTAAAGTCAAATATAACTGTAATAATCACTAAAAGGATAAACATGAAGATGTAAAATATGACATCAAAAAGACAAAGTGTGGAAGTAGGGAGTAAAAAATGTTGATCTTTTAGAATGTGTTTGAACTTAAAAAAGTACCTGCTTAAAACAAATGGATATAGTTATAGGTCAACTTATATAAACACAATGCTAACCACAAAACAAAAACCAAGAATAGAGATACAAAAACTAAAAAGAATGGAACACAAGCATATCACAAAAGAAAAATCAAACCACAGAGAAGAAACTAAAAGAAGAAAAGAAGAGAGAAGAACTACAGAGACAATGGGAAAACAAGTAATATAATGGCAATAAGCACATACCTATCAATAATTATTTTATGTATCAATGAGCTAAATGCTCCAATCAAAAGACATAGGGTGGCAGATTGGATCAAAAAAACAAGACCCAAGGTTCCCCAGCCAGGGGTCGAACCTGAGCCCCTGTGGTGGGAGTGCTAAGACCTGGCCATTGGACCACCAGAAAATTCCTGATCCCAGGGAATATTAATTGGTATGAGCTCTCCCAGAAGTCCCTATCTCAGCACCAAGACCTGGCTCCACCCAACAACCTGCAAGCTCCAGTGCTGGACCCCTCAGGCCAAACAACCAACAAGACAGGAAGACAGCCCCTCCCATTAGCAAACAGGCTGCCTAAAGTCATACTAAGCACACAGACACCCCAAAATACAACACTTGATGTGGCCCTGCCCACCAGAGAGACAAGACCCAGCTCTACCAACCAGAGTGCAGGCACCAGTCCCTCCCACCAGGAAGCCTACACAAGCTCTTGGACCAAACTCACCCACCAGGGGGCAGACACCAGAAGCAAAAGGAGCTATGGCCCCGCAGCCTGCAGAAAGAAGACCACAAACACAGTAGGTTAGACAAAATGATATGACAGAAGAATATGTTGCAGACAAAGAAGCAAGGTAAAAACTGACAAGACCAACTAAATGAAGAGGCAATAAGCAATCTACCTGAAAAAATTCAGCGTAATGATAATAAAGATGATCTAAGAGCTCAGAAATAGAATGGAGGCATGGATAGAGAAGATACAAGAAATGTTTAACAAGGACATAGAAGAACTAAAGAACAAACAAATACTGATGAACAATATAATAAATGAAATAAAAAATACACTAGAAGGAATTAATAGCAGAATAACTGAGGTAGAAGACTGGATAAGTGAGCTGGAAGACAGAATGGTGGCAATCACTGCTGCAGAACAGAATAAAGAAAAAAGCATGGAAAGAAATGAGGACAGTCTCAGAGACCTCTGGGACAACATTAAACACACCAATATTTGAATTATAGGGGTCCCAGAAGAAGACAAAGGTCTGAAAAATATTTGAGGAGATTATAGTCAAAAACTTCCTTAACATGGGAAAGGAAACAGTCATCCAAGCCCAGGAAGGACAGAGAGTCCCATACAGGATAAACATAAGAAGAAACACGTGGAGACACATATTAATCAAACTAACAAAAAATAATACAAGGAAAAAATATTAAAAGCAGCAAAGGAAAAGCAAAAAAAGACAAGGGAATCCCCATTATCTTATCAGCTGGTATTTCAGGGGAAACTTCAGGCCAGAAGAAAGTAGCATGATATATTTAAAGTGATGAAAGGAAAAAACCTACCACCAAGGATATTCTACACAGCAAGGCTCTCATTCAGATTCAACAGAGAAATTGAAAGCTTTACAGACAAGCAAAAGCTAAGAGAATTTAGCACCACCAAACCAGTTTTACAGCAAATGCTAAAGGAAATTCTCTATGTGGGAACCACAAGAGAAGAAAAAGACCTACAAAAACAAACAAACAAAAAAACAACAAAAACAAAACCCAAGACAATTAAGAAAATGGCAATAGGAACATACATATTGAAAATTACCTTAAATGTAAATGGATTCAATGCTCCAACCAAAAGACACAGACTGGCTGAATGGATACAAAAACAGGACCCATATATATGCTGTCTATCGGAGACCCCCTTTAAACCTAAGGACACATACAGACTGAAAGTGAGGAGATGGAAAAAGATATTCCATGCAAATGGAAATCAAAAGAAAGGTGGAGTAGCAAAACTCATATCACACAAAATAGACTTTAAAGCCTGTTGGGGAACGGCTTCAAGATGGTGGAAGACTAAGATGTGGAGATCACCTTCCTCCCCACAAATACATCAGAAATACATCTACATGTGGAGCAACCCCTACAGAACACCTACTGAACGCTGACAGAAGACCTCAGATCTCCCAAAAGGAAAGAAACTCCCCACATACCTGGGTAGGGCAAAAGACAGAAAAAAACAGAGACAAAAGAATAGGGACGGGACCTGCACCAGTGGGAGGGAGCTGTGAAAGAGGAAAGGTTTCCACACACTAGAAGCCCCTTCGTGGGCGGAGACTGTAGGGGGTGGAGGGGGGGAAGCTTCGAAGCCACGGAGGAGAGCGCAGCAACAGGGGTGCGGAGGGCAAAGCAGAGAGATTCCCGCACAGAGGAGCGGTGCCGACCAGCACTCAGCAGCCCAAGAGGCTTGTCTGCTCACCCGCAGGGGAGGGTGGGGGCTGGGAGCTGAGGCTCGGACTTCGGTCGGATCCCAGGGAGAGGACTGGGGTTGGCTGCGTGAACACAGCCTGAAGGGACTAGTGTGCCATAGGTAGCCGGGAGGGAGTCCGAGGAAGTCTGGAGCTGCCGAAGAGGCAAGAGACTTTTTCACGCCTCTTTGTTTTCTGGTGCGCAAGGAGAGGGGATTAAGAGCGTGGCTTAAAGGAGCTCCAGAGACAGGCATGAGCCATGGCTACCAGCATGGACCCCAGAGACGGGCATGAGAGCTAAGGCTGCTGCTCCAGCCACCAAGAAACCTGTGTGTAAGCACAGGTCACTATCCACACCTCCCATCCTGGGAGCCTGTGAAGCCCGCCACTGCCAGGGTCTCGTGATACAGGGACAACTTCCCCGGGAGAACGCACGGTGTGCCTCAGGCCGGTGCAACGCCATGCCGGCCTCTGCCGCCACAGGCTAACCCTGCATCCTTACCCCTCCCTCCCCCCAACCTGAGTGAGCCAGAGCCCCTGAATCAGCTGCTCCTTTAACCCCGTCCTGTCAAAGCGAAGAACAGACGCCCTTAGGCGACCTACATGCAGAGGCATGTCCAAATCCAAAGCTGAATCCTGGGAGCTGTGCGAACAAAGAAGAGAAAGGGAAATATCTCCCAGCAGCCTCAGGAGCAGCGGATTAAATCTCCACAATCAAGTTGATGTACTTGCATCTGTGGAATACCTGAATAGACAATGAATCATCCCAAATTGAGGAGGTGGACTTTAAGAGCAACGATATATATAATTTTTTTCCCTTTTTCTCTTTTTGTGAGTGTGTATGTGTATGCTTCTGTGTGAGATTTTGTCTGTATAGCTTTGATTTTACCATTTGTCCTAGGGTTCTGTCTGTCCGTTTTGTTTTGTTTTTTTTTTAATTAAAAAATTTTTTCTTAATAATTATTTTTTATTTTTTATTTTAATAACTTTATTTTATCTTCTTCTTTCTTTCTTTTTTTTCTCCCTTTTATTCTGAGCCATGTGGAGGACAGGCTCTTGGTGCTCCAGCCAGGCATCAGAGCTGTGCCACTGAGGTGGGAGAGCCAAGTTCAGGACACTGGTCCACAAGAGACCTCCCAGCTCCACGTAATATCAAATGGCAAATATTTCCCAGAGATCTCCATCTCAACGCCAAGACCCAGCTTCACTCAATGACCAGCAAGATACAGTGCAGGACAGCCTATGCCAAACAACAAGCAAGACAGGAACACAACACCATCCATCAGCAGAGAGGCTGCCTAAAATCATAATAAGGCCACAGACACCCCAAAACACACCACCAGACGTGGACCTGCCCACCAGAAACACAAGATCCAGCCTCATCCACCAGAACACTGGCAATAGTCCCCTCCACCAGGAAGCCTACACAACCCACTGGACCAACCTTAGCCACTGGGGACAGACACCAAAAACAACGGAAACTACAAACATGCAGGCTGCAAAAAGGAGATCCAAAACACAGTAAGTTAAGCAAAATGAGAAGACAGAGAAACACACAGCAGATGAGGGAGCAAGGCAAAAACCCACAAGACCTAACAAATGAAGAGGAAACAGGCAGTCTACCTGAAAAAGAATTGAGAATAGTGATAGTAAAGATGATCCAAAATCTTGGAAATAGAATGGAGAAAATACAAGCAATGTTTAATAAGGACCTAGAAGAATCAAAGAGCAAACAAACAGTGATGAACAACACAATAAATGAAATTAAAAATACTCTAGAAGGGATCAATAGCAGAATAACTGAGGCAGAAGAACGGATAAGTGACCTGCAAGATAAAACAGTGGAAATAACTACTTCAGAGCAGAATAAAGAAAAAAGAATGAAAAGAATTGAGGAAAGTCTCAGAGACCTCTGGAACAACATTAAATGCACCAACATTCGAATTATAGGGGTCCCAGAAGAAGAAGAGAAAAAGAAAGGGACTGAGAAAATATTTGAAGAGATTATAGGTGAAAACTTCCCTAATATTGGAAAGGAAATAGTTAATCAAGTCCAGGAAGCGCAGAGAGTCCCATACAGGATAAATCTAAGGAGAAACATGCCAAGACACATATTATTCGAACTATTGAAAATTAAATACAAAGAACAAATATTAAAAGCAGCAAGGGGAAAACAACAAATAACACATAAGGGAATGCCCGTAAGGTTAAAAGCTGATCTTTCAGCAGGAACTCTGCAAGCCAGAAGGGAGTGGCAGGACATATCTAAAGTGATGAAGGAGAAACACCTACAACCAAGATTATTCTACCCAGCAAGGATCTCATTCAGATTTGACAGAGAAATTAAAATCTTTACAGACAAACAAAAGCTAAGAGAATTCAGCACCACAAAACCAGCTTTACAAGAAATGTTAAAGGAACTTCTCTAGGCAGGAAACAAAAGAGAAGGAAAAGACCTACAATAATAAACCGAAAACAGTTAAGAAAATGGTAATATGAACATGCATATTGATAATTACTTTAAATGTAAATGGATTAAATGCTCCAGCCAAAAGACATAGACTGGCTGAATGGATACAAAAACAAGACCCATATATATGCTGCCTACAAGAGACCCACTTCAGACCTAGGGACACATACAGACTGAAAGTGAGAGGATGGAAAAAGAAAGCTGGAGTAACAATTCTCATATCAGACAAAATAGACTTTAAAACAAAGACTATTACAAGAGACAAATAAGGACACTACATAATGATCGACGGATCAATCCAAGAAGGAGATATAACAATTGTAAATATTTATGCACCCAACACAGGAGCACCTCAATACATAAGGCAAATACTAACAGCCATAGAAGAGGAAGTCGACAGTAACACAATCATAGTAGGGGACTTTAACACCCCACTCTCACCAATGGACAGATCATCCAAAATGAAAATAAATAAGGAAACACAAGCTTTAAATGATACATTAAACAAGATGGACTTAATTGATATTTATAGGACATTCCATCCATAAACAAAAGAATACACATTCTTCTCAAGTGCTCATGGAACATTCTCCAGGATAGACCATATCTTGGGTCACAAATCAAGCCTTGGTAACTTCAAGAAAATTGAAATTGTATCAAGTAACTGTTCCGACCACAATGCTATGAGACTACATATCAATTACAGGAAAAATTTTGTAAGAAATACAAACACACGGAGGCTAAACAACACACTACTTAATAACCAAGAGATCACTGAAGAAATCAAAGAGGAAATCAAAAAATACCTAGAAACAAATGACAATGAAAATACAACGACCCAAAACCTATGGGATGCAGCAAAAGCGGTTCTAACAGTGAAGTTTATAGCTATTCAAGCCTACCTTAAGAAACAAGAAACATCTCAAATAAACAACCTAACCTTACACCTAAAGCAATTAGAGAAAGAAGAACAAAAAAACCCCAACGTTAGCAGAAGGAAAGAAATCATAGAGATCAGATCAGAAATAAATGAAAAAGAAAGGAAGGAAATGAAAACAAAGATCAATAAAACTAAAAGCTGGTTCTTTGAGAAGATAAACAAAATTGGTAAACCATTAGTGAGACTCATCAAGAAAAAAAGGGAGAAGACTCAAATCAATAGAATTAGAAATGAAAAGGGAGAAGTAACAACTGACATTGCAGAAATACAAAGGATCATGAGAGATTACAACAAGCAGCTCTATGCCAATAAATTGGACAACCTGGAAGAAACGGACAAATTCTTAGAAATGCACAACCTTCTGAGACTGAATGATGAAGAAATAGAAAATATGAACAGACCAATCACAAGCACTGAAATTGAAACTGTGATTAAAAATCTTCCAACAAACAACAGCCCAGGACCAGATGGCTTCACAGGCGAATTCTATCAAACATTTACTGAAGAGCTAAGACCAATCCTTCTCAAACTCTCCCAAAATATAGCAGAGCGAGTAACACTCCCAAACTCATTCTATGAGGCCACCATCACTCTGACACCAAAACCATACAAAAATGTCACAAAGAAAGAAAACTACAGGCCAATATTACTGATGAACTTAGATGCAAAACTCCTCAACAAAATACTAGCAAACAGAATCCAACAGCACATTAAAAGCATCATACACTATGATGAAGAAGGCTTTATCCCAGGAATGCAAGGATTCTTCAATATACACAAAACAATCAATGTGATACACCATATTAAAAAATTGAAGGAGAAAACCATATGATCATCTCAATAGATGCAGAGAAAGCTTTAGACAAAATTCAACACCCATTTATGATAACAACTCTCCAGAAAGTAGGCACAGAGGGAACTTTCCTCAACATAATAAAGGCCATATATGACAAACCCACAGCCAACACCATCCTCAATGGTGAATAACTGAAACCATTTCCACTAAGACCAGGAACAAGACAAGGTTGCCCACTCACACCAATATTATTCAACATAGTTTTGAAAGTTCCAGCCACAGCAATCAGAGAAGAAAAAGAAATAAAAGGAATCCAAATTGGAAAAGAAGTAAAGCTGTCACTGTTTGCAGATGACATGATACTCTACATAGAGAATCCTAAAGATGCTACCAGAAAACTACTAGAGCTAATCAATGAATTTGGTAAAGTAGCAGGATACAAAATTAATGCACAGAAATTCCTTGCATTCCTATACACTAATGATGAAAAATCTGAAAGTGAAATTAAGAAAACACTCCCATTTACCATTGCAACAAAAAGAATAAAATATCTAGGAATAAACCTACCTAAGGAGACAAAAGACCTGTATGCAGAAAATTATAAGACACTGATGAAAGAAATTAAAGATGATACAAATAGATGGAGAGATATACCATGTTCTTGGATTGGAAGAATCAACATTGTGAAAATGATTCTACTACCCAAAGCTATCTACAGATTCAATGCAATCCCTATCAAACTACCACTGGCATTTTTCAGAGAACTAGAACAAAAAATTTCACAATTTGTATGGAAACACAAAAGACTCCAAATAGCCAAAGCAATCTTGAGAACGAAAAATGGAGCTGGAGGAATCAGGCTCCCGGACTTCAGACTATACTACAAAGCTACAGAAATCAAGACAGTATGGTACTGGCACAAAAACAGAAATATAGATCAATGGAACAGAAGAGAAAGCCCAGAGATAAACCGATGCACATATGGTCACTTTTTCTTTGATAAAGGAGGCAAGAATATACAGTGCAGGAAAGACAGCCTCTTCAATAAGTGGTGCTGGGAAAACTGGACAGCTACATGTAAAAGAATGAAATTAGAACACTCCCTAACACCATACACAAAAATAAACTCGAAATGGATTAAAGATCTAAATGGAAGGCCAGACACTATCAAACTCTTAGAGGAAAACATAGGCAGAATACTCTATGACATAAATCACAGCAAGATCCTTTTTGACCCACCTCCCAGACAAACGGAAATAAAACAAAAATAAACAAATGGGATCTAATGAAACTTAAAAGTTTTTGCACAGCAAAGGAAAGCATAAACAAGATGAAAAGACAACCCTCAGAATGGGAGAAAATATTTGCAAATGAAACAACTAACAAAGGATCAGTCTTCAAAACATACAAGCAACTCATGCAGCTCAATAACAAAAAAGAAACAACCCAATCCAAAAATGGGCAGAAGACCTAAATAGACATTTCTCCACAGAAGATATACAGATTGCCAGCAAACCCATGAAAGGATGCTCAACATCACTAACCATTAGAGAAATGCAAATCAAAACTCCAATGAGTTATCATCTTACACCAGTCAGAATGGCCATCATCAAAAAATCTAGAAACAATAAATGCTGGAGAGGGTGTGGAGAAAAGGGAACCCTCTTGCACTGCTGGTGGGAATGTAAATTGATACAGCCACTATGGAGAACAGTATGGAGGTTTCTTAAAAAACTCAAACTAGAACTACCATACGACCCAGCAATCCCACTACTGGGCATATACCCCTGAGAAAACCAGAATTCAAAAAGAGTCATGTACCAAAATGTTCATTGCAGCTCTATGTACAATAACCAGGATATGGAAGGAACCTAAGTGTCCATCAACAGATGAATGGATAAAGAAGATGTGGCACATATATACAATGGAATATTACTCATCATAAAAAGGAATGAAACTGCGTTATTTGTAGTGAGGTGGATGGATCTAGAGACTGTTATACAGGGTGAAGTAAGTCAGAAAAAGAAAAACAAATACCGTATGCTAACGCATATATATGGAATCTAAAAAAAGAAAAAAAAGTCAGAAAAACATAGGGGCAAGACAGGAATAAAGATGCAGACCTACTAGAGAATGGACTTGAAGATACGGGGAGGGGGAAGGGTAAGCTGGGACAAAGTGCGAGAGTGGCGTGGACATATATACACTACCAAATGTAAAATAGATAGCTAGTGGGAAGCAGCCACATAGCACAGGGAGATCACCTCCGTGCTCTGTGACCACCTAGAGGGCTGGGATAGGGAGGGTGGGAGGGAGGGAGATGCAAGAGGGAAGAGATATGGGGACATATGTATATGTATAATCGATTTACTTTGTTATAAAGCAGAAACTAACACACCATTGTAAAGCAATTATACTCCAATAAAGATGTTAAAAAATATATAAATAAAAATAAATTAAAGACTGTTGCAAAAGACAAGGAAGGACACTACATAATGATCAGGGGATCAATCCAAGAACGAGATATAACAATTGTAAATATATATGAACCCAACATAGGAGCACCTGAATATATAAGGCAAATGCTAACAGCTATAAAAGGGGAAATCAGCAGTAACACAGTAATAATGGGGGACTTTAACACCCCACTTACACTAATGGAGAGATCATACAGACAGAAAATTAATGAGAAACACAAGTCTTAAATGACACATTAGACCAGATAGACTTAATTGATATTTATAAGACATTCCATGCGAAAGCAGCAGAATACACTTTCTTCTCAAGGGCACATGGAACATTTTCCAGGACAGGACACATCTTGGGTCACAAACCAAGCCTTGGTAAATTTAAGAAAATTGAAATCATGTCAAGCATCTTATTCAACCACGCTATGAGATTAGAAATCAATCATAGGGAAGAAAATGTAAAAAACACAAACACATGGAAGCTAAACAATGCATTACCAAATAACCAATGGATCACTGAAGAAATCAAAGAGGAAATCAAAAAATACCTAGAGACAAATTGCAACAAAAACACTATGATCCAAAACCTATGAGTTGCAGCAAAAGTAGTTCTAAGAGGTAAGTTTATAGCAATATAACCTTACCTCAAGAAACAAGAAAAATCTCAAATAAACAACCTAACCTTACACCTAAAGCAACTTGGAAAGAAGAACAATCAAAACCCAAAGTGAGTAGAAGGAAAGAAATCATAAAGGTCAGAGCAGAAATAAATGAAATAGAGATGAAGAAAACAATAGCAAAGATCAATGGAACTAAAAGCTGGTTCTTTGAGAAGATAAACAAAGTTGATACACCTTTAGCCACTCATCAAGAAGAAAAGGGAGAGGTCTCAAATCAATAAAATTAGAAATGAAAAAGGAAAAGAAGTTACAATGGACACCACAGAAATACAAATGATAAGAGACTACTACAAGCAACAATACACCAATAAAATGGACAACCTGGAAAAATGGACAAATTCTTAGAAAGGTACAACCTTCCAAGACTGAACCAGGAAGATATAGAAAATATGAACAGACTAATCACAAGTACTGAAATTGAAACTGTGGTTAAAAATCTTCCAACAAACAAAAGTCCAGGACCAGATGGCTTCACAGGTGAATTCTATCAAACATTTAGAGAAGAGTTAACACCTACCCTTCTGAAACTCTTCCAAAAAATTGCAGAGGAAGGAACACTCCCAAGCTCATTCTATGAGGCCACTATCACCCTGATACCAAAACCAGACAAATATATCACACACAAAAAGAAAATTACAGGCCAATATCACTGATGAACATAGAAACTAAAATCCTCAACAAAATACTACAAACCAAATCCAGCAACCTATTAAAAGAATCATACACCCTGGTCAGGTGGATTTTATGCCAGGGATGCAAGGATTCTTCAATATATGCATATCAATGTGATACACTACATTAACAAATTGAAGAATAAAAAGTATACGATCATCTCAATAGAAAAAAAAAATCCTTCTGAAAATTTCAACACCCATTTATGATAAAGAAAATCTCCAGAAAGTGGGCTTTGAGGGAAACTACCTCAACATAATAATGGTCATATATGACAAACCTACAGCTAACATCATACTCAATAGTGAAAAGTTGAAAGCATTTCCTCTAAGATCAGGAACAAGACAAGGATGTCCACTCTTACCACGTTTATTCAGCATAGTTTTGGAAGTCCCAGCCACAGCTATCAGAGAAGAAAAAGAAATAAAAGGAATCCAAATTGGAAAAGAAGAAGGAAAACTGTCACTGTTTGCAGATAGCATGATACTATACATAGAAAATCCTAAAGATGCTACCAGAAAACTACTAGAGCTCTTCAATGAACTTGGTAAAGTTGCAGGACACAATATTAATACACAGAAATCTTTTGCATTCCTATACACTAACAATGAAAGATCAGAAAGAGAGATTAAAGAAACAATCCTATTCACCATTGTATCAAAAAGAATAAAATACCTAGGAATAAACCTACCTAAGGAGGCAAAAGATCTGTATTCAGAAAACTATGAAGCACTGATTAAAGAAATCAAAGATGACACAAACAGATGGAGAGATATACCACGTTTTTGGATTGGAAGAATCAATATTGTGAAAATGACTATACTACTCAAAGCAATCTACAGATTCAATGTGATCCCTATCAAACTGCCAATGGCATTTTTCACAAAATTAGGACAAAAAATTTTAAATTTCTATGCAAACACAAAAGACGATGAATAGCCAAAGCAATCCTGATAAAGAAAAACGGAGATGGAGGAATCAGTCTCCCTGACTTCAGACTATACTACAAAGCTACAGTCATCCATACAGTATGGTACTAGCCCCAAACCAGAAATATAGATTAATGGAACAGGATAGAAAGTCCAGTGATAAACCCACACATTAATGGTTACCTAATCTATGACAAAGGAGGCAAGAATATACAATGGAGAAAAGACAGCTTCTCAATAAGTGGTGCTGGGAAAACTGGACCGCTACAAGTCAAAGAGTGAAATTAGAACACACTCTAACACCATACACAAAAATAAACTCAAATTGTATTAAAGACCTAAATGTAAGGCCAGATACTATAAAACTTATAGAGGAAAATATAGGGAGAACACTCTCTGATATAAATCGCAGCTAGATTTTTTTTGATTCACCTCCTAGAATAATGAAAAGAAAAAGAAAAATAAACAAATGTGACCTAATGAAACTTAGAAACTTTTGCACAGCAAAGGAAACCATAAACAAAATGAAAAGAAAACCCTCAGATGGGAGACAATATTTGAAAATGAAGCAGTTGACAAGGGATTAATCTCCAAAATACACAACCAGCTCATGGAGCTCAATATCAAAAACAACTCAATCAAAAAATGGGTGGAAGATCTAAATAGGCATTTCTCCAATGAAGACATACAGATGGTTAAAAAACACTGAAAAGATGCTTAACATCACTAATTATTAAAGAAATGCAAATCAAAACTGCAATCAGGTATCACTTCACACTGGTCAGAATGGCCATCATCAAAACGTTTACAAGCAATAAATGCTAGAGAGGGTGTGGAGAAAAGGGAACCCTCCTACACTCTTGGTGGGAATGCAAACTTGTACAGCCTCTATGGAGAATAATATGGAGGTTCCTTAAGAAACTAAAAATAGAGCTACCATATGATCCAGGAATCCCTCTCCTGGGAATCAATATTGTATATTGATTTATATCTGGAGAAAACCATAAGTTGAAAATATACATGCACCCCAATGTTCATTGCAGCACTATTCACAATAGCCAGGACATGGAAGCAACCTAAATGTCCATCAACAGAGGCATGGACAAAAAAGATGTGGTACATATATACAATGGAATATCACTCAGCCATAAAAATGAACAAAGTAATGCCATTTACAGCAACATAGATGGACCTAGAGATTGTCATAGGCAGACCACTCTTTGACGTAAACTGCAGGATTTTTTTATCTGTCTTTTCAGGCAAGGGAAATGTAAATAAAAATAAACAATTGGACCTAATTAAACTTAAAAGCTTTTGCACAGCAACAGAAATCATTGACAAAATGAAAAGACAACTTACTGAATGGGAGAAAATATTTGCCAGTGATGTGACCAAGAAGAGGTTAATATCCAAAATATATAAACAGCTTATACAACTCAATATCAAAAAACTGAACAACCCAATTATAATATGGGCAGAAGGCTTGAATAGACATTTTTCCAAGGAACATATACAGATGGCCAACAGGCACATGAAAAAAATTCTCAGAATTACGAATCATCAGAGAAATACAAATCAAAACACAGTGAGCTATCACCTCACACCTGACAGAATGGCTATCATCAAAAAAGTCTACAAATAACAAATGTTAGTGAAGATGTGGAGAAAAGGGAAGCTTCATACACTGTTGGTGGGATTGTAAATTGATGCAGCCACTATGGAAAACAGTATGGAGGTTGCTCAAAAAAAAATATCGAACTACCATATGATCCAGAAATTCCACTACTGGATATATATCCAAAAAACACAAAAACACTAATTTGAAAAGATACATGCACCTTAATGTTCATAGCAGTATTATTTACAAAAGTCAAAATATGGAAGCAACCTAAGTGTCCATCCACAGAAAAACAGATAAAGAAGATATAGACATATATAGAGATACATAATAGAATATTTCTTAGCCATGAAAAAGAATGAAATTCTGGACCTAGAGAGTATTATGTTTAGTGACATAGGTCAGACAGAGAAAGACAAATAATTATGTTATCACTTATATGCAGAATCTATAAAATAAAACAAATGTATGTAACAGAAACAGACTCACAGGTACAGAGAACAAGTGGGGAGAGTGAAGTTGGGAGGGGCAAGTTAAGGGTATGGGACTAAGAGACATAGACTACTATGTATAAAATAAACACACACCAAGGATATACTGTATGTAACAGGGAAATATAGCCATTATTTTTAATAACTTTAAATAGAGTATAACCTATAAAAATGTTAATCACTATGTTGTACACCTGAAACTAATATTGTAAATCAACTATACTTCAATAATTTTTTTTTAAATTAAAAAACAATGCATTCATCTGTCGACGGACACTTAGGTTGCTTCCACGTCCTGGTTATTGTAAATAGAGCTGCAGTGAACATTGTGGCACATGACTCTTTTTGAATTATGAGGTGGATGGACCTAGAGTCTGTCATATAGAGTGAAGTAAGTCAGAAAGGGAAAAACAAATACCGTATGCTAACACATATATATGGAATCTTAATAAAACAAAAAAAACAAAAAAAAATGGCCATGAAGAACCTAGGGGCATGACGGGAATAAAGACGCAGACCTACTAGAGAATGGACTTGAGGACACGGGGAGGGGGAAGGGTAAGCTGGGATGAAGTGAGAGAGTGGCATGGACATATATACACTACCAAATGTAAGACCGATAGCTAGGGGGAAGAAGCCACATAGCACAGGGAGATCAGCTCGGTGCTTTGTGACCACCTAGAGGGGTGGGATAAGGAGGGAGACGCAAGAGGGAAGAGATATGGGGATATATGTATATGTATAGCTGATTCACTTTGTTATAAAGCAGAAACTAACACACCATTGTAAAGCGATTATACTCCAATAAAGATGTTAAAAAATAAAAAAAAAATTAAAAAAACAATGTACATACCTTAATATAAAAATACTTTGTTCCTAAAAATTTCTAACCATCATCTGAGTCTTTGGCAAGTGGTATTAGTAACATCAAAGATCAGTGATCACAGATCACCATAACAAATATAATAATGAAAAAGCCCTAAAATACTGTGAGAACTACCCAAATGTGACACAGAGATATGAAGTGAGCACATGCTGTCAGAAAAATGGTGCTGATAGACTTCCTCAACACAGGGTTCCCACAATATTTCAATGCATAAAATACAATATTTAGGAAGCACAATAAAGCAAAGCACAATAAAACAAAGTAGGCCTGTACAGTTTTAGAAAATCAAAAGCTGAAAGGATTCATCACCAGCATAACTATCGATCCAACACAAAAAATATTAAAGGAGAGTCTTCAAGCTTAAGGAAAATGATACAAAATGAAAATTTGAATCTGTACAAAGACAGCTAGAAAAGGTAAATATGAAATAAATCCCAAAGATATGTTTTCTTTTTATTTTCTTCAAAAGATAATTGTTAATTAATAATAAAATATTTAATTGAGGAATAGACCAAAAAAAGGTAATTGTTTAAAGAAAAATGATAATTATGTATTTGGAAGTTTAAAACATATGTACACATAAAAATTCTAAAGGACAGAAGGAAAAACTGGCAGTATAGCCATAAGGTTTTGGTAGTATAACAGAATGGTATAATATTAAAACATAGACTGAAATAAAGATACATATATCGAACTTTAAAGCAAACATTAAAAAATACATCAAAGATGTAGGGCTAATTAAAGCTCACACACACACACACACAAACACACAGGCAAATCTAATCAATGCTGTTAAAAATCAGGATAGTTGTTAATTTTATGGGAGTAACAACTAGAAGTGGCATAAGGGAACTTTTTGGTAGTGTTTTGGTAACCTATTTATTGCCTGCATGTTTATTACATGGGTGCATTCAGTTGTAATAACTGAATGAGTTATATGCTTAATATATGTATACTTTTCTATATTTATATATATTTATATAAATATAGAAAATATTTTAAAATGTATAAACACATGTTTGTGTATGTATATATACATATGCATATATATAGGCAGATGTAGATGTGTGTTTATACATACATACATATGCAAAAGACAGAGAGGAGACAAACATGAGATCATCTTAGAAATTATCAAGACTATCACACTGCCCAACTCACAGGAGAAAATTCATATTACATTCTTTATTTCTGAATAGCACCCCTTGGAGGCTTGGAGGTGAACCTGAGCAGATTGCATGACCTTATGTGATTGCTGTGGAAACTATCCTTCTATTAGAATTACATTTCAAAAACATTTAGTGTCCTTTTATACTTCAAAGAACATCAAGCTCAAAGAATATTAATCCCAGTTTCATCAAATTTATTTTCAACAAGCCTCAGCCAACCCAGCTTTCATTAAAAAAATGCTTCAAAAGAACATTCATGAAATAGTTTTTATATTAAATATATTTAAATACACTCTTTTTCCAGAATTTTAATTTATAATTCATACATTATTTTAATGAAGACACAACTCATAATTGCATAGATTGCTACAATTGTCCAGACCCTAATTAGGTCATAAGGAAGACCTTATGTATGAAACAGACAATGTGTGCCTGTCACGACACTGTTCAAATATCACCTCCTCTCGGAAGCCTTGCTGGATTCCCCTGAGGCAGATAGAATTACTGTGTCTTGAAGCATCCCCAGCATACTGTGCACTCTTCTATTACAGCATGTGTCCTAGTGAATAGAGCTGATCTGTTTATTTCTTTGTTTCCCCTGCTAGACTGTTTTAGCCATCATTGTATGCTCAGAAACACATGGTAAATGCTCAAAAAAAAAAAAAAATACTTGAAGGTAAGGGGAAAGGACGAGGAAGGGGGGAGGCACGAGGGAAGGGAGAAAAGAAAAGATTTTCTTAACACTAGCAAATTAGGGAGAAGATATTCTTGGTCAGATGAAACAGTTGTTTGTCCAGCAAGTTTCAATTTGCATCCATTGTCACAAAGTAATTAGAATCTAAGTCATTTCACAGTGATGATTGTAAATACTTTGAAAGTATTAATCCAGTGTTAGATTGATGCTTCATGTCCTGCTATGCCATATGAATCATTTCCCTTATTATCTGCGGACAGTAAAATATTTTACAAATATTATCTTGCCAAATGGGTATGTGTAAAAATTGTCCTCAGGGCTTCCAGTGATGAAAGAGTATGCACACCAATAAAACAAACACACTTCCCCCACCCCCGGGTGACATTTTTTACTCCCTTCTCTGCTTCCCAGAGCACATTATTCATTCCTCCAACATAGCCTTCAGCACAACATGTCCGAGTCTGTTGCGTTTCCCCTGCCCAATTGTATTGTAAGCTTCTTGAGGACAGAGATTGTCTTCATCTTTTTATCCCCAGTTCCCATCACAGGGACTGGCACATGATAGATGTTCCATATTTATCTCTTGAATGATTAAACAAATAAAAGGACATCTTGTAATATTCATATTTGAATACATTTTAAACGTCCAGTCAGCCTAGCTGTCTGGCATCCAACCTTAGAGACACCTCCAAAATAAGAATTAATATTTAGCTCCTGACCATGTGGTTGCAACATCATAACCAGAAAGGGACCTTAAGACATTTTCAGCATGCTAGCAACACGCACGTCACCCTGTGGGAGGAAGGTGACCATCTGATCACTAACAGTATCTAGCAATAGTTGTATTTTCCCATGTAAAACCTGATAAGCTCAGAAATGTTTGGAGAATTTTGAACTGAGAAGTAAAAACGCAAAGAGAAGGAAAACAAAAGGATAGATGTGGAAAGAAAAATTGTTTTCTGTTTAAGTACAAACATATGTTTCGTACTATGCTAGGTTCTCAGGATTCAACGTTGAAATAAGATGTGCCCCATGGCCTGGCTCACATATTATGTGGGTCTGTGGAGCCCTAAAATATCTCCTGGTACAACCTCAAAATGTTCTCAGAGCAGAGAAAAGAACTTTAAAATTTATCATTGAGACTACAGCAATTTGATGTTCAATTATGGTATTCGTTTAGCTTTTAAACCCCATAAAACATACTCTTGATTTACCAATAAACAAGTCAATAAAACAAAATGTCATAATCATGGTTTCACTCCCAAACTCTTAAGTTGCTCTTCAGAAGAAAAATAAGAACTCAGCAGTATCAGAGAAAAAACTGTTCCACCCTCTACATTCAATCACAAATCATAGAACAGAAAGCTTTGGCAGCCAGCAAAGCAAACCCTGCAATGGGGTTTTGACAATGGGATCAAACTGTGATCAAAGCAGTTATATCTGTCCAATTGCAGGGCAACTGACAAGTAGATATATGGAATATTCTCATGAGTCCATGATCTAAGAGTACCAAGAAGGGAGGGTAATACAGGGGCCATGTGTGGGGGATGGTTTAGAAGCTCTAAACAATCCTGAAAAAAAAAGCTTCTTTAATTATGCCAATAAAGAAGGACACTTATTTAACATAATTACAATCTGTAGATTAATTTTGAAATTCTGTATATTAGAATTTATTTAAATGTATTCATTGTCAGCCTACCATAGAAAATTTTCCAGGAGCCCAAGTTCTTCAAAATGTTTTATTTTAAATTTTCTAGAATTTTTATTGGAAAAAATATGAAATGAGGCCCAAATCCTTCCTCTTTAGAAAAAAAAAAGCCCTCAAGGGATCGATGATAAAAATAATAAATTGGCATAGTTTTGGAAGTTTTAGCCACAGCAATCAGAGAAGAAAAACAAATAAAAGGAATCCAAATCGGAAAAGAAGACGTAAAGCTGTCACTGTTTGCAGATGACATGATACTATGCATAGAGAATCCTAAAGATGCTACCAGAGACTAGAGGGGCAAGATGGCAGAAGAGTAAGACGCGGAGATCACCTTCCTTCCCACAGATACAGTAGAAATACATCTACACGTGGAACTGCTCCTACAGAACACCCACTGAATGCTGGCAGAAGACGTCAGACCTCCCAAAAGGCAAGAAAATACCCACGTACTTGGGTAGGGCAAAAGAAAAAAGAAATAACAGAGACAAAAGAATAGGGACGGGACCTGCACCAGTGGGAGGGAGCTGTGAAGGAGGAAAGGTTTCCACACACTAGGAAGCCCCTTCGTGGGCGGAGACTACGGGTGGCAGAGGGGGGAAGCTTCGGAGCCACGGAGGAGAGCACAGCCACAGGGGTGCGGAGGGCAAAGCGGAGAGATTCCTGCATGGAGGATCGGTGCTGAGTAACACTCACCAGCCCGAGAGGCTTGTCTACTCCCCTGCCGGGGCAGGCGGGGGCTGGGAGCTGAGGCTCGGGCTTCGGTGCTAGCCGGGAGGGAGTCCGGGAAAAAGTCTGCAGCCGCCGAAGAGGCAAGAGACTTTTTCTTGCCTCTTTGTTTCGCGGCGCGCAAGGAGAGGGGATTCAGAGCGCCGCCTAAACGAACTCCAGAGACGGGCGCGAGCCGCAGCTATCAGCGTGGACCCCAGAGATGGGCGCGAGCCGCGGTTATCAGCGTGGACCCCAGAGATGGGCGTGAGCCGCGGTTATCAGCACGGACCCCAGAGACGGACAGGAGATGCTAAGGCTGCTGCTGTCGCCACCAAGAAGCCTGTGTGTGAGCACAGGTCACTCTCCACACCGCCGGTGCAGCTCGCCAGTGCCAGGCTCCCGTGATCCGGGGACAACTTCCCCGGGAGAATGCACGGCGCGCCTCAGCCTGCTGCAACATCACGCCAGCCTCTGCCGCCACAGGCTTGTCCCGCATCCGTAACCCTCCCACCCCCTGGCATGAGTGAGCCAGAGCCCCTGAAGCAGCTGCTCCTTTAACCACGTTCTGTCTGGGCGGGGAACGGACGCCCTCAGGCGACCTACATGCAGAGGCGGGTCCAAATCCAAAGCTGAACCCCGGGAGCTGTACGAACAAAGAAGAGAAAGGGAAATCTCTCCCAGCAGCCTCAGAAGCACCGGATTAAAGCTGCACAAACAACTTGATGTGCCTGCATCTGTTGAATACCTGAATAGACAAAACGAATCATCCCAAATTCAGGAGGTGGACTTTGGGAGCAGGATATATTAATTTTTCCCCTTTTCCTTTTTTTGTGAGTGTATATGTGTATGCTTCTGGGTGAGATTTTGTCTGTATAGCTTTGCTTTCACCATTAGTCCTAGGGTTAGGTCCATCCGTTTTTCGTTTTTTTTTTTTAATTAAAAAAATTTTTTTTCCTAATGTTTTCTTAATAATTTTTTTCTTATTTTCTATTTTTAGAAATTAAAAAAAATTTTTTAATTTTTCATATTTTTTATTTTAAAAAATTAAAAAATTTTTTTCTTAATAATTTTTTTCTTATTTTTTATTATAAAAAATTAATAAATCTATTTTTAAAAATTAAAAAAAAAATTCTGAATACATTTGCTCTTAATAATTTTTTTCTTATTTTTTATTATAATAGCTTTATTTTATTTAATTTTATCCTCTTTCTTTCTTTCTATTTTTTTCTCCCTTATATTCTGAGCTGTGTGGATGAAAGGCTCTTGGTGCTCCAGCCAGGCATCAGGGCTGTGCCTCTGAGGTGGGAGAGCCAACTTCAGGACACTGGTCCACAAGAGACCTCCCAGCTTCACGTAATACCAAACAGCGAAAATCTCTCAGACATCTCCATCTCAACATCAAGACCCAGCTTCACTCAACGACCAGCAAGCTACAGTGCTGGACACCCTATGCCAAACAACTAGCAAGACAGGAACACAGCCCCATCCATTAGCAGAGAGACTGCCTAAAATCATAATAAGGCCACAGACACCCCAAAACACACCACCAGATGTGGACGTGCCCACCAGAAAGACAAGATCCAACCTCATCCACCAGAACACAGGCACTAGTCCCCTCCACCAGGAAGCCTACACAACCCACTGAACCAACCTTAGCCACTGGGGACAGATACCAAAAACAACGGGAACTACGAACCTGCAGCCTGTGAAGAGGAGACCCCAAACACAGTAAGATAAGCAAAATGAGAAGACAAAAAACCACACAGCAGGTGAAGGAGCAGGGTCAAAACACACCAGACCTAACAAATGAAGAGGAAATAGGCAGTCTACCTGAAAAAGAATTCAGAATAATGATAGTAAAGATGATCCAAAATCTTGGAAATAGAATAGAGAAAATGCAAGAAACATTTAACAAGGACATAGAAGAACTAAAGAGGAACCAAGCAACCATGAACAACACAATAAATGAAATTAAAAATACTCTAGATGGGATCAATAGCAGAATAACTGAGGCAGAAGAACAGATAAGTGACCTGGAAGATAAAAGAGTGGAAATAACTACTGCAGAGCAGAATAAAGAAAAAAGAATGAAAAGAACTGAGGACAGTCTCAGAGACCTCTGGGACAACATTAAACGCACCAACATTCGAATTATAGGGGTCCCAGAAGAAGAAGAGAAAAAGAAAGGGACTGAGAAAATATTTGAAGAGATTATAGTTGAAAACTTCCCTATTATGGGAAAGGAAATAGTTAATCAGGTCCTGGAAGCACAGAGAGTCCCATACAGGATAAATCCAAGGAGAAACACGCCAAGACACATATTAATCAAACTGTCAAAAATTAAATATAAAGAAAACATATTAAAAGCAGCAAGGGAAAAACAACAAATAACACACAAGGGAATCCCCATAAGGTTAACAGCTGATCTTTCAGCAGAAACTCTGTAAGCCAGAAGGGAGTGGCAGGATATACTTAAAGTGATGAAGGAGGAAAACCTACAACCAAGGTTACTCTACCCAGCAAGGATCTCATTCAGATTTGATGGTGAAATTAAAACCTTTACAGACAAGCAAAAGCTGAGAGAGTTCAGCACCACCAAACCAGCTTTACAACACATGCTAAAGGAACTTCTCTAGGCAAGAAACACAAGAGAAGGAAAACACCTACAATAACAAACCCAAAACATTTAAGAAAATGGGAATAGGAACATACATATCAATAATTACCTTAAATGTAAATGCATTAAATGCTCCCACCAAAAGACACAGACTGGATGAATGGATATAAAAACCAGACCCATATATATGCTGTCTACAAGAGACCCACTTCAGACCTAGAGACACATACAGACTGAAAGTGAGGGGATGGAAAAAGATATTCCATGCAAATGGAAATCAAAAGAAAGCTGGAGTAGCAATTCTCATATCAGACAAAATAGACTTTAAAATAAAGACTATTACAAGAGACAAAGAAGGACACTATATAATGATCAAGGGATCGATCCAAGAGGAAAGTATAACAATTGTAAATATTTATGCACCCAACATAGGAGCACCTCAATACATAAGGCAAATACTAACAGCCTTAAAAGGGGAAATAGACAGTAACACAATCATAGTAGGGGACTTTAACACCCCACTTTCAGCAATGGACAGATCATCCAAAATGAAAATAAGTAAGGAAACACAAGCTTTAAATGATACATTAAACAAGATGGACTTAATGGATATTTATAGGACATTCCACCCAAAAACAACAGAATACACATTTTTTTCAAGTGCTCATGGAATATTCTCCAGGATAGACCATGTCTTGGGTCACAAATCAAGTCTTGGTAAATTTAAGAAAATTGAAATCGTATCAAGTATCTTTTCCAACCACAATGCTACAAGACTAGATATCAATTACAGGAAAAGATCTGTAAAAAATACAAACACATGGAGGCTACACAATTCACTACTTAATAACTAAGTGATCACTGAAGAAATCAAAGGGGAAATCAAAAAATACCTAGAAACAAATGACAATGGAGACACAACGACACAAAACCTATGGGACGCAGCAAAAGCAGTTCTAAGAGGGAAGTTTATAGCAATACAAGCCTACCTCAAGAAACAGGAAACATCTCGAATAAACAACCTAACCTTACACCTAAAGCAATTAGAGAACGAAGAGCAAAAAAACCCCAAGGCTACCAGAAGGAAAGAAATCATAAAGATCAGATCAGAAATAAATGAAACAGAAATGAAGGAAACAATAGCAAAAATCAATGAAACTAAAAGCTGGTTCTTTGAGAAGATAAACAAAATTGATAAACCATTAGGCAGACTCATCAAGAGAAAAAGGGAGAAGACTCAAATCAATAAAATTAGAAATGAAAAAGGAGAAGTAACCACTGACACTGCAGAAATACAAACAATCATGAGAGATTACTACAAGCAACTCTATGCCAATAAAATGGACAACTTGGAAGAAATGGACAGATTCTTAGAAATGCACAACCTACCGAGACTGAACCAGGAAGAAATAGAAAATATGAACAGACCAATCACAAGTACTGAAAGTGAAACTGTGATTAAAAATCTTCCAACAAACAACAGCCCAGGACCAGATGGCTTCACAGGTGAATTCTATCAAACATTTAGAGAAGAGCTAACACGTATCCTTCTCAAACTCTTCCAAAATATTGCAGAGGGAGGAACACTCCCAAACTCATTCTACGAGGCCACCATCACCCTGATACCAAAACCAGACAAAGATGTCATAAAGAAAGAAAACTACAGGCCAATATCACTGATGAACATAGATGCAAAACTCCTCAACAAAATACTAGCAAACAGAATCCAGCAGCACATTAAAAGGATCATACACCAAGATCAAGTGGGGTTTATTCCAGGAATGAAAGGCTTCTTCAATATACGCAAATCAATCAACGTGATACATCATATTAACAAATTGAAGGAGAAAAACCAAGTGATCATCTCAATAGATGCAGAGAAAGCTTTCGACAAAATTCAACACCCATTTATGACAAAAGCCCTGCAGAAAGTAGGCATAGAGGGAACTTTCCTCAACATAATAAAGGCCATATATGACAAACCCACAGCCAACATTGTCCTCAATGGTGAAAAACTGAAACCATTTCCACTAAGATCAGGAACAAGACAAGGTTGCCCACTCTCACCACTATTATTCAACATAGTTTTGGAAGTGTTACCCACAGCAATCAGAGAAGACAAAGAAATAAAAGGAATCCAAATCGGAAAAGAAGAAGTAAAGCTGTCACTGTTTGCAGATGACATGATACTATACATAGAGAATCCTAAAACTGCTACCAGAAAACTCCTAGAGCTAATCAATGAATTTGGTAAAGTAGCAGGATACAAAATTAATGCACAGAAATCTCTTGCATTCCTATATACTAAAGATGAAAAATCTGAAAGTGAAATTAAGAAAACACTCCCGTTTACCATTGCAACAAAAAGAATAAAATATCTAGGAATAAACCTACCTAAGGAGACAAAAGACCTGTATGCAGAAAATTATAGGACACTGAGGAAAGAAATTAAAGATGATACAAATAGATGGAGAGATATACCATGTTCTTGGATTGGAAGAATCAACATTGTGAAAATGACTCTACTACCCAAAGCAATCTATAGATTCAATGCAATCCCTATCAAACTACCACTGGCATTTTTCACAGAAATAGAACAAAAAAATTTCACAATTTGTATGGAGACACAAAAGACCCCGAATAGCCAAAGCAATCTTGAGAACGAAAAATGGAGCTGGAGGAATCAGGCTCCCTGACTTCAGACTATATTACAATGCTACAGTAATCAAGACAGTTTGGTACAGGCACAAAAACAGAAATATAGATCAATGGAACAGGATAGAAAGCCCAGAGATAAACCCACGCACGTATGGTCACCTTATCTTTGATAAAGGAGGCAAGCATATACAGTGGAGAAAAGACAGTCTCTTCAATAAGTGGTGCTGGGAAAATTGGACAGGTACATGTAAAAGTATGAAATTAGAACACTCCCTGACACCATAAACAAAAATAAACTCAAAATGAATTAAAGACCTAAGTGTAAAGCCAGACACTATCAAACTCTTAGAGGAAAACATAGGCAGAACACTCTATGACATAAATCGCAGCAAGATCCTTTTTGACCCAGCTCCTAGAAAAATGGAAATAAAAACACAAATAAACAAATGGGACCTAATGAAACTTAAAAGCTTTTGCGCAGCAAAGAAAACCATAAACAAGACCAAAAGTCAACCCTCAGAATGGGAGAAAATATTTGCAAATGAAGCAACTGACAAAGGATTAATCTCCAAGATTTACAAGCAGCTCATGCAGCTCAATGACAAAAAAACAAACAACCCAATCCAAAAATGGGCAGAAGACCTAAATAGACATTTCTCCAAAGAAGATATACAAACGGCCAACAGACACATGAAAGAATGCTCAACATCCTTAATCATTAGAGAAATGCAAATCAAAACTACAATGAGGTATCATCTCACACCGGTCAGAATGGCCATCATCAAAAAATCTAGAAACAATAAATGCTGGAGAGGGTGTGGAGAAAAGGGAGCCCTCTTGCACTGTTGGTGGGAATGTAAATTGATACAGCCACTATGGAGAACAGTATGGAGGTTCCTTAAAAAACTAAAAATAGAACTACCATACGACCCAGCAATCCCACTACTGGGCATATAACCTGAGAAAACCAGAATTCAAAAAGAGTCATGTACCAAAATGTTCATTGCAGCTCTATTTACAATAGCCAGGACATGTAAGCAACCAAAGTGTCCATCATCGGATGAATGGATAAAGAAGATGTGGCACATATATACAATGGAATATTACTCAGCCATAAAAAGAAACGAAATTGAGTTATTTGTAGTGAGGTGGGTGGAGTTAGAGTCTGTCATACGAGTGAAGTAAGTCAGAAAGAGAAAAATAAATACAGTATGCTAACACATATATATGGAATCTAAGGAAAAAAAAAAAACAAAGGTCATGAAGAACCTAGTGGCAATACGGGAATAAAGACGCAGACCTACTAGAGAATGGACTTGAGGATATGGGGAGGGGGAAGGGTAAGCTGTGACAAAGTGAGAGAGTGGCATGGACCTATATACACTACCAAACGTAAAATAGATAGCTAGTGGGAAGCAACCGCATAGCACAGGGAGATCAGCTCTGTGCTTTGTGACCACCTAGAGGAGTGGGATAGGGAGGGTGGGAGGGAGGGAGATGCAAGAGGGAAGAGATATGTGAACATATGTATATGTATAACTGATTCACTTTGTTATAAAGCAGAAACTAACACACCATTGTAAAGCAATTATATTGCAGTAAAGATGTTAAAAAAAATAATAATAATAATAAATTGGACTTTATCAAAAC
The DNA here is from genome assembly GCF_965194825.1 of Balaenoptera physalus. NCBI lineage: Eukaryota > Metazoa > Chordata > Mammalia > Artiodactyla > Balaenopteridae > Balaenoptera > Balaenoptera physalus. Next base: position 144,710,598 of record NC_138882.1, on the reverse strand, counting down.
TTAAAATTTTGTACTTCAAAAGACACCAAGAAAGTGAAAGACAAGTCACAGATTAGGAAAAAATATTTGTAAATTATACATCTGATGAGGGACTGGTACCCAGAATAAAAGAACTCTTACACTTCAAAAATAAGAAAATGAATAAACCAATTTTACAAATGCACAAAAATATTTGAACAGGCATTTCACCTAAGAAGATACATGAATGCCCATAAGCTCATGAAAAAATGCCTAACATCATTAGGCATTAGGGAAATACAAATTAAAGCCATAATGACATATCATTTCATGCTCACTAGAATGGCTATAATCAGAAATCAACAAAAACAAATGTTAGTGTGAACGTGGGGAAACTGGAAATTGGAATGTTAAAAGATGCAGCCACTTTGAAAACTGGTTTGGCAGTTTCTTTAAGTGTTAAACATAGATTTACCATATGACCCAGCAATTCCTTTGCTTGGCATCTATGCAAGAGAAATGAAAACATATATCCACCCAAAACTTGTACATGAAAAGCAGTTCATAGCAGAATTATTCATAACAGACAAACTGGGAAGAAAGCATGATAGATAAGTATTAGGAAGCTATTGATAATGGAGATCACAATGAGGTATATTTTAGGAAAAATCAGAACTGGAAATCAGAACTCAAGAAAACCAAAGCCAGACTTGGAGTCTTAATTTGAAGAATTTCTGGCAAACAAGGAAGGTCTTTCTTGTTGTGGCACTGGTGGTCTCTACAAGGTGACCTGCAGAAGTGCAGGGTACTGTCATGGACATCATGATAAGAAGAAATGATGCTTCTTATACTCTGCATGGTTGACCATTTATCCTCTTCCACACCTTTAATTCACAACTGCCCCCCAACACACAAACACATGATTAAAAATGCCTCAAGAACAGGGACCACATCTTATTAATTTCACTATATGATGTAGGTTGAACGGTCTTTACCCTTAAAGCCGAGGACAGTATGCCAAGAGAACTGTTCTTAATAGAATCCAATGTTTCAGACAGAACCTGGTTTCTAGATACAGGACCTTGAAGAGTCACGCCTCTCCTTGGAACTTCAGTTTCATTTTCCCTGCCATGTAAGTTATTACACTATCTCCCAGGGTTCTGATGAGATCTAAACGGCAAGTCTTAGGTCAATCACTTAGAATTTGGTGCTCAATAACTGATGGCTATTATTTTTCACGAAATTTAGCACTGAACCATGGCCTCTCTGAGTCCATCACCCTGGAACCTTGTTCTCCTAGCATACCCTGTGCTCCATGGTTTTCCCACAGACCCAGTAGGCTGGGCTGGGTCCTAAAAAGAAGTCCTATAGAAAATTCCAGGTGTATTATTTCAGGCTGTTATAACAAAATACCATAGACTAGGTGGCTTAAACAACAGGAACTTTTCCCACAGGTCTTGAAGCTAGAAGCTTGAGGTCAGGGTGCCAACATGGTTGGGTTCTGGTGAGGCTCTCTTCCTGGCTTGCAAATGGCTGCCTTCCCTCTCTGCTCTCACATGGTGGAGAGAGAGACATCTCTCTTCCTCTTTTTATAAAGCCACAGTCCTGTCAGACTAGGGCCCCACCTTCATTTAACCTTAATTATCTCCTAAAGATCCTATCGCCAGTAATTGTCACATTGGGGGTTAGGGCTTCAACACACAAATATTGGGAGGACACAATTCAGTTCATAGCACCAGAGAAGGTCTGTTTAACCAGACAGAATGGGCACAGAGCTGGTGTACCTGGTATCAAATGGAAGGCCCCTCGGTTATCTTCCTGTCTTTCATCCATCGTCTCTCCATTACCAGGTTTTTCCTTTTTCTTTTTTCTTTTTGCTTTTGCTTTTTCCTTTTTCTCTCCACTGATAAAGTATTTCAAAAACACAAGATTTGGCCCAGAAAAATCATACACCTAATAAGACTTGAGAATTCCCAGAGTCCCTCCTGAATGCTGTTTGTCCTGCATAAAGCAAGTGATCTCCCAGGCTTCAGGATTCCTTGCTTTCTCCCTCTGTGTTCAGACACTTGTCAGGCTCCTTTCAGTGGACCCAGTGATGGCTTCCTGTTAAACCAGAAAACCCTGATTATTTTAACCTGGTATTCTTCCTCCTGTTACTTCCCCATGCACACTCTTAGGCAGTGGGCAGAATCTAGTTCACCCAGACGATATCTCAAAGGCCCTACAGGGCGAGAATGCTATGGACTTAATGTTTGTGTTCCCCCAAAATTCATATGCTGAAACCCTAATCCCAGCGGGATGGTATTTGGACGTGGGGCCTTCAGGAAGTAATTAAATCACGAGGGTAGAGCTCACATGAATGGGATTAGTGCTGTGGATCAACCACCTAGTTTATGGTATTTTGCTATAGCAGCCCTAGCTGACAAGATAGGGAGTCTTCATCAAAGAACTAAGATTGAGTTTGAGAGTTGATATTCCCCTGCAGTGTTGGTCAACATACATATGGCTGATTCACTTCACTATACATCAGAAACTAGCACAACATTGTGAAGCAACTATACCCCAATTTAAAAAAAATTCCATAGGTATAGGGTGGAGGGGAATATGAAGGCAGAATCCAGAGTTGGTGATTGAACACTATGTATAGGCACTTTAGGTACATTATAGAGTTTACCCCCTATACCAACTACCATCCATTCTCTTACCAATACAATACACTTCTCATGGGTGTCCCAAATCCCCACCTCCCCTTTTCCAATTCACCTCTCATAGCAGTGACTTCACTAAAGTACTCATTTATTCTGGAAACTATAATTTTATAATTGAGCTTCCATGACAGATTTGTTAAGAGCTGGGGTTTGGAGACCTGGACTTGTACCTCAGATATTCACCAAATATTTTTCAGAAAAATTATTTAACCTCCCCTGTAAAAATAGAGTTAATCACATCTTCCTCATAGAACAGTCTAAGAATTAAACAAGCAATTATGTTGAATGCTTATTGCACACCCTGACTCAACAAAATGTAGCTTTTAATATTGTTAAGATAAGTAACTTGACCAGGGTCACTGGTAACAGAAAGGGAATTAGAACCCTCTGTATCAGATTGTAGCCTTCCATGCTGCTTCCTTATTTAACTGAACATCTTTGCATTCTAAGCTAAGAGATGGAATCGTGTAGAAAAGAGAGCATAAACATAAGCATGTATGAAGACTGGGCTCTACTTGTCACCATCATGTGCTAGTTCTGTCATCTGGTCCAACTCTGAGTCTTCAGTTTCTCTCATCTGTCAAATGATTGACTGTGATAGCATGTGCTAGAACATCTAATAAATGTTGGTAAGATCAACTAGAGTCTGTGGCATTTGAGCGACAACCCCCTCTTTTCCCCACATACTCAGTGTGATGGAAGCTCCTCTCACCTAGCTCCCAGGCAAGGATTTCCCCAGGAAAGGCAAATCATCAGCATTTCTTCTTAGGTGCTTTCAAATGTTAGTTGCTTATTTTTTGCTTCCTTATTTGATGATGCCAATAAGGGACAGCCCAACTCAAATTACCCCATTTATCTTCATGACCCTATTTTTTCCTTCCTGGTATAGATCACCCTCATGCTCTCTCTGCCTGCCACTCTCCAGTGTAAACCTACTGTAAGAAAGTAGTCAATAGTTAAGAACTTAGAATAGAAGTGACATTTACTTGGTTCATTGCTCATTGATCTCATTCTCACTCATCACATCATACTTTCCCGGTAAGCTAGAAAGGGGCTTCAAAGCCATCTCCATCCAGTGTTCTAGTTGCTATGACCAATACATCAGAGCCAATATACAAGCTGAAACCTATTTGGCCATCTCACACTTGGAATGGATGCAACACCAAGCCTAATATACTCAAGACATTTCACAAGCTGTGTGTAAAGGTAACAGAGGTTACCGACAGTGTTGGTGAGGGATGGGGTGGAAGTGACTAAGGGGATTCCTGGCACAGTGAATTTACTCTAGCAGGCAATTGCAAAAGGTCCACGAATGGATCATCAGAGGGAATCGGATTTTCAAAACAACTGAAAATCCAACAAAAGCAAAGCTCACACTATCTCAGAACATCTGTGTGACATAGATCAGTGGATCTGTTACTGCAGATCCCCAAAAGAGTAATTATTCCACTCAAAGTTCAGACCCCTCAATCCTGCTCTCCAAGGTTCACCACTATTAAAATTGTGTTAAAACTGAAGCTGCTATTACTTCACCTGTCTCACCTACTAGAACTGAAAGAAACTTTAGAGACCTTTTCACTTAGTTATAATAAAAATGTAAAAAATATGCTGATTAGAGTCTCTCAGATTTGGAATGGAGCTTAGAGCCCACCAAGTTGAAACCTAACAATCTCCCCAAACTTGCACTAGCTGCATACATCTTCTCTGCAACGAAGGGAGTATTCAATTTCTCCTTGCAGATCTTCTGAATAGGGAGTTCAATTCCCTAATAAGAATTAAGCACAACACAAGTGCAAAATGTAACTATTATTTGGGTCATCTAAAATCTGCAGAAAGACAAAAAGTACTGGATTCAAGGTTGACCTTGGGCAAGCCTTAGTTTTTTCATCTTAAATTTGAGCTATTAGTAGTTCTCATCTCCTAAGGCTTGTGAGGATTAGAGAAGATGTATGTAATTCAGTAATTTTTCAATAAATGTTAGCAATTGTTCTCCTTATTATTAAAGTTCACTTTCCTTAGACATGTAAGGTGGAGACTTGAAAAGAATAAAATGAAGCTTTATAATGTACTTTACAAATTTCCCAAACAAAAGCAATAGTGCTTTGATTCATAAATACTATTACCATGGTTTCCATTGGCATGTCATAAAAGTTGAACCCAAATGGTCAGCCCCTCTGTTCTCTGGTGTGTGTGTTTTAATTACTATAAAGAACAATGGCTGCCACTTATTGAGCCCCTACTTTGTGCTAGAGCTTTTCACACGTTACCTCATTCAATGCTCACAATAATTCCATAAGGTGCCACAATTCAGAGAAGTCTGAGGTTTAAGAAGTTAGGTAACTTGCATAAGGTCACCCAGCCAGATCTCTGCTCCCACACTCCCTGTACCTGCCCTAATGTCTTTTGTGTTTATTCCTAAAATGTGTCCTTGATTTAAGAAATAAGAGCCAGCCTCCTGGAGACTGGAAATGAAATTGTACTAGTCTCAGTGACTATAGCCTATAGTGATCCTGAATAAGATTGCAAGCTTCATGGAGAACTAGTAGCCTCAGGAAGAAGCTGTCAATCTCAATTAAGACATCAACCTGTCAGAGGAGGAAGGTATTGCCATGAAGCCTATTGTTGAATGCATGTCAGGTGAAGGCAGTACTAATTATTGCATGATCCAAATATGTCTGTTCCTTACTTTTCCTAAAGTAAGGTCACTGAGTTATTATGGCACGGTGGTTTGCACTATTTTGGATTCCGCCAAGTGGCAGGTGGCCTGACAAACATGCGACTCAGCATGTTTTGTTGGGTCCCCACAGCTGTGCTGCCAATCAGTTCAGGATGGCTGCAAGTTAATGCTAATTAGCTTCTGTTGATCTGCATATTCCAACAGCCTCCCAGGATTCCCATTTTGATATGCAAGATTGCCAGTTGGGTATGTGATTGAATTAAGAAGCAAAAAAGATTTTCTTCCATGCAGGGATATGTGGATCTGAATCCCCAGTAGAGGCTGTTACCCTTTTGTTTCATGGTTGGCAGCTCTGGCCCTTAGCACGAGAGCATGGGCTCCAGGCTAGAGGGTGCTGCCGCCCTGCTTATAAAAAAAAAATGATGCCTTAACCTCCTAGCGCTGTTAGGAGTAAACATTCTTTCCATCTGGTCTGTGAATTGGCACTGGCAATTTAGATGGGCAAGGAATCTATAGTTTTCTCTTCTGCTTGGTTCAAATCTGTTTAGTTCAAATCATCTAAACCAAGCTAACCAGTAATGAAGAATTATTTCCTGCGGCATGCAAAGACGACTAATTCCAAATGATTACTTTCAAACTCATTGCATGTCATTGGATAGACTGTTTTACCTTTCTGGACTTCAGTTTCCTCAAATGCAATGTTAGGAGGCTGTGCTAGAATCCATTAAAGGAGAGAAGATATACGACAAAGACAGCAAAATGTCTGACACATGTTAGCCCCTGGATATTGCAATATATTGTTTTAATCAGTTTTTAAAAATAAACAGCTATCCAGTGCATACTATGTCAGCACAATGCACATGGATGGAGATTCAAATATGAATAAGATTATTAATTTCCCTCCAGGAGTACATAGTAAACAGACAATTACAATGGGATAAATAAAGTCCCTTTGAACAATGGAATTCTACAATTCTGTTCTTTCTTTCGTTTTGCTGTGACTACAAGGGAACACCACAAGTTTCTGGCTCTACCAGTTAAAGCTTTGTTTTCCTGTGTATATTGCTTAACTTCTCTGGGCCCTTGTTTCTCCTTCTGTAAAAATAATGCATACCACATAAGGTCATTGAGTCTGAAATGAAATAATGCTTGTTAAAGTTACTGACGCATAGTAAGCATTCAGTAAATAGTATTTTCTTTCTGTTTTTCCTTTCAGTGGATATTAGTAGAATCACATGAGTCCAGTAAATTCTGGGACGAAGGACGGAGGTAGAAGAAAAAGAGGTGGAAGGATTTCAGCCGTGCTAAGAAAGGAACTCAGCAGGAAACTGCACTATGGGGGCTGATGTATTTAGATTTTGCACCTGTATTTCATCAGGGCAATGAAAATATGATCTCACTGAGTAAACATTACAAAAACAATTTTCAAAAGTTTAACTTGGCTGCAGCCTTAGAAAGTTCTGCTTCCCTGAAGTGATTAAACAATATTTCTTGGAAAACATTTGCTAAATATAATTGTGAGGGAAACTTTTTTCTCCTTTTCATATTGTTGGATTTTTGTAGGAAAAGTTACTAAAGCTATTGCTGAAGTTATATTTTATATTTATCACATATTGTATATTTTCATATTTGTGTGTATATATAAATATGTATGTCTCCATTTCTCTATGTATATTTATATAACACATGTGAGAACGTGTCTATATATATGGTGTATGTATATAAATGTGCATCTATGTATATACAAATTTATGTTCATCATGATTTGAGAATTGAGTACATGCATACACATATACATGTGTTTTATAATATGGCATCTGTATTTATCATTCATTTAGGCATTATATTGTACTGGTTAAAAGCATAGATTATGAAACCAGACTCTCAGAAATTGAATCTTAGCTCTATCACTTATTGGTATGTGACTATAGGCAAGTAACTATCTCTGCATCTTAGGGATTATCTTAAATAATGTCTTATTTAAAATATTATCTGTAAGACAGAGATAATTGTATATACCACAAAGAGTAATTGTGAGGATTAAATACATTAACATATATGAAAGTACTTAGAAATAAACTTGGCAAATACCTCTATTGATATTATTATTATTGCTATTGTTATTATGACTATTGTTGCTATCATAACTTAATTGTTATTATAACTATTGTTATTTTATTAGTGTTATTTTTCATTAATTCATTTGTTCTGAATTACAGTGACTAAGTTTTTTTTGTTCAAAATCTCAACAAATGGACATTTTTAATAAGTAATATCAGAGTTTTTCTATTTTACAAATGGTAGGTATTTTAATTAAATTTGAAGCAAATCATTCCTTTGTTGTGGGAAGAATCATCTGGATATTTGTACTTAGCTATGCAAATGTAACATAACTACTCTCCACCCCACCCGACTACCATCCCCCTTCTTGGAGAAAATAGGGAAATAACCTGAATGCACATGTTTTATACTAAATGGATAAATGTGCTATTTGGTAATGCAAATTGAATGTATGTTTTAGCAAAGCTATTTCTTTTCATACTTCGTTGCTTCTTTGAGAGAAAGATTTCTTTATTAAGTAGTTTAGGCTGCAAATTATTGCTTGTTTTGACCAAGAGGCATATGCTTGTATTTGATCAAAAGAGATTAGTAATAGAGACTCCATGATTGTAGGAAAAGAAATGCAGGCCCAGCATTTAAGTCAAGCTGGAAGAGAAACTGGATGAAAAAGCTGTGTGGGCTAAGCACAACTCAGGCTGGACTAGATTCGAATCTCAGCTCCATCTCTTCCTAGTGTTGTGACCTTAGGCACATGGTGAATTCAGAGGTAAATACCTGAGCCTTTCAAACAGTATTAATGTTGGACTACTCCCTCTTGTATCAATGTCTTGTAGTCATAGGGCCAGACAGTACCTCTGTCAGTGAAAGATAGAGTTTTTCATAAAAAATACGGGCATTTTCACAATCATCCTTGGAAGAATTCAACCTTTGAACTGAAATGAGGGCAGTAAGAGAGAAAATTACAGATTTTAATGGCTCTCCTTTTGTTTCTTCAAGAAATCCATCTGGGGGTCCTCGGGAAGATGGCGGAAGAGTAAGACGCGGAGATCACCTTCCTTCCCACAGATACAGTAGAAATACATCTACACGTGGAACTGCTCCTACAGAACACCCACTGAACGCTGGCAGAAAACGTCCGACCTCCAAAAAGGCAAGAAACTCCCCCCGTACCTGGGTAGGGCAAAAGAAAAAAGAAATAACAGAGACAAAAGAATAGGGACGGGACCTGCCCCGGTGGGAGGGAGCCGTGAAGGAGGAAAGATTTCCACGCACTAGGAAGCCCCTTCGCGGGCGGAGACTGCGGGTGGCAGAGGGGGGAAGCTTCGGAGCCACGGAGGAGAGCGCAGCCACAGGGGTGCGGAGGGCAAAGCGGAGAGGTTCCCGCACGGAGGCTCGGCGCCGAGCAGCACTCTCCAGCCCGAGAGGCTTGTCTGCTCACCCGCCGGGGCGGGCGGGGCTGGGAGCTGAGGCTCGGGCTTCGGTCGGATCGCAGGGAGAGGACTGGGGTTGGCGGCGTGAACACAGACTGAAGGCGTTAGTGCACCACAGCTAGCCAAGAGGGAGTCCGGGAAAAAGTCTGCAGCTGCCGAAGAGGCAAGAGACTTTTTCTTCCCTCTTTGTTTCCGGGTGCGCGAGGAGAGGGGATTCAGAGCGCTGCCTAAACGAACTTCAGAGACGGGCGCGAGCCGCAGCTACCAACGCGGATCCCACAGCAACAGGGGCGCAGAGGGAAAAACGGAGAGATTCCCGCACAGAGGCTCGGCGCCGAGCAGCACTCTCCAGCCCAAGAGGCTTGTCTGCTCCCCCGCCGGGGCGGGCGGGGCTGGGAGCTGAGGCTCGGCTTCGGTCGGATCGCAGGGAGAGGACTGAGGCTGGCGGCGTGAACACAGCCTGAAGGGATTAGCGCACAACAGCTGGCTGGGAGGGAGACCGGGAAAAAGTCTGCAGCTGCCGAAGAGGCAAGGGACTTTTTCTTGCCTCTTTGTTTCGCGGCGCGCAAGGAGAGGGGATTCAGAGCGCCGCCTAAACGAACTCCAGAGAAGGGCGCGAGCCGCGGCGATCACCGCAGACCCCACAGCAACAGGGGCGCAGAGGAAAAAAACGGAGAGACTCCCGCACAGATGCTCGGCGCGGAGCAGCACTCACCAGCCCGAGAGGCTTGTCTGCTCGGCGGGCGGGGCTGGGAGCTGAGGCTCCGGTTTCGGTTTCGGTTGGATCGCAGGGAGAGGACTGGGGCTGGCGGCGTGAACACAGCCTGAAGGGGTTAGCGCACCACAGCTGGCTGGTAGGGAGTCCGGGAAAAAGTCTGCAGCTGCCGAAGAGGCAAGAGACTTTTTCTTGCCTCTTTGTTTCGCGGCGCGCAAGGAGAGGGGATTCAGAGTGCCGCCTAAACGAACTCCAGAGAAAGGCGTGAGCCGCGGCGATCAGCACGGACCCCAGAGACGGGCGTGAGACGCTGGGGCTGCTGCTGCCGCCTCCAAAAAGTCTGTGTGTGAGCACAAGTCACTCTCCACATCGCCCCTCCCGGGAGCCTGTGCAGCCCGCCACTGCCAGGGTCCCGTGATCCGGGGACAAGTTCCCCGGGAGAACGCACTGCCCGCCTCAGGCTGGTGCAACGTCACGCCGGCCTCGGCCGCCGCAGGCTCACCCCGCCTCCTCTGTACACCTCCCTCCCCGCGGCCTGAGGGAGACAGAGCCCCCGAAGCAGCTGCTCCTTTAACCCCGTCCTGTCTGTGCGGGGAATAGACGCCCTCAGGCGACCTACACGCAGAGGCGGGTCCAAATCCAAAACTGAACCCCAGGAACTGTGCGAACAGGGAAGATAAGGGGAAATCTCTCCCAGCAACCTTAGAAGCAGCGGATTAAAACTCCACAAACAACTTGATGTGCCTGCATCTGGTGAATACCTGAATAGACAACGAATCATCCCAAATTCAGGAGGTGGACTTTGGGAGCAGGATATATTAATTTTTCCCCTTTTCCTTTATTTGTGAGTGTATATGTATATGCTTCTGGGTGCGATTTTGTCTGTATAGCTTTGCTTTACAATAGCTTTATTTTACTTCACTATATTATAGCCTCTTTCTTTCTTTCTTTCTTTCTTTCTATTTTTTCTCCCTTTTACTCTGAGCCGTGTGGACGAAAGGCTCTTGGTACTCCAGCCAGGCATCAGGGCCGTGCCTCTGAAGTGGGAGAGCCAACTTCAGGACACTGGTCCACAAGAGACCTCCCAGCTTCACGTAATACCAAACGGCAAAAATCTCTCAGAGATCTCCATCTCAACATCAAGACCCAGCTTCACTCAACGACCAACAAGCTACAGTGCTGGACACCATATGCCAAACAACTAGCAAGACAGGAACACAGCCCCATCCATTAGCAGAGAGGCTGCCTAAAATCATAATAAGGCCACAGACACCCCAAAATACACCACCAGACGTGGACGTGCCCACCAGAAAGACAAGATCCAACCTCATCCACCAGAGCTCAGGCACTAGTTCCCTCCACCAGGAAGCCTACACAACCCACTGAACCAACCTTAGCCACTGGGGACAGATACCAAAAACAACAGGAACTACGAACCTGCAGCCTGTGAAAAGGAGACCCCAAACACAGTAAGATAAGCAAAATGAGACGACAGAAAAACACACAGCAGATGAAGGAGCAGGGTCAGAACATACCAGACTTAACAAATGAAGAGGAAATAGGTAGTCTACCTGAAAAAGAATTCAGAATAATGATAGTAAGGATGATCCAAAATCTTGGAAATAGAATAGACAAAATGCAAGAAACATTTAACAAGGACGTAGAAGAACTAAAGAGGAACCAAGCAATGATGAAAACCACAATAAATGAAATTAAAAATACTCTAGATGGGATCAATAGCAGAATAACTGAGGCAGAAGAAAGGATAAGTGACCTGGAAGATAAAATGGTGGAAATAACTACTGCAGAGCAGGATAAAGAAAAAAGAATGAAAAGAACTGAGGACAGTCTCAGAGACCTCTGGGACAACATTAAACGTGCCAACATTCGAATTATAGGGGTCCCAGAAGAAGAAGAGAAAAAGAAAGGGACTGAGAAGATATTTGAAGAGATTATAGTTGAAAACTTCCCTAATATGGGAAAGGAAATAGTTAATCAAGTCCTGGAAGCACAGAGAGTCCCATACAGGATAAACCCAAGGAGAAACACACCAAGACACATATTAATCAAACTATCAAAAATTAAATATAAGGAAAACATATTAAAGGCAGCAAGGGAAAAAAAACAAATAACACACAAGGGAATCCCCATAAGGTTAACATCTGATCTTTCAGCAGAAACTCTGCAAGCCAGAAGGGAGTGGCAGGATATACTTAAAGTGATGAAGGAGAAAAACCTGCAACCAAGATTACACTACCCAGCAAGGATCTCATTCAGATTCGATGGAGAAATTAAAACCTTTACAGACAAGCAAAAGCTGAGAGAGTTCAGCACCACCAAACCAGCTTTACAACAAATGCTAAAGGAACTTCTCTAGGCAAGAAACACAAGAGAAGGAAAACACCTACAATAACAAACCCAAAACATTTAAGAAAATGGGAATAGGAACATACATATCGATAATTACCTTGAATGTAAATGGATTAAATGCTCCCACCAAAAGACACAGACTGGCTGAATGGATACAAAAACAAGACCCATATATATGCTGTCTACAAGAGACCCACTTCAGACCTAGAGACACATATAGACTGAAAGTGAGGGGATGGAAAAAGATATTCCATGCAAATGGAAATCAAAAGAAAGCTGGAGTAGCAATTCTCATATCAGACAAAATAGACTTTAAAATAAAGACTATTACAAGAGACAAAGAAGGACACTATATAATGATCAAGGGATCGATACAAGAGGAAGGTATAACAATTGTAAATATTTATGCACCCAACATAGGAGCACCTCAATACATAAGGCAAATACTAACAGCCATAAAAGGGGAAATCGACAGCAACACAATCATAGTAGGGGACTTTAACACCCCACTCTCACCAATGGACAGATCATCCAAAATGAAAATAAATAAGGAAACACAAGCTTTAAATGATACATTAAACAAGATAGACTTAATTGATATTTATAGGACATTCCATCCAAAAACAACAGAATACACATTTTTCTCAAGTGCTCATGGAACATTCTCCAGGATAGATCATATCTTGGGTCACAAATCAAGCCTTGGTAAATTTAAGAAAATTGAAATCGTATCAAGTATCTTTTCCGACCACAACGCTATGAGACTAGATATCAATTACAGGAAAAGACCTGTAAAAAATACAAACACATGGAGGCTACACAATACATTACTTAATAACGAAGTGATCACTGAAGAAATCAAAGGGGAAATCAAAAAATACCTAGAAACAAATGACAATGGAGATACGACGACCCAAAACCTATGGGACGCAGCAAAAGCAGTGCTAAGAGGGAAGTTTATAGCAATACAAGCCTACCTCAAGAAACAGGAAACATCTCGAATAAACAACCTAACCTTGCACCTAAAGCAATTAGAGAAAGAAGAACAAAAAAACCCCAAAGCCAGCAGAAGGAAAGAAATTATAAAGATCAGGTCAGAAATAAATGAAAAAGAAATGAAGGAAACAATAGCAAAAATCAATGAAACTAAAAGCTGGTTCTTTGAGAAGATAAACAAAATTGATAAACCATTAGCCAGACTCATCAAGAGAAAAAGGGAGAAGACTCAGATCAATAGAATTAGAAATGAAAAAGGAGAAGTAACCACTGACACTGCAGAAATACAAAAGATCATGAGAGATTACTACAAGCAACTCTATGCCAATAAAATGGACAACCTGGAAGAAATGGACAGATTCTTAGAAAGGCACAAACTGCCGAGACTGAACCAGGAAGAAATAGAAAATATGAACAGACCAATCACAAGCACTGAAATTGAAACTGTGATTAAAAACCTTCCAACAAACAAAAGCCCAGGACCAGATGGCTTCACAGGTGAATTCTATCAAACATTTAGAGAAGAGCTAACACCTATCCTTCTCAAACTCTTCCAAAATATTGCAGAGGGAGGAACACTTCCAAACTCATTCTACGAGGCCACCATCACCCTGATACCAAAACCAGACAAAGATGTCACAAAGAAAGAAAACTACAGGCCAATATCACTGATGAACATAGATGCAAAAATCCTCAACAAAATACTAGCAAACAGAATCCAACAGCACATTAAAAGGATCATACACCATGATCAAGTGGGGTTTATCCCAGGAATGCAAGGATTCTTCAATATACGCAAATCAATCAATGTGATACATCATATTAACAAACTGAAGGAGAAAAACCATATGATCATCTCAATAGATGCAGAGAAAGCTTTCGACAAAATTCAACACCCATTTATGATAAAAGCCCTGCAGAAAGTAGGCATAGAGGGAACTTTCCTCAACATAATAAAGGCCATATATGACAAACCCACAGCCAACATTGTCCTCAATGGTGAAAAACTGAAACCATTTCCACTAAGATCAGGAACAAGACAAGGTTGCCCACTCTCACCACTATTATTCAACATAGTTTTGGAAGTGTTAGCCACAGCAATCAGAGAAGACAAAGAAATAAAAGGAATCCAAATCGGAAAAGAAGAAGTAAAGCTGTCACTATTTGCAGATGACATGATACTATACATAGAGAATCCTAAAGATGCTACCAGAAAACTCCTAGAGCTAATCAATGAATTTGGTAAAGTAGCAGGATACAAAATTAATGCACAGAAATCTCTTGCATTTCTATACACTAATGACGAAAAATCTGAAAGTGAAATTAAGAAAACACTCCCATTTACCATTGCAACAAAAAGAATAAAATATCTAGGAATAAACCTACCTAAGGAGACAAAAGACCTGTATGCAGAAAATTATAAGACACTGATGAAAGAAATTAAAGATGATACAAATAGATGGAGAGATATACCATGTTCCTGGATTGGAAGAATCAACATTGTGAAAATGACTCTACTACCCAAAGCAATCTACAGATTCAATGCAATCCCTATCAAACTACCACTGGCATTTTTCACAGAATTAGAACAAAAAATTTCACAATTTGTATGGAAACACAAAAGACCCCGAATAGCCAAAGCAATCTTGAGAACGAAAAATGGAGCTGGGGGAATCAGGCTCCCTGACTTCAGACTATATTACAAAGCTTCAGTAATCAAGACAGTTTGGTACTGGCACAAAAACAGAAATATAGATCAATGGAACAGGATAGAAAGCCCAGAGATAAACCCACACACATATGGGCACCTTATTTTTGATAAAGGAGGCAAGCATATACAGTGGAGAAAAGACAGCCTCTTCAATAAGTGGTGCTGGGAAAATTGGACAGGTACATGTAAAAGTATGAAAATAGAACACTCCCTGACACCATGCACAAAAATAAACTCAAAATGGATTAAAGACCTAAGTGTAAGGGCAGACACTATCAAACTCTTAGAGGAAAACATAGGCAGAACACTCTATGACATACATCACAGCAAGATTCTTTTTGACCCAGCTCCCAGAGAAATGGAAATAAGAACACAAATAAACAAATGGGACCTAATGAAACTTAAAAGCTTTTGCACAGCAAAGGAAACCATAAACAAGACCAAAAGACAACCATCAGAATGGGAGAAAATATTTGCAAATGAAGCAACTGACAAAGGATTAATCTCCAAGATTTACAAGCAGCTCATGCAGCTCAATAACAAAAAAACGAATAACCCAATCCAAAAATGGGCCGAAGACCTAAATAGACATTTCTCCAAAGAAGATATACAGATGGCCTACAGACACATGAAAGAATGCTCAACATCATTAATCATTAGAGAAATGCAAATCAAAACTACAATGAGATATCATCTCACACCGGTCAGAATGGCCATCATCAAAAAATCTAGAAACAATAAATGCTGGAGAGGGTGTGGAGGAAAGGGAACACTCTTGCACTGTTGGTGGGAATGTAAATTGATACAGCCACTATGGAGAACAGTATGGAGGTTCCTTAAAAAACTACAAATAGAACTACCATACGACCCAGCAATCCCGCTACTGGGCATATACCCTGAGAAAACCATAGGTCAAAAAGAGTCATGTACCAAAATGTTCATTGCAGCTCTATTTACAATAGCCAGGACATGGAAGCAATCTAAATGTCCATCGACAGATGAATGGATAAAGAAGATGTGGCACATATATACAATGGAATATTACTCAGCCATAAAAAGAAATGAAATGGAGGTATTTGTAATGAGGTGGATGGAGTTAGAGTCTGTCATACAGAGTGAAGTAAGTCAGAAAGAGAAAAACAAATACAGTATGCTAACACATATATACGGAATCTAAGGGGAAAAAAAAAAAAAAAAAAAAAAAAGAGGCCATGAAGAACCTAGTGGCAAGACGGGAATAAAGACACAGACCTACTAGAGAATGGACTTGAGGATATGGGGAGGGGGTGGGGTGAGATGTGACAGGGTAAGAGAGTGTCATGGACATATATACACCACCAAATGTAAAATAGATAACTAGTGGGAAGCAGCCGCATAGCACAGGGAGATCAGCTCGGTGCTTTGTGACCATCTAGAGGGATGGGATGGGGAGGGTGGGAGGGAGGGAGATGCAAGAGGGAAGAGAAATGGGAACATATTGTATATGTATAACTGATTCACTTTGTTATAAAGCAGAAGCTAACACACCATTGTAAGGCAATTATACTTCAATAAAGATGTTAAATAAAAAAAAAAAAAAAAAAAAAAGAAATCCATCTAACTGTGGAACTACTATTCACTAGACTCCTATTGTGGGTCAGGCACTGGTGGGGGCACTAGGAACAGGATATATAAGACATGGTTTCTCTTCTTAAAATGCTCGCAATTAAATGAGGGACGTAAATATGTGACTAGCCATCAGTATGATGGGTGCTATGGTACAGTACCAAAAAACTGGATACAGGCAAGGAGGAAATGGTTAGTTCTCTCCAGGGGTAAGTGAAAACGTCTAAAATGAGATGAAGCTTAAGCTGTCTCTTAAAGGAAGGGCAGGGACATCACAAATGGAAAAAGGGGGAAAGATATTTCAGGCAAAAGGAATATTCACAGTCACCGAGGCAAGAGAGTCTAGTGAATTCAGAGAATTGTCAGTAGTCCAGGGTGCCTAAATCTTAGAATGTGAAGACATGTGAGTAACAAGACATAGGCCTGAAGAGATAATCAGCTAGACTATGATGGCCTAGGTATGCCATGCTAAACTGTATGATTTATTTTTCTAAAAGCAATATGAAACTATTGAAAAGTCTTAAGTAGCTGAGAGACATGTTTATGTTTTCATTTTAAAGAGTACATTCCTGCAGGTCTGTGAAGCATAAATGTGAAGAGGGGAGAATAGAAGCAGGAAACTATTTGAGAGGGCACTGTAGTGATGGAGACATGGAATTATAAAGGTTAGAACTAAGGAAGTTGTGGTGGGAATAAGTGCAAAGGAAAGTAATTTTTAAATCATTAGGGCTAACCATGTCTAAGACTTGGAAATTGGTCCATGGGAGGAGAGGGTCAAGCATGACCAGCTTCCTCGTTTGGAGGTGATTAAGTAAATATTAGAATACAGGTTGAAGAGCAAGTTGCGAGAAGGATAGGATAAATTTTGTTCTGAAAGCGGTAAGATGGAAATGCTTTGGGGACATTCAAATCGATAGAAAAAAATTTGGATATATGGATTTGGAGCTAAGAGGAAAGACTGGGGCAAGGTAGAAATTTAGAAATAATTAGCTTAGAGATGGTAATTATAATCATGAGAGTAGATGAGATAACTCACAAGTGCCTTGAGAGTGAGATGAGAATATGGACAAGAGAGAAACCACAGAGGATGGCAGTATTTAGGAGGAAAGATATCTATCTATCTATCATCTGAGGGCATTGGTCTTTCAATACACCAAATGAAGCCTTAGATTGGCTAAAAGACCCTAAATTAGCCTCATGACATATTGTGACCTTCCAGAAGTTATTTACTTTCTCTGCCAAGGTGAAGCCATCTGAACCTAGAAGAAATAGCAATTTTGAGGCAGTAGACAAAAAAATGTAAAGAATTAAGTTGGTGACTACCATTTTGAATGACATCACTCACCTTTTCTTTAACACAAAAAGGGACAATCACACTTCGTCTTTTAAGGTAATTAAGCATCCAAAATACAGGACTCTATTATATAAGAAAACAGTCATCCATTCCAACATTATTACAATAAAATGAGACATTAAAGGCCCTATTCATACAATAGTAACAAGTAATATAATCATCCTTTGGTTGCTGTTGGTTGGGGGATATTTGAAGCTCATGAATGGAAGGTCTCCAAATGATGTGGTCCCTGTGGTTTTTCTCAAACAGTTTAATAAATATGAGATCTGGGACTAGTTTAAAGAATAAGTTTGGGGGCTTCCCTGGTGGCGCAGTGGTTGAGAATCTGCCTGCTAATGCAGGGGACACGGGTTCGAGCCCTGGTCTGGGAAGATCCCACATGCCGCGGAGCAACTAGGCCCATGAGCCACAGCTACTGAGCCTGTGCCTCTGGAGCCTGTGCTCCACAACGAGAGGCCGCGATAGTGAGAGGCTCGCGCACCGCGATGAAGAGTGGCCCCCACTTGCCACAACTAGAGAAAGCCCTCACACAGAAACAAAGACCCAACACAACCAAAAATAAATAAATAAATTAAAAAAAAAAAAAAGAAGAATAAGTTTGGTAGGGAATTTGGAGTGAGAAAAAACCTTGGGATATTTCTTTAAAATCAAAGACAAGTTTTAATGAATTGGGTGGAGTTGATAGAGTCCTGAAGTTTATTCTCCTCTATATTAAGGAAATGATCTCACAGTATTAGTACAAATGGTAATATGATTCATGAAATATTTTTCTTTTTTAAAAAGTTAATTATGAACGGATTTCATAGCTCCTTAGAGTCATAAAGCAGAATACATTTCAGTAATTTATTTATTCTCTGGGGAAGGACTTTATGACTATTTGGGAAAAGATTTGGTTTAGGATAAATTACATGCAATGAGTTCTTTTTAAAAAAATCATGAGACGTATAAAAAATTTCTTTACTCTCAAATTTGAGCTTTGGTCCCTACTTTATCACCAGCTGAATTTCACTTTGATTACAGCCTTCTGCCCCTGTAACGTTAAAAGCCCTACACATCCTAAATCCATCAAGGTCACGTGCTAGTCAAGCTACTTGGAATGCCTTCCTCTCTTTTTTGGTAAACTACTCATCCTTCAAGAGGCACTGCAATTTTATCTCCTGTGAAGTCATCTCTGATTCACTCTATTGTTCCTCCTTTTGTGACTCAATAACACTTTGATCATATCCCTATTTGAATATTTATTAATTTTCACTATAGTTACTAGCTATATGTACATCTCTACAGCTGGACTGTGCCTAGCTCCATGCTTGGCACACAGCACACTTTCAGTAAATATTTTTTGTTATATGATTATTACTTCTTCAATCATCATCACCCATATGTATATATGTATCTCGATCTGTCTGTGTCTATCTATAATTTACACAGTGCGATCACATACAAGGTCTCTCTTGAACCTCAAGAGAGCCACACAAGACTGTAAGGACAGCTATCTTTAATCCCATTTTTCAGATAAGGAAGGGGAGGAGACTGAGACTCAGAGAAGTCTTATCCAGTATTCCATGGGAAATAAATGGAAGACAGAAAATCAACTCCCTTCTTGTAACTTCACTTCTAATGTCCAAATATTCAATTAACTAGAATTTTTAGAGCCGTGTGCTTATAAACTTATTCCTTGGAGCTATCCTTTTATTTAAATGTACCTCAGATACACAAAACTGGATTAATCATATCCCTAGGTTTATCACAGTCATCACTAGTTCATGCATGTCACTGATTTTTTTGTATGCATGTGTATGTTCATTTTTTAATATGGCTAATACCTATGAATTCACCACTCATTCCTACAATTAAAACATTATCATTAACTATCTACATCTACATGCTTCTCCTTCCCTACCTCATCAACTCCTGATTTACTGTACAAACCTAAGGTATCTTTAATTTGAATTTTTTCTTTTTCTATAATTATTGTAGTTTTGTTCACTTTTTCTTATTTTTGAACTATATTAAAACTATCCCATTGTATTTTTTGGAACTTGATTTTCTTAATTCGACATTACTATGTTTATTCACACTATTTTGGATAGTTGCAGTTCCTTAATTTTCAGTACTGAATAATATTTCATTTTATGAATATACTATAATTTGTTTAACTATTATTTTAGTCACAGAAATTTGGTCATGTTCAGTTTTTTGTTTTTGCTATTATGGATAATGCTGTCATGAATATTTCAACATAATTTTGAGTATATACCTGGGAGAATTGCTGGGTTGTAAGTTATATAAATATTTAACTTTACAGGAAGTGCCAAGTTGCTTTTATAAAGTGATTATAACAACTTACAAAGCCACCAACAAAGTATGAGATCCTGAGGATCCACCTTTTCTGTAATAATTGTCAGGTTTCTTATATTTTGTCAGTCAAGTAGATGTAAAATGATATCTCATTATGGTTTGATTTGTATTTCCACACACTAAGGGCATTGAGAATATCTTCATACATTGGTCATATGTATTTTCTATTTGTAGAACTTCTTTATATATTTGTGATACAAAACTTCTGTCAGTTTTATGCATTGTAAGTATCCTCACCTGATTTGTATATTGTCTTTTGACTTTCCTAGTAGATGCTGCTTGTGAATGAATGTTAACCGCTAACAGTTTACAAGGGCATCCTTCTCAAAAGAACTGTACTTGGCCAATGGATCTGCTTCACCCAAACCCTGGGGGTCAGCTTGCAGCCAATAACTGACTAATATACAGATACAAGAGGCTTGTCACCTTACCTCAAGGCAAGACTTACTCTGTGGTACAATTCATGCTCCAGAGCTTCCTATGGGATTAGGCTGAAGCTAGACTCCAGCTGAAATCACATCCTTTCTCAGCTTCTTCTCCTCCCTATACTTTTCTCATTTCCCTAAAGGTGACTCTGGAGAGCATGTCCTCAATAAACTACTTGCACAAAATTCTCTATCTTAGGTCCTCCTTCTAGGATATCCAAATTAAAATACTTTGAAATATCTTCTGATGAACACTTTTTAAATTTCATAGAGTCAAATTTATCAGTCTTTTAAAGGTTTTCTTTTAAAAATTTCATGAATAAATCCTTTCTTTCTCCATGGTCAGAAAGTTATCATGATCTGTATTTCCAATAAATTTTTTTAACTTTGCTTTTGACATTTAAGTTTTCAATCATTCTGAAGTTGATTATATAGTGTGATCCAATAGGTTACTGTATATGTGAATAACCATCTTGTCCAAGTTACTTTATTAAATCCCTTCCTTTCCCTATCATGGATCTTTCTAGAAAACTGGAATTTATTCAACACATTTTTAAATGTTTTTTATATATTGAGAGCCTTGCTTGCTGTTGGCGATATAAACATAAAATGATAATACAGACCACCTCTCCCCACACTTTCAAGGGGCTTCCAGTATAGTGGGAAAGTGGAACACACCTACACTGGAAGTATATGCAAAACAAATTAATATCTACAGGAATCAAGAAAGATTTCTTAGAGGAAGTGAAACTAAAAGAACAAGAATTTTCTAGTTGAGAAAAGTGGATAATTCATGGTGTTTCCAAATTGAGGAAATCTATTACAAAAGCGCAGATTGTGGGGCTTCCCTGGTGGCACAGTGGTTAAGAATCCACCTGCCAATGCAGGAAACACGGGTTCGAGCCCTGGTCTGGGAAGATCCCACATGCCGCGGAGCAACTAAGCCCGTGAGCCACAACTACTGAGCCTGCGCGTCTGGAGCCTGTGCTCCGCAACGGGAGAGGCCATGACAGTGATAGGCCCGCGCACCGCGATGAAGAGTCGCCCCCACTCGCCGCAACTGGAGAAAAGCCCTCGCATAGAAACAAAGACCCAACACAGCCAAAAATAAATTAATTAATTAATTTAAAAAAAAAAGAAAAAGAAAACGTAAAATCATCATTAAAAAAAAAAAGCACAGATTGTAAACCAGTATAGGATATTTTAGAATGCCTGTAGTTCTATATGGCACAAAAAGTGTGACAGCAGGTAAGAACTGAGAAGTAGACAAACAGCCTCCTTATGAAGGACTTTTTGATAGTGTACCTTAATTTCTACTTTGTATCTCCCAGCACACTCCCTTTCTCTTGCCACTGGTTGGAGGAAATAATGTGGCCCAGGCTTGGCCATAACACCCTAGTCCTTTGGATACAGGGATTATCCTAAGTGTGGGCATGTGATGTGAATAGGTACAATCGGAATCCTTCCATAAGGTTAATACACAGATGTTGATATAAAGAAGCCGTTTCTGTTAAAGTTACTAAACTGGGGCTAGAGCAATCATGTTCCCTACCACATGGAGAACACCTGAGTATAGAAAATAAACCCTACATTCACGGGAAAAAAAAGATGAGACAGTAGAAATATGAAACCCACGTAAAGTTAAGGTTGCATTGAAATCACAGCTCCATTACCTGAGGACTTATTTCCTACAGTTCTTTCTTCATTTCTATTAGCTTCCCAGTTTTAGTCTCAGGAATATAAGGCAGTCAATTATCCTTTTTTTAAAATTAAACTTACTGATATTGTCTGATATTTTCAGCTGAGAGAGAATTAACTAAAACTTTATCCTGATGACAATAGCCATCAAAGGGCTTTTTCAGGGGAGTATAATGGTTAGACTTGCCTGATGGGAAGTTTCCTGTGACCACAAGGTGGAGGGTGGATTACAGGGGGTCAAGAAAATCAAGAAAAATAATAATAAAAGGAAAAAGAAACTGATAAAGGGCAGGGTCTATGTCATGTTGATTATGCCCAGCACTAGACCTGATTACTGTTCTTCCCTTCCAATCTCTTTAAAATAGGCAGACTATCTATTTCAAATAGTTTAATTACAGTTGTCAGGTTTTTTCAGGATTCTTGAAGAAATGTTGTTGATCCATAATTTTATTCTTGATAATAAAAAAGAACACTAAAAAAAAGAGTGGATATATGTATATGTATAACTGATTCACTTTGCTGTACACCTAAAACTAACACAACACTGTAAATCAACTATACTTCAATAAAAACTTTAAAAAATAATAAAAATAAAAAAGAACAAAACTTTAAAAAACTTGTATTTTTGTAAGTTATAAATCTTTACAAAAACTAAGAGAAGATCAAAACGTTTTAAGAAAATTAAAATTATCCATAGCCCCAACAATTAAAGAAAAATGATTAAAATTTTACTGTCTCATCCTTCAGGCTCATAAAAGTGTGGAGCTACTTGTTTAGAAAATATAATGTAGTTCATTCCATGTTTATCCAAATATTACACCATGAATAATTTCCCATATAAATATACTTTGAATATTCAATTGCTCATTTCACAGCATGGACGTACTACATTGCTTAACAATTTGTCCATTTGGAGACTTTGATTGCTTCCAATTTTCGTAATTTTAAAGAATGTTGCCATAAGCATCCAACATGTAGAACTTTTTCTGCATTTTAGATTTCAGGTTGGATAAATTCCTAATGGAATTACTGGGACAGAGGTTATATACATTTTTAAGACTCTTTCCACAAAAGAACTTTGCAAATTAGACTATGTTTTATTTCAGCAGAATATGACAAGTCTGAAGTGACAGATGATCCCAATTCCCAGAATTTCACCGCACTTAAATGTGCTGGGCAATCAGATTTGGCTGCTTTTCTGCGTTTGGGGCATTATGTGATGGACTGATTTCTGTTCTCCCCCTACGACAGTTTTGACTGATACAAATTCTTCAGAGTTTCTTTTGTGGGGCTTCCCTGGTGGCACAGTGGTTAAGAATCCACCTGCCAATGCAGGGGACACGGGTTCGAGCCCTAATCCAGGAAGAGCCAAATGCTGCGGAGCAACTAAGCCCGTGCACAGCTACTGAGCCTGCGCTCTAAAGCCCGCAAGCCACAACTACTGAAGCCCATGCACCTAGAGCCTGTGCTCTGCAACAAGAGAAGCCACCGCAATGAGAAGCCCATGTATTGCAACAAAGAGTGGCCCCCACTCGCTGCAACTAGAGAAAGCCCGTGCATAGCAATGAAGACCCAACGCAACCAAAAACAAAAAAATGGTTTCTTTTCTGTAGGAGCAAAATATTCTAAGAAGCACAGAACTTGAGATTTGGAGTCTCAGCTGAATTTTTCCATGTTTCTTTGAGGGTGGAGTGTGGAATATTTTCCTTTCCTGAAGACAGGAAGTGAATTGTACAGATTGAAGACCTTTTTTTGAGAACTATAAAAAGATTTTCACACTTATGATCTCATTTAATCTCTCTCAACAGCATTTGAGAATTTGAGTAATATATTAGAAAACATGCAGGTTTTGCAACCAGCCAAACTTGGAAGATGAATCCAGGTTCCATCAATTGTTTGTTAAGTTACTTTAATGGCCTTCTGCAAATTATTAATCTGAGTTAATAAAATCTTGGGGATATGAATAAATATCTTACTGGATGGATAATTTTAATTAAATGAGAAAATTCAGGTAGAACAATCAGCATAGTATATAGCTCTGTCTTAATCTGGGACCCCCTGAGATCAAAATCTCAGGCATGCATATGGCTTATTCTGGAAGCCATCTCCTAGAGTAGGAGTAAGGGTCCAGGGAGGAGAACAGGGAAGAAGGGAAAACTAGTACAAGAATGTGATCGAATTTGTCACTAGAGCAGATGACTGGTGCCTGACCTTCCTTCTCAGGAGTCTTATGAAATGCATCTTAGAATCCTTTTTTTTTTTATTTAAGAACTTTTTTATTGGAACTATTATGCTTGATACTTCTTAAAACTTGAGTAAAATGTTTCTCTTTTTGAAAAAAAAAAATGTACCCATTTACAGAATCAAAGATTAAATGTAGAGAGATTCTCTAAGTGTTCTCTAACCATGTTTATGCAGTTTAAATTTCTATGCTTTACATGAGATTCCATCTTATTTTTTAAAAAAATATTTTAACATATCGCTGCTGTTGTTTAAGAGATAACCTTTTGCCCCTTTCTTTACTACTTATTACCCAAGTAAAAAAGAGGAAAGTATCTACTCATCAGCAACCATCCCCACCCCCCAGTCAAGGGCAGCTCTAGGTCATGCATTTCCAGGTGGTATATGTTTGTCAGGGAGTTCCTGGAGACATCAGAGACACCTTCAGCAAGATACATGAGGGGCCAAGTCCCTCAGGTTGTAGCTGCTCAAAGCTAGTCAGAACTGGTCACTACAGCAATAGCTGGGCAAATGATGAAGCCTACAAGGATTTTCAGTGATCATAAGAGATGTCTTATGTTTCCTATTGTTATTACAACACATTATCACAAACTTAGTGGCTTACAACAACACAAATTTGTTACCTTATCGTGCTGGAGGTCAGAAGTTCAAAAATGTCTCTTATTTGGCTAAAATGAAGGAGTCGGTAGGGCTGCATTCCTTCTGGGGGCTCTAGGAGGAAACCCCCCTCTTGCTTTCAACAGCTTCTAGAGTCCGTCCTCATTCCTTGGCTCAGGGAGCCCTTCCAGCAACAGCCTCACTCTGAGCCCTCCCTCCGCCATCACACTCCGTCCTCTAACACCGACACGCCTACCTCCCTCTTATAAGAACGCTTGCGATTACATTAGGCCCACCTGATAATCCATGATAGTCTTCCCATCTCAAGATCATTAATCACTTTGCAAAGTCCCTTTGCTACAAAAGATAACTCTTCCCAGTTTCATTGATCAACACACGGACATCTTTGGGGAGTCATTATTCTGCCTACCACAGTGTCCAGTATAAGAATCTAATAAGTGTGTATTAAGCTTTCTTCTCTTGCTGATCACTGAGTTTCCATCTTCTCGCCACTCCACTCCACCTGACCCAAATTTTGGTCAAGTCAATAGGTAGTAAGTGGATAGGCAAAGCCACAAACTCATATCATCTGGTTGCAAATCCATTAGTTTGGGAGTCTTGGCAATCAATGACTCACTGTTGGATACGGTAAAGGACAGGGTTGGTGATGTTGCTGCTATCACAAGAGCTGGTGTGAGTCAGGGCTGAGTAAGAATGAGGAGAAATTCCACCAAATAGGCCACATTGGAGACCCCAACAATTTCAGATTCTATTTCCAATGTGGTTATAGTAAATTGCTTTCAGTTCTCTGGGAATGGAAATTTACTCTTTTTAAGATGCCAAAGACAGATAACTTTGACTAAAAGGTAAATTTGCTGAATCTAAAACAGATCATCATTGATCTGACATCCTGAATAAATACTAAATGAGAAATATTTTTTAGCATGACTTTTTAACAGGACAAAACTTTGCTCAGGTTTTTGGTAAAAATCAACACTTGAATAGAAGATATAGGTGAGATTTCAACACAACTGCTCCAATTTGAATATTTAAAACAAATGGGTAAGTTAAGAAACAAAATAAAATAAACATCCACATAATCACTATCCAACTTAAAAAAAAAAAAAAGCACACTACCACAATGTGGTACACAATTACACAATGCTTTGACAATTCCTGTGCTTCTCTCTGATCTCATTCCCTACTCTACTCCCTAATAGTAATCATTATCCTGAATTGTTATTATTCCTTTTCTTTCTTTGATAGTTTTTACAAATTGTTTATATATTCTTAAACAATATATTGTTAGTATTTTGTGTAAATGGAATCATATCATACAAGTTCTTCTGTCGTTCAACATGTAAGTACCTCTAGTTGATTCAATTTTTTACTACTGTATATTAACTCATTACACTGATAAACTACAATTTATTTTGTAGTTTGGCACCCTCTTTGGCACCCTTTTGCCAATGGAGTTGTTTCCCCTTTGGTGGCATTCTTTGTTGTTGCTTTGTTTTTGTTTCTCTCTTGGCTATTACAAACTAATGCACATGTTTATATTTGACTCTTCATGCTCATGTGTAAGAATTTCTCTAAAGTATAAATCCAGGAGATGAATTGCTTGTTTGTAAGGTAAATGTATCTTCAACTTAGGAGACAATTCTAAATTCCAAATAGTTTTCCAAACAGGTGGTAAAATGTAAATACCTACCATCAGAGATGTGAGCTGTTTTATTCTATGTTCTTACCAAAACTTGACATCAGCAGATGAAAACTTTCCCATTCTAGCAAATACAAAATGGTATATTTTATAAAATGGTTAAATGTATAAAATTTTGTTTTTATAATAGTGCTTTTGTGTCTTGTTTATAAAATCAGCCCCTGCCCCAAGGTCACATAGATATTCCCCTATACTACCTTCTAAAATTTGATGGTACTTCTTCAAATTTGAATGTTTAACCTAACCAGGATTGATTTTTGCATATAGAAAGATACAAATCCAATTTAATTTCTTCCAGTATAGATACTGTTTTATTCAGTATCACTAAGTAATCTCTTCTTTACACAATGATTTCAACTGCACATTTTGTTATCTAGCAAGTTTCCATATGTTTGTGAGTTGGGTTCTGCTGTTTCTATTCAAATTTCATTGATCTATTTGCCTGTCCCCAAACTAACACTACACTTTTAATTATTAGTGCTTTATGTAAGGCTTTTGATATCCAGTAGGTCCCTCACTTTCTGTTTCCATCACTCACCCAGCAGTATATTGAGTTTTCTTAGCTTTTCCTCCATAAAAAATTTATAATCAATTTAGAATTTTAGAATCAATTTGTCAAGTTGCACAAAAGCAAGTTGGTAAGAGTTTCACAGGAGTAGATAAATTTGAGAAAACTTGATAGTTTTAAACTTTTGAGTCTTTTTATTCATAAACATGGTATATCTTCCCATTGGTTTAGACCTTCTTGAATGTTTTTAAATTGTTTTATAATTTTTCCTCTAAGTCTTGAAAATCTTTCTTAGATTTCTTCTTATCTGTATATATGTGGATAGATAGATAATATTTTGTTGTTATTGTAAATGATATCATTTTAATATTAAATTTTCTAATTCTTGTTGCTAAAGCACAGAAATGCAATGCAATTTTCTAAGAGGATATTGTTTCTGATCAACATTGCAAAATTCCCTGTTCAAGTCTAGGAGTGTATGTGTGAATAATGATGGCAACATTGTGTTTTCCTTCTCTATATTTATGCTGTTACATCTTTTTCTTGTCCTGGACTTCCAGAAAATCATCAAAAGGAAGTGGTTATGGTGAGCATTTTTGTCTTGTATATATTTCAATATTTCTCTATTAAATGTTCCTTCTGATCCTAGTTTTTGTCATTCATGCTTATTGAATTTTAGTGAAGACTTCATTTATACCCATTGAGAAGGTCATCCATGTTTCTCTTTGAATCATATGCTAATATAATGAATTTATGTTGATTTATATTTTATATTAAACCTACATTGCAGTCTGGGAAAATTTAACTATCCATGATGTATTATATATTTTCAGATTGTTGATTTACTTTTGCTAATAATTTGTTTGGGCTTTTAGCATATAAATAGAAATAATATGGAATTCTTATTTCTTCTGCTATCTTTAATTCTGATATCAAGAATAGCAGACATTAAAAATTTTGTGTTGTAAATGGAGAGTAAGTCCCCTTAAAGTAAATCAAAATCACTAATATATCCTGATTTCTACCATTTAATTTTTAATTTATTTTCCTACTTTTTCCATTTTTCCCCATTCTTGCATCCCTTTATATTGAGGTTTTCTCTATTCTTTATTTTTTAACCTTCTTGAATTTGGAAATTATACACTTTTTAGATAACTTTGTAGTGGTTACTCTAGAAATGTTTTACCAGATATCTTACAAGTTTAAAATTATCTATATATTTGTCTTATTTTTAAACACTGGTAAACACCCAATTTTCTATTCTATGCCTGATATTTTAGTTCCATTTTGTTTTTATAACCTCTCGATAATTATTTTGTAGCTTTATGTAATCATTCTTTATTTAGATATATCCTCATATGTATCAGTATCTTTATCTGCCATACCATTGCACACTAAACCTTCTTAACAAGGATAATTTTCCTTCTTACTGAGGGAAATACCAATTCCATCATTTTCCAACTTTGTGAGCTTAAGCAAATTATTTAAACTTTTTGGTCTCAGTTTCCTTATAAATAAAGTGGGAATAATAATAATATTTTATCTACTTCGTATAATTGTTGAGAAGGTTATATTAACTGACATATGTAAAGCATCTAGAAAGTGCCTAACACATGTTAACAGTTATTTTAATGTTTGCTTGTATTATTTTTATTGCCACTGATATTATTAATTTTCTTATTTCTGTATTGGGATAGGCTAGAATATGCTGCAGTAACAAAGTAAAGGCCTAATGCTTTCAAAACAAAGCTTTATGTTTTTGATTTGTGTTTCTTTTCACTTCCACATGTCCTACAATTGTTGACTCCATCTCTGTTGCTCATCAGTGTTACTCCAAAACCTAGGTTGGTAAAAAAGACAGTATTTAGAATACTGCCAATCATCCTAGAAAAAAGAAAGAGAGTATTGGAGGGTCTCATTGAGGATTAAATGCTTAGCCCAGAAGAGGCACATGTCAGTTCCACTCACAAGTCATTGGCCAAAATAGTTTACATAGCAATCCAGAAAGTACAATCTTACTATGTGACAAGAAGTCAGAGAATTGGAAATATTCAAAGATCAGCATTAATGAATAACACAGCATCTTTTGTAATTTCCTTGTATTTTTGTCTTAAAATTTTACTAGCTTAATACTCTAGATTCCTTCTTTAACTTCTTTTTGCCTCTTGGGAGTTCTTATTTTCTTGCTACTTCGATGGTGCATTCAAAAGTTTTATTTTACATTTTATCTACTAGTTTTTTTTTAATTTTTAAGTGGGGATTTACTCTGTGTATCTAGTCCACCACACTAGAGATAGAAAAAATAGAATTTTCACCACTCACTTTCAGTGGTTTAAAGAAACTGAACAAAGTATAAAAGAGCACAAAACCACCTTTCTGCGGTGGTTCTATTGTCTAAATGTCAAGGGAACCAATCTCATCCTATTATTCACTAAATAACTCTGCAACTATAGCAGGTCATTTCCCTTCCCTGCATCTGCTTTCCTTAACTATAAAGCATGTAAGTTGGTGTAAATGACCTTTTAGGATGTTCCCCAATATACTCTTCATTTTCAATTTATTTCACTGTGGAATATGTATTTTATAATGGCTTTTGACAATCTCAAATTCCAAACCCAATATTCCTTTTTCAATGATAAGACTGTTGCCATTTAAGATTTTCCTGACAGCTCATGACTCAAAAATACTATCAGAGAACAGATTCTTCACCTCTTCTTGCATCCTGTAAGTGTGCAATATAAGCATAAAGAGCTTTTAGAAAAGAGGCACCCTCTGCTCCCATGTAGTTCCTTTGCTCTAAGTGAACTCAGTATCCTCTCTGCTGCAGAACTTGCCACAGAATACATAATACATCCCTTACAGAACTAGAAAACTAGAGAAGGCAATTTGGTATAGTTTAACCTTTGGAAAAGATTTGGTCATCACCCAGTCCATTTCCTAGACCCTTTCTGCCTAACCTGACTGTCATGGTAGACACCAAAGGGAAAAGGAAAACACAATGCACATTGTCTTGAAAGACTAACATGTTTTTCAAAATACAGGTATTTTCTCCTCATGATTACATTTAACCCTCACTACAATTCTTGATATAGGTGTTATTATACCCTCTTTCAGATGAGAAAACTGAGATTAACACAGGGTAATTAATAGGTTCCAGACTTCACATCTGAACTGCACTGTCTGATGAAGTTAAGGGTCATTGTTAGTGAAATTATATGAGAGATAAATCTAAGTAAATAGAACTCCTTGCCTCACAGTAAGAAGTAGAGGATTCATGGATGAAGTAAGAGCCCGTCTGTCAAGATGAGACAATATACAGCACCCATGGGAGCTTAATGCACCCTCTGATGCTTGAGGCAGGAGAGCCTTTGAACTCTGGCAGGCCGGGTTGAGTGTCCCAGACCTGAGTATGTGACTTGTTGCAAATTTCTTTTCTTTTTCTCCTAACTTCTTTTTTTTTTTTTTAACATCTTTATTGGAGTATAATTGCTTTACTATGGTGTGTTAGTTTCTGCTTTATAACAAAGTGAATCAGTTATACATAAACGTATATCCCCATATCTCCTCCCTCTTGCATCTCCCTCCCTTTTTGATGTGATTTTATTTTATTTTTTTAAAGATCTAAATAGACATTTCTCCAAAGAAGACATACAGATGGTTAAAAAGCACATGAAAATATGCTCAACATCACTAATTATTAGAGAAATGCAAATCAAAACTATAATATGGTATCACCTCACACTGGTCAGAATGGCCATCATCAAAAAATCTACAAGCAATAAATGCTGGAGAGGGTGTGGAGAAAAGGGAACCCTCCTACACTGTTGGTGGGAATGTAAACTGGTGCAGGCACTATGAAATGATTTTAGATTTATGGAAAATTTACAGTTTCCTTAAACAGTACAAATAATACAATAATACAAATGGTACAAGGAAGAGGACAAAGAATTCCCTAAGACCTTCTCCCAGAGTCTTTAAGTGTTAACACATTTCCAAATGTGTTTTATCATTCACATACACACACAGGCACACACACAGTTTTTCTGAACCATTTGAAAGTAAGTTATAGGCATGATGACCGTTCATAATTCAGTGTGTATTTTCTAAAAACAAGGATATTCTGTTACATAACCATAGTACAATTTTAAAAATCAGGACATTAATATTGATCTAATTCTATTATCTAACCTTCAGATGGCATTCATATTTTTCCATTTATTCATAAATTGTCCTTTATATCAAAAGAAAATCCTGGGTCACATGTTGCATTCAGTCTTTGTCTTTCATGACATTGACATTTTTGGAAAAAACAAGTCAGATACATTTTAGAATGTCCCTCATTTTTGAGTTTTCACATGATTATGCATGTTTCAGGTTATGCATTTTTGACAGGAATACCCCAGAGGTGATGCTGTGTCCTTCTCGG
The DNA here is from genome assembly GCF_965194825.1 of Balaenoptera physalus. Lineage (NCBI taxonomy): Eukaryota > Metazoa > Chordata > Mammalia > Artiodactyla > Balaenopteridae > Balaenoptera > Balaenoptera physalus. Next base: position 144,679,040 of record NC_138882.1, on the reverse strand, counting down.
TGCATGAGGTCACAAGGAACGGGATACAATTCGTCCTATTCATGTAGATGTTAACTTTGATCATTGGTTTGGATGGTATGTGCTAAGTTTCTCCACTGCAAAGATATTATTTTTTCATTTGTAATCAATAATTATCTTACAAGACAAAACTTTGGGGTCTAGATAAATATCTTAATTTCATTACTGTTTCACACACTTGTATTATCATGTATTTATGATTCTTCCCTTAATCAATGAATAATATGATGCTTGCCAAATGATGATTTTTCTGATTTCATCATTCATTGCTCATTTATTAGATGGCCCTCTAATCCAAGGAAAAGATTTACTTCTTCCTCATTTATTTGCTTATTTATTTATATCATTCTATACATCTGTATAGAGTCCATGTTGCAAATTTCTTAACCATCATGGCCCTTAGTTCTTCCTCTGTAAAGTGGCAGTGATAATATTTACCATCTTGATTTGCTGCACTGATTAAACAAGTTAACATATGTAAAGTCCTCAAAACCATAAGAAATAAATTAGAGCTATTCATATTAGTAATAATAATAATAATAATATTACTCTCTCTTTTCACATTATGAGATTAGGTGCCATCTTCTTTCAGTACTTTATTGCCTCAGACAAGCAATTTAACCTCTCTTGGTCTAATTTTTCTGACCTATGAAACAAAGGAGTTCAATTAAATGGTCTCTAAATTCAATTACATTTCTAGTGTAAGAAACTAAGATTCTGTATCTATAAAATATTTGTATATAAACCCATTTTCTTCTAACTATCAAATATTCTGTAATAGCTTTGCAATATGAAAATCTTCCATAATTCTTAGTGTTCTTCCAAAATTTCAAAGGATACATATTTTATCTCTGAGTAAACAGCTTGGGTATTCTATCTCATCATACTTTAAATTTTAGTAATATTAGTTGGTCACTGCTATTTTCTAAGTATGCTGATGATTTCTGACAAAATGTGAAATCGCTAAAGACAGATGGCTTGCAGCCCCAACTGTTGGGGTTTATTTTCCTCTGCCAGCAAGGTCCATGATCCTTCAACGGACTGTGGTCTCAGACCACATGATGGCTCTGATTTGCATATTAGAGAAGGAAGAATTCAAACTTTTAAAATTTCTTTCCAAACATGTAAGTCACATTATGAAATGTGACCAGTATGTAGCTTGGAACTTTCTTATAGGTCTTTGCACATTGTGAAAATGAAGAATATATTGATGGAAAGCTAGTAAATGGATTAATCTTATTATTAAACATTTCCCATAGGAGAGATTGTCTGGGAAAGTGGAAAGGGACCTGGACTTGACTTTTGAATCTCTGGGCTTAAATTTTTGTTCTTAGTAGGCCCATGAACTGGATCAAGTTATTTGTTTTCTGAGTTTCAATATTTTCATATGTCAAGCTGGAATAACATGTCACATCTCATAAAGATATTTTGAGATGTAAATAAGTTCATTTCAGTGAAAACACCTAGCATATGAAGGGTATTCAATAAGCATGAAATACAAAAAAAGAAAAAATAACAACCGTTAGGATAAATAAGGTCCAGCATAGCCAGAATAACCTCCTTTAGCATTTTCTACTATTTTAGCAACTAAACTTGGAAGTTCAGGACGGACTATCTTTCAGTTTGAGCATCTGAGAACTCTCAGTAATGGTTACTTTATGACAGACCTAGTATAACAGCCAGACTGGTTACAGCATAATCACATGAGGAGAACTCAGTCATAAGTCTTGGGCCTCATCTTGAAGATTGTAAATGAGTAATCTTAGAGAAAGGCTCAGGTATCAGTATTTTTTAAATACTTCCCAAATGATTTTGATGTTTCTGAATCTCTGTTCTAGAATTAAGAATGGTGGAGAGCATACCAAAGGAGCCATCAAAGCACCAAGTGAGGAACAGGACTGGAAACACATAATCAGCTACCAGGAGTGCACCACTGATGCTGAAACTGGTAACTTAATACCTACTACCTACAAGTACATAGATAAATTATTTCACCAAGTAAGAGTAAGGCTCTGGAATCAAATTACTGGTTTCATAGCGGGATTCTACCATTTACCAGCTGTGTAACCCTGGCTTGTTATACAATATCCTTGAGTCTACTTCCTCGTCTCTACAATGAAAGCTATCATAAGGTTTAAGTGAGATCATCGGATGAAACAGTACAGTTCTGGCACAAAATAACCACCAAATGAATGTGTTTAATTATCCTGCACTCATCAGACACTTTGAACAACTGTGTCTATATACATGCTGTTTCCTATGCATGGGAAGCCTTTCCCACACTCCCCTGCTTAGTAGACTCCTCCTCATCCCTCAAGATTTAAGATCCTGTATCAGAATGCCAATCTCTGATCTCTGTATGTCCATCTCCGCCAGTGAAATCCTTCCCATATGCAAATCTTCTCACTATCAGAAGAAAATCCTGAACAATTACCTGCCAAGTCCTAATTCATCTCCCCTTTTCCTGTCCTCCCTCACACAGACCATGCATCTTATCTGAATTGACCTTAGAGATGTGTTCTTCCTTATGCCCATCTCTTTATTTCCCTGCTATTTTCTCTCTAAATACTTTCCTTGGGTGAGCTCTTGCTTTCACTTATCTTAGTTCTACATGGTGATGGTGCCAAAATCTACATCTCAAACTCATACTATTCTACTAAGTCTAAGACACATACAGCTATCAATCTCCCCAAAACAGCCTTCTGTAAGTCTTGCAAACATTCCAAATTCAACATGTACAAAACCAAGTTAACTCTCAATTGTTTCTTTTATGCCACCTTCAAAAATAGTTTGACAGTTCCTAAAAATATCAAACATAGAGGTACCATGTGATCTTGCAATTATACTCATAGGTATTCACTCAAAAGAAATGAAAACAAATGTCTGCACAAAAATTTGTACACAAATATTCATAGGAGCATCATTCAGAATAACCAAAAAGTGGAAACAATCCTAATATCCATCAACTGATGAGTGGGTAAACAAAATGTGGTGTATCTATACAATAGAATATTATTCAGCTATAAAAATGAATGAAGTACTAATACACGGTACAACATAGATGATCTTTTAAAACAAGTAAATAAGTAAAAGAAGCCAGACACAAATTGTATGATATAATTTATATGAAATTTCCAGAATATTCAAATTCATAAAGACAGAAATAGATTAATGGTTGCCAAGCAGTGGGGTAGGAGGGGATGGTAAGTGATTTCTACTGGGTATGAGGTTTCCTCTGGGGTGATGAAAATGTTCTAAAATAGATAGTGGTGATGGCTGAACAACTCTGTGAATATAGTAAAAACCACTGAATTGTACAGCTTAAGAGGGTGAATTTTTTGTTATATGAATTATATCTCAATTTTTTAGATCTCCTTTTCAATGATCCTTACTTTAATGTATGACACCATCACTCCATCACTATCACATTCACTAACCCTAGAAAATTTGGCAACATCTTTCACTTTCTGTCATTCCCAACACATAAAAAAAGGTCAAATATTTTTAATTTTCTCTTTAAATCATCTCCCTGATCCATTATCTTCAAATGAGCGATCATTTTTAATATAAGCACTAGGGCAAGAAGGGTTAATTCTCCATTTTTCAGTGTGTCAGAGTTTACAAAATTCTATCCTTCATATATCATTATTAGAATAACTCTATAACAATGGAAGAACAAAATAATTAAGTGATTTGCCAAGGTTATATAACTAAGTTGGTTTGAAACCCCAGACCTTTGGGTCTAAGTCTAACATTTATTTGACACAATGCATTGTGTATGCTGTATGAACATAGGTCTGATCACTGGAAAGTATCAGCAGTCAGGACAACACACTCTCTCTAATCCTAAAGAAAGGAAGTGAAAGATCAAAGAAATATGGGCAACCTCCCATTTAGAGCTGCTAAGTGGAGAGAACAAGCATCATGTGAGGGTCTCCTCACTTCTCCCTGCTGTAGAAGTGGAAATTGTTCAAACACCAGTCAGTAGACAAAAATGGAGCAGCCAAACCTTGGTAATTACTACCCGATAATTGGACTTTATGAATTCAGATGTTTGTTATGAAGAGTTATTTTTATATGAATTAATCATCAATATTCTAAATCAGGGGTTCTCAGTCTGGGGCTATATTTAGTCCCAGAGGACATTTGACAATGTCTGGAGATATTTTGTCAGGATTGGGTAGGAGTTGGGTGCGGGGTGTTACCAGAATCTAGTCAGCAGAAGCTAGAAATACTGCTAAATGTCCTACAATGTACATGACAGCTCCCCAAAGAGTTATCGAAATGTCAATAGCACTGAGGCTGGGAAAAACCTACTCTAAATGTATTTTCAGTTGCTAAACATTGCAAGCTATATTCCCAACTGGCAGATCTCTGCTCTTTGGTTGTAAAGGACTCCCACCAAAACAGTCCATGGCCCAAGAGCCTCAGGCTTTGTTTAAAATAAAGAGTTCTTTTGGATTTAATTCAATTGACTTAAAACCTTAATGTTTACCTACTGTGCTCAACGTATTAGGCTATGCACTATTGAGAAATATGTAAATGGTGATAACATGCTCCATACCCTTCAGAAATTATAATTTATTAAATGTGGCAACTTCCTAGAGAACAAGAACCATGTATTCTCAGTACCTAATGATAGATGTTTAACAAGTAGTTATTAAATAAAGAAGAAAAGTCTCTCAGTAATTTTTCAAAATCTTCCCAATTACCTTAAGTCCCACACCCACATTTACCACTCACTTTTGTTCAAGGTCTTATACCTTATATTTTATAGCAAAAATTGAGACCATCCATATGAATCAAGTTAGCATCTGTTTCCCCTCATCTACATTCGTACCCTTATTTCCTGCTCTCTTTCAAGTCTCAGATAATGAGGAGTTCCTCATGCTACAAAGGACAACTCCTCTGTTCCATGTGTTTCCTTAGTCCCCTCCCCCAATTCTATCATTTCAAGATCTGACTTGATCGATAAACTAATACCTAATTAATGTAAGGTACAAAATTCAGTGATCAGAATATAGTAAATGTCCAATGAGTGTAACGCTTATAGTCCCCCTCCAATTCAGGTCTCTCCCATCCTGAAAAATAACATCCTTTTAATTTATATCTATCTTAATTTTTTCCTTCTCTTTTGAGCCTAATTCTCTCTGTTCCCATGTTCTTAGTTCCCACTCATTTAACATTGTGAAATCTGATTTTGACTTTACAACTCACTGAAATTGCTCTCGAAGATGATAATCTCCATGTTGCAAAATTCCAAGGAGGAGTGATTCTTTAACTCTTTGCAGCTTGTGTTGTTTTCTTAAAAAAAGTGATCATACACACCCAGGCAAAAAATATTTTCATAATATTTTCAAATGATTGACTGACACATCCATTGACCCAAGTAAAAAACACTGCAGTTAATAGTCCTTACTGGAGAACTATGTTGCATTTAGCCCTATTTAATCTCCAATGGATGCCTGAGGCTGGGGAGAAGGAGATATTCTACAGTTACTTCGTGAGCACTTATTCCATGCCAGATGCTGTGTAGGATACACAGAGAGAGATAATAGAACAATATTTCTATCCTCAAGAAGCTTACATTAAGTACTGTTTGGGAAAGGAATGAGTAGGTTTGAGATTTCAAACGTGGATGCCTGGGAATATGGTGATAGCATTCATTAAAAAGGGGAACCAATACCAAAACCAGACAAAGATGTCACAAAGAGAGAAAACTACAGGTCAATATCACTGATGAACATAGATGCAAAAATCCTCAACAAAATACTAGCAAACAGAAACCAACAGCACAATAAAAGGATCATACACCATGATCAAGTGGGGTTTATTCCAGGAATGCAAGGATTCTTCAATATACACAAATCAATCAATGTGATACACCATATTAACAAACTGAAGGAGAAAAACCATATGATCATCTCAATCAATGCAGAGAAAGCTTTTGACAAAATTCAACACCCATTTATGATAAAAACCTTGCAGAAAGTAGGAATAGAGGAAACTTTCCTCAACATAATAAAGGCCATATATCACAAACCCACAGCCAACATCATCCTCAATGGTGAATAACTGAAACCATTTCCACTAAGATCAGGAACAAGACAAGGTTGCCCACTCTCACCACTATCATTCAACATAGTTTTGGAAGTTTTTGCCACAGCAATCAGAGAAGAAAAAGAAATAAAAGGAATCCAAATTGGAAAAGAAGAAGTAAAGCTGTCACTGTTTGCAGATGACATGATACTCTACATAGAGAATCCTAAAGATGCTACCAGAAAACTATTAGAGCTAATCAATGAATTTGGTAAAGTAGCAGGATACAAAATTAAAGCACAGAAATCTCTTGCATTCCTATACACTAATGATGAAAAATCTGAAAGTGAAATTAAGAAAACACTCCCATTTGCCATTGCAACAAAAAGAATAAGATATCTAGGAATAAACCTACCTAAGGAGACAAAAGACCTGTATGCAAAAATTATAAGCCACTGATGAAAGAAATTAAAGATGATACAAATAGATGGAGAGATATACCATGTTCTTGGATTGGAAGAAACAACATTGTGAAAATGACTCTACTACACAAAGCAATCTACAGATTCAATGCAATCCCTATCAAACTACCAATGGCATTTTTCAAAGAACTAGAACAAAAAAAATTGACAATCTGTGTGGAAACACAAAAGACCCTGAATAGCCAAAGCAATCCTGAGAATGAAAAATGGACCTGGAAGAATCAGGCTCCCTGACTTCAAACTATACTACAAAGCTACAGTAATCAAGACAGTATGGTACTGGTAAAAAAACAGAAATATAGATCAATGGAACAGGATAGAAAGCCCAGAGATAAACCCACACACATATGGTCACCTTATCTTTCATAAAGGAGGCAAGAATATACAGTGGAGAAAAGACAGCCTCTTCAATAAGTGGTGCTGGGAAAACTGGACAGGTACATGTAAAAGTATGAAATTAGGACACTCCCTAACACCATACACAAAAATAAACTCAAAATGGATGAAAGACCTAAATGTAAGGCCAGACACTATCAAACTCTTAGAGGAAAACATAGGCAGAACACTCTATGACATAAATCACAGCAAGATCCTTTTTGACCCACCTCCTAGAGAAATGGAAATAAAAACAAAAGTAAACAAATAGGACCTAATGAAACTTAAAAGCTTTTGCACAGCAAAGGAAACCCTAAAGAAGACGAAAAGAGAACACTCAGAATGGGAGAAAATATTTGCAAATGAAGCAACTGACAAAGGATTAATCTCCAAAATTTACAAGCAGCTTATGCAGCTCAATATCAAAAAAACAAACAACCCAATCCAAAAATGGGCAGAAGACCTAAATAGACATTTCTGCAAAGAAGATTTACAGGTTGCCAACAGACACATGAAAGAATGTTCAACATTATTAATCATTAGAGAAATGCAAATCAAAATTACAATGAGATATCATCTCACACCAGTCAGAATGCCCATCATCAAAAAATCTAGAAACAATAAATGATGGAGAGGGTGTGGAGAAAAGGGAACCCTCTTGCACTGTTGGTAGGAATGTAAATTGATACAGCCACTATGAAGAACAGTATGGAGGTTCCTTAAAAAACTACAAATAGAACTACCATATGACCTAGCAATCCCACTACTGGGCATATACCCTGAGAAAATCATAATTCAAAAAGAGTCATGTACCACAATGTTCACTGCAGGTCTATTAACAATAGCCAGGACATGGAACCAACCTAAAAGTCCATCAACAGATGAATGGATAAAGAAGATGTGGCACATATATACAATGGAATATTACTCAGCTATAAAAAGAAATGAAATGGAGGTATTTGTAATGAGGTGGATGGAGTTAGAGTCTGTCATACAGAGTGAAGTAAGTCAGAAAGAGAAAAACAAATACAGTATGCTAACACATATATACGGAATCTAAGGGAAAAAAAAAAAAAAAAAAGGCCATGAAGAACCTAGTGGCAAGACGGGAATAAAGACACAGACCTACTAGACAATGGACTTGAGGATATGGGGAGGGGGTGGGGTGAGATGTGACAGGGTAAGAGAGTGTCATGGACATATATACACTACCAAATGTAAAACTAGTGGGAAGCAGCCGCATAGCACAGGGAGATCAGCTCGGTGCTTTGTGACCACCTAGAGGGGTGGGATGGGGAGGGTGGGAGGGAGGGAGATGCAAGAGGGAAGAGAAATGGGAACATATTGTATATGTATAACTGATTCACTTTATTATAAAGCAGAAGCTAACACACCATTGTAAGGCAATTATACTTCAATAAAGATGTTTAAAAAAAAAAAAAGAGGCAGAGCTGGGATTCAAACCCAGGACTATCTCAATAAGAAACCAAAATCTTAACTATCTTACTCACTGAATATGTCTTTGTTATAAAGCAGAAACTAACACACCATTGTAAAGCAATTATACTCCAATAAAGGTGTTAAAATATAAATAAATAAATAATTTAAAAAATAAATAAAATTTAAAAAAAATTTTTTAAAAAAGGGGGAACCAAAGAAGGCATCTATGATCACCACTATAAAATCAACACCACTGAAAAAGAGAACCAAGGAAAAGGAGTGATATGGAATTTAAACACTGTTTGGCGTTGGACATACTGTGATTAAGGAGTAAACAAGAAAGATATCCAGATGGAGAAATGGGTGAGAGGCAGGGGGATAGTGTGTCTAGTACTCATAAGGGAGGTTTTGACCTGCTGAGGAGAATCTGAGGCTCAAACCTGACTTGAATCAAGGATCAGATTAGGTAAGATTGGGGAGAACCTTCAAGATGGTGGAGAAATAAGACATGGAGATCACCTTCTTCCCCACAAATACATCAAAAATACAGCTACATGTGGAACAACTCCTACAGAACACCTACTGAAACCTGGCAGAAGACCTCAGACTTCCCAAAAGACAAGAAAATCCCCACATACCTTGCTGTGGGGCTGACAGGGTCTTGGTGCTCTGGCTGGGTGTCAGGCCTGAGCTTCTGAGGTGGGAGAGCCAATTTCAGGACATTGGTCCACACGAGACCTCCTGGCCCCTAGTAATATCAATCAGCGAGAGTTCTCCCAGAGATCTCTGTCTCAATGCAAAGACCCAGCTCTACTCAAGGACCAGCAAGACCCAGTGCTGGACACCCCATGCCAAAAAACTAGCAAGACAGGAACACAACCCCACCCATTAGCAAAGAGGCTGCCTAACATCATAATAAGGTCACAGATACCCCAAAACACACCACCGGACACAGTCCTGCCCACCAGAAAGACAAGATCCAGCCTCATCCTCCAGAACACAGGCACCAGTCCCTCCAGCAAGGAGCCTACACAACACACTGAACCAACCTTACCCACTGGGGGCAGACACCAAAAACAATGGGAACTATAAACCAGAAGCCTAGGGCTTCCCTGGTGATGCAGTGGTTGAGAATCTGCCTGCCAATGCAGGGGACATGGGTTCGAGCCCTGGTCTGGGAAGATCCCACATGCCGTGGAGCAACTGGGCCCGTGAGGCACAACTACTGAGCCTGCGCGTCTGGAGCCTGTGCTCTGCAACAAGAGAGGCCACAACAGTGAGAGGCCTGCGCACCACGATGAAGAGTGGCCCCTGCTCGCCACAACTAGAGAAAGCCCTCACACAGAAACGAAGACCCAACACAGCCAAAAATAAAATTAATTAATTAATTAATAATAAAAAAAGAAACCTGCAGCCTACAAAAAGGAGACCACAAACACAGTAAGTTAAGAAAAATGAGAAGACAGAGAAATACACAGCAGATGAAAGAATAAGGTAAAAACACACCAGACCAAATAAATGAAGAGGAAATAGGCTGTTTACCTGAAATATACTTCAGAGTAATGATAGAAAAAATGATCCAAAATGTTGGAAATAGAATGAAGAAAATACAAGAAACGTTTCACAAGGACCGAGAAGAACTAAAGAGCAAACAAACAATGATGAACAACACAATAAATGAAATTAAAAATTCTCTAGAAGGAATCAATAGCAGAATAACTGAGGCAGAAGAACGGATAAGTGACCTGGAAGATAAAATAGTGGAAATAACTACTGCAGAGCAGAATAAAGAAAAAAGAATGAAAAGATTGAGGACACTCTCAGAGACCTCTGGGACAACATTAAACACAACAACATTCGAATTATAGGGGTCTTAGAAGAAGAAGAGAAAAAGAAAGGGACTGAGAAAATATTTGAAGAAACTACAGTTGAAAAATTCCCTAATATGGGAAAGGAAAGAGTCAATCAAGTCCAGGAAGTGCAGAGAGTCCCATACAGGATTAATCCAAGGAGAAACACACCAAGACACATATTAATCAAACTATCAAAAATTAAATACCAAGAAAAAATATTAAAAGCAGCAAGGGAAAAGCAACAAATAATATACAAGTGAATCCCCATAAGGTTAACAACTGATATTTCAGCAGAAACTCTGCAAGCCAGAAGGGAGAGGTGGGACATATTTAAAGTGATGAAAGGGAAAATCCTACAACCAAGATTACTCTAATGAGCAAGGATCTCATTCAGATTCAATGTAGAAATTAAAAAGTTTACAGACAAGCAAAAGCTAAGAGAATTCAGCACCACCAAACCAGCTTTACAACAAATGCTAAAGGAACTTCTCTAGGCAGGAAACACAAGGGAAGGAGAAGACCTACAATAACAATCCCAAAACAATCAAGAAAATGGCAAGAGGAACATACATATCGATAATTACCTTAAATGTAAATGGTTTAAATGCTCCAACCAAAAGACATAGACTGCCTCAATGGATACAAAAACAAGACCTGTATATATGGTGTCTACAAGAGACCGACTTCAGACGTAGGGACACATACAGACTGAAAGTGAGGGGATGGAAAATGATATTCCATGCAAATGGAAATCAAAAGAAGCCAGAGTAACAATTCTCATATCAGACAAAATAGACTTTAAAATAAAGACTATTACAAGAGGCAAAGAAGGACACTACATAATGATCAATGGACCAATCCAAGAAGAAGATATAAAATTGTAAATATTTATGCACCCAACACAGGAGCACCTCAATACATAAGGCAAATGCTAACAGCCATTAAAGGGGAAACTGACAGCAACACAATCATAGTACGGGACTTTAACACCCCACTTTCAACAATGGACAGATCATCCAAAATGAAAACAAATAAGGAAACACAAGCTTTAAATGAAACGTTAAACAACATGGACTTAATTGATATTTATAGGACATTCCATCCAAAAACAACAGAATACCTTTTCTTCTCAAGTGCTCATGGAACATTCTCCAGGATAGATCATATCTTGGGTCACAAATCAAGCCTTGGTAAATTTAAGAAAATTGAAATTGTATCAAGTATCTTTTCCGACCACAACACTATGAGACTAGATATCAATTACAGAAACAAATCTGTAAAAAATACAAACACATGGAGGCTAAACAATACAGTACTAAATAACCAAGAGATCACTGAAGAATCAAAGAGGAAATCAAAAAATACCTAGAAACAAATGACAATGAAAACACGACGACTCAAAACCTATGGGATGCAGAAAAAGCAGTTCTAAGAGGGAAGTTTATAGCAATACAATCCTACCTCAAGAAACAAGAAAAATCTCAAGTAAACAACCTACACTTACAGCTAAAGTAATTAGAGAAAGAACAAAAAAAAACCCAAAGTTAGTAGAAGGAAGGAAATCATAAAGATCAAATCAAAAATAAATGAAAAAGAAATGAAAGAAACGATAACAAAGATCAATAAAACTAAAAGCTGGTTCTTTGAAAAGATAAACAAAATTGAGAAACCATTAGCCAAACACATCAAGAAAAAAAGGGAGAAGACTCAAATTAATAGAATTACAAATGAAAGAGGAGAAGTAACCACTGACACTGCAGAAATACAAATGATCATGAGAGATTACTACAAGCAAATATATGCCAATAAAAAGGACAACCTGGAAGAAGTGGACAAACTCTTAGATAAGCACAACCTTCCAAGACTGAACCAGGAAAAAATAGAAAATATAAACAGACCAAACACAGGAAAAACACTCTTTGGTATAAACCACAACAAGATCCTTTTTGACCCACCTTCTAAAGAAAGGAAATAAAAGCAAAAATAAACAAATGGGACCTAATGAAACACAGAAGCTTTGGCAAAGCAAATGAAACCCTAAACAAGACGAAAAGACAACCCTCACAATGGTAGAAAATATTTGTAAATGAAGCAACTAACAAAGGATTAATTTCCAAAATTTACAAGCAGCTCAATATCAAAAAAACAAACAACCCAATTCAAAAATGGGCAGAACACCTAAATAGACATTTCTCCAAAGAAGATATACAGATTGCCAACAAACACATGATAGGATGCTCAACATCACTAATCATTAGAGAAATGTAAATCAAAAGTACAATGAGGCATCAACTCACACCGGTCAGAATGGCCATCATCAAAAAATCTACAAACAATAAATGCTAGAGAGGGTGTGGAGAAAAGGGAACCCTCTTGCACTGTTGGTGGGAATATAAATTGATACAACCACTATGGAGAACAGTATGGAGGTTCCTTAAAAAACTAAAAATAGAACTACCATATGACCCAGCAATCCCACTACTGGGCATATACCCTGAGAAATCCATAATTCAAAAAGAGCCATGTACCACAATGTTCATTGTAGGTCTATTAACAATAGCCAGGACATGGAAGCAACCTAAGTGTCCATCGACAGATGAATGGATAAAGAAGATGTGGCACATATATACAATGGACTATTACTCAGCCATAAAAAGAAATGAGATTGAGTTATTTGTAGTGAGATGGATGGACCTAGAGACTGTCATACAGAGTGAAGTAAGTCAGAAAAAGAAAAATGAATACCATATGCTAACACATATATATGGAATCTAAAAAAAAAAAAAATTTTGAAGAATCTAGTGTTAGAGCAGGACAGGAATAAATACACGGATGTAGACAATGGACTTGAGGACATGGGAAGGGGGAGGGGTAAGCTGGGACAAAGTGAGAGAGTGGCATGGACATATATACACTACCAAATGTAAAATAGATAGCTGGTGGGAAGTAGCTGCATAGCACAGGGAGATCAACTTAGTGTTTTGTGACCACCTAGAGGGGTGGGATAGGGAGGATGGGAGGGTGATGCAAGAGGAAGAAGACATGGGGATATATGTATGTGTATAGCTGATTCACTTTTTTATAAAGCAGAAACTAACACAATATTGTAAACAATTATACTACAATAAAGATGTTAAAAAAAATTCAACACCCATTTATGATAAAAAAAACCTTCAGAAAGTAGGCATAGAGGGAATTTACCTCAACATAATAAAGGCCACATATTACAAACCTACAGCCAACATCGTTATCAATGGTGAAAAACTGAAATCATTCCCACTAAGATCAGGAACAAGACAAGGTTGCCCATTCTCACCATTCTTTTTTTTTTTTTTAATTTTATTTATTTATTTTTGGCTGTGTTGGGTCTTCGTTTCTGTGCGAGGGCTTTCTCTAGTTGAGGCAAGCGGGGGCCACTCTTCATCGCGGTGCATGGGCCTCTCACTATAGCGGCCTCTCTTGTTGCGGAGCACAAGCTCCAGACGTGCAGGCTCAGCAATTTTGGCTCACGGGCCCAGTTGCTCCACGGCATGTGGGATCTTCCCAGACCAGGGCTCGAACCCGTGTCCACTGCATTGGCAGGCAGATTCTCAACCACTGCGCCACCAGAGAAGCCCCCCATTCTCACCATTCTTATTCAACGTAGTTTTGGAAGTTTTAGCCCCAGAAATCAGAGCTGAAAAAGAAATAAAAGGAATCCAAAATGGAAAAGAAGTAAAGTGTCACCGTTTGTAGATGACATGATACTATACATAGAGAATTCTAAAGATGCTACCAGAAAACTGCTAGAGCTAATCAATGAATTTGGTAAAGTAGCAGGATACAAAATTAATGCACAGAAATCTCTGGCATTCCTATACACTAATGATGAAAAATCTTAAAGAGAAATAATGGAAACACTCCCATTACCATTGCAACAAAAAGAATTAAATATCTAGGAATATACCTACCTAAGGAGACAAAAGACCTGTATGCAGAAAACTATAAGCCACTGATGAAAGAAATTAAAGATGATACAAATAGATGGAGAGATATACCATGTTCTTGGATTGGAAGAATCAACATTGTGAAAATGACTGTACTCCCCAAAGAAATCTACAGATTCAATGCAATCCCTATCAAACTACCAGTGGCATTTTTCACAGAACTAGAGCAAAACATTTCACAATTTGTATGGAAACACAAAAGACCCCAAATAGCCAAAGTAATCTTGAGAAAGAAAAACGGAGCTGGAGGAATAAGGCTCCTGGACTTCAGACTATACTACAAAGCTACAGTAATCAAGACAGTATGGTACTGGTAAAAAAATAGAAATATAGATCAATGGAACAGGATAGAAAGCCCAGAGATAAACCCACGCATATATGGTCACCTTATCTTTGATAAAGGAGGCAAGAATATACAATGGAGAAAAGACACCCTCTTCAATAAGTGGTGCTGTGAAAACTGGACAGCTACATGTAAAAGAATTAAATTAGAACACTTCTTAACACCATACACAAAAATAAACTCAAAGTGGCTTAAAGATCTAAATGTAAGACCAGAGACTCAAACTCTTACAGGAAAACATAGGCAGAACACTCTGTGAAATAAATCACAGCAAGATCCTTTTTGACCCACCTCCTAGAGAAATGGAAATAAAAACAAAAATTAACAAATAGGACCTAATGAAACTTAAAAGCTTTTGCACAGCAAAGGAAACCCTAAACAAGACGAAAAGGCAACCCTCATAATGGGAAAAAATATTTGAAAATGAAGCAACTGACAAAGGATTAATCTCCAAAATATACAAGCACCTCATGCAGCTCAATATCAGAAAAACAAACACCCAGTGCATAAGTTGGCAGAAGATCTAAACAGACATTTCTCCCAAGAAGATATACAGATTGCCAACAAACACATGATAGGATGCTCAACATCACTAATCATTAGAGAAATGTAAATCAAAAGTACAATGAGGTATCACCTCACACCAGTCAGAATGGCCATCATCAATAAGTCTACAAACAATAAATGCTGGAGAGGGTGTGGAGAAAAGGGAACCCTCTTGCACTGTTGGTGGGAATGTAAATTGATACAGCCGCTATGGAAAACAGTATGGAGCTTCCCTAAAAAACTAAAAATAGAAGTACCATATGACCCAGCAATCCCACTACTGGGCATATACCCGGAGAAAACCATAATTCAAAAAGAGGCACATACCACAATGTTCATTGCAGCACTCTTTACAGTAGTCAAGACATGGAAGCGACCTAAGTGTCCGTCAACAGATGAATGGATAAAGAAGCTGTGGCACTTTCTTATTCAACATAGTTTTGGAAGTCCTAGCCACAGCAGTCGGAGAAGAAGAAGAAATAAAAGGAATACAAATTGGAAAAGAAGAAGTAAAACTGTCACTATTTGCCGATGACATGATACTACGCATAGAAAATCCTAAAGATGCCACCAGAAAACTAGTAGACCTCTTCAATGAATTTGGTAAAGTTGCAGGATACAAAATTAATACACAGAAATCTCTTGCATTCCTATACACTAACAATGAAAGATCAGAAAGACAGATTAAAGAACAATCCCATTCACCATTGTATCAAAAAGAATAAAATACCTAGGAATAAACCTGCCTAAGGAGGCAAAAGACTTGTACTCAGAAAACTATATGACACTGGTGAAGGAAATCAAAGATGACCTAAACAGATGGAGAGACATACCATGTTCTTGGATTGGAAGAATAAATACTGTGAAAATGACTATACTACCCAAAGCAATCTACAGATTCAATGCAATGCCTATCAGACTAGCAATGGCATTCTTCACACAATTAGAACAAAAAAGCTTACAATTCATATGGAAACACAAAAGACCCTGAATAGCCAAAGCAATCTTGAGGAAGAAAAATGGAGTTGGAGGAATCAGACTCCCCAACTTCAAACTATAGCACAAAGCGTCATTTGCAAGACAGTATAGTACCAGCACAAAACAGAAATATAGATCAATGGTACAGGATTGAATGCCCAGAGATAAACCCACACACATATGGTCACCTTATCTTTGGTAAAGGAGGCAAGAGTATACAATGGAGAAAAGACACCCTCTTCAATAAGTGGTGCTGGGAAAACTGGACAGCTACATATAAAAGAATGAAATTAGAACACTACCTAACACCATACACAAAAATAAACTGCAAATGGATTAAAGACCTAAATGTAAGACCAAACACTATAAAACTTTTAGAGGAAAACAGAAGGAAAACACTCTTTGACATAAACCACAGCAAGATCTTTTTTGACCCGCCTCATAGAGGAACAGAAATAAAAACAAAAGTAAACAAATGGGTACTAATGAAACTTCAAAGCTTTTGCACAGCAAAGGAAATCATAAACAACATGAAAAGACAACCCTCAGAATGGGAGAAAATATTTGCAAACGAAGCAACTGACAAAGGATTAATCTCCAAAATTTACAAGCAGCTCATGCAGTTCAATATACAAAAAACAAACAACCCAATCCAAAAATGGGCAGAAGACCTAAACACACATTTCACCAAGGAAGACTCACAGATGGCCAAGAGGCACAAGAAAAGATGCTCAACATCACTAATTATTAGAGAAATGCAAATCAAAACTACAATGAGGTATCACCTCATGCTGGTAAGAATGGCCATTATCAAAAAAGCTAGAAACAATAAATGCTGGAAAGGGTGTGGTGAAAAGGGAATCCTTGTATACTGTTGGTGGGAATGTAAATTGATACAGCCACTATGGAGAACAGTATGGAGGTTCCTTTAAAAACTAAACATAGAACTACCATATGACCCAGCAATCCCACTACTGGGCATATACCCTGAGAAAACCGTAATTCAAAAAGAGTCATGTACCACAGTGTTCATTGCAGCCCTGTTTACAATAGCCAGGACATGGAACCAACCTAAATTTCCATCGATAGATGAATGGATAAAGAAGATGTAGCACGGGGCTTCCCTGGTGGTGCAGTGGTTGAGAATCTGCCTGCCAATGCAGGGGACACAAGTTCGAGCCCTGGTCCGGGAAGATCCCGCATGGCACGGAGCAACTGGGCCCATGGGCCACAATTACTGAGCCTGCGCGTCTGGAGCCTGTGCTCCGCAGCAAGAGAGGCCGCGATAGTGAGAGGCCCGTGCACCGCGATGAAGAGTGGCCCCCGCTTGCCACAACTAGAGAAAGCCCTCGCGCAGAAACGAAGACCCAACACAGCCATAAATAAATAAATAAATAAAATTTAAAAAAAAATTAAGAAGATGTAGCACATATATACAATGGAATATTACTCAGCCATAAAAAGAAGCGAAATTGAGTTATTTGTAGTGAGGTGGATGGACCTAGAGTCCATCATACGGAGTGAAGTAAGTCAGAAAGAGAAAAACAAATCCCTTATGCTAACACATATATATATGGAATCTTAGAAAAAATGGTTCTGATGAACCTAGGAACAGGACAGGAATAAAGACGCAGATGTAGAGAATGGACTTGAGGACACGGGGAGGGGGAAGGGTAAGCTGGGACGAAATGAGAGAGTGGCATGGACATATATACACTACGAAATGTAAAATAGATAGCTAGTGGGAAGCAGCTGCATAGCACAGGGAAATCATCTTGGTGCTTTGTGACCACCTAGAGGGGTGGGATGGGGGGGTGGGAGGGAGACACAAGAGGGAGGCTATATGGGAATATATGTATACATATAGCTGACTCACTTTGTGACCACCTAGAGGGGTGGGATTAGGGGGTGGGAGGGAGACAAGAGGGAGGAGATATGGGGATATATGTATACGTATAGTTGATTCACTTTGTGATACAGCAGAAACTAACACACCATTGTAAAGCAATTACACTCCAATAAAGATGTTAAAAAATAATTAGGTAAGATTTCCATGTTCTTAATCTTTAGATAGCCCCCCGGATAAAAGTGAAAAATTCTGTTTTGGAGTAAGAAATTCAAATTTTAAGCAGTCATAGGATTGTGGATAAAGCCATAGGATTGTGGGGAAAGCCATGGTCATTGGAGTCAGACAGACGTGATAGATCTAAACCCAGATCCATAACATGCTATGTCTGAGACCTTAAGCAAATATATAACTTCACTAAGTGCTAATTTCATCATCTGAAAAATGAGAATAATAATAATAATACCTAATATATCATGTTGAGAATATTTAGTGAAATAGTATATAGGAGGCTTAGGACAATATATGGCACATAATAAAGAGTGATTAAGTTATAATAATATCCCTATTGTTTTTACTATTAGAATTTTTAAAACTAAATGCCCATTTATAAAGTCTGGAAGACCAGGAAGCCAAATATGCAAAATTCTCCAAAAATCAATATATTTTTTATTGTTAAACTCCATGTTCAGGAAAAAGAGCGAAAGTTTTTTTATATCTTTATTGGAGTATAATTGCTTTACAATGTTGTATTAGTTTCTGCTGTACAACAAAGTGAATCAGCTATAATTATACATATATCCCCATATCCCCTCTCTCTTGAGCCTCCCTCCCTCTCTCCCTATCCCACCCCTCTAGGTCATCACAAAGCATCGAACTAATCTCCCTGTGCTATGCAGCAGCTTCCCACTAGCCTTCCATTTTACATTTGGTACAAAAAGCCAAAAAAATTTTTTGTATTTCACAAACTGTAACTTCCTGGCATCAATTCTTTCAAGTGTTCTGTAGTTTCATATATACATAGAAGAATGGTAATTTATGTCCAGATTTATGAACCTAAGGCCCTCAGAGTTTCTCAATTATTAAAAAAAGTTTGGTTGAAATTAATGAAGACAACTGAGTAATTAATTCATCCACTTATTCATTCAACACACATTGAAAACATTCTATATGCCAGGTATTGTGATAGGTATTAGGGATACAGAATAGAAACGACTGCCTCTACAGAGCTTAAGCCTAGTAAGGACATTTTAAAAAATCATTTTATGAATGTAATTACAGACTTTGATAAGTACTGTGGATAAAAAGTACAGCGAGGTATGAAATCATGTCATAAGGAATCTGATCTCTTTGGAGATTCAAAGAAAGCCTCCTTGAAGAAGTGGTATTTGAACTGTACTCTGAAGAGTCATTTGAGTGATGGGGTGGAGGAGAAGAGTTTCCCACACAGAAGGAAAAGCATATGTTAGGACACTGCAGAAGGAGGGAGTAGTGTAACTTAAAGAAAGAGAAAGAAGGGAAAATCAAGTTCTACAACTTAGTATATATAGCAGCAATAGAGAAGCACCACTTAGATCTCCATTCAAAAAAACACTTTTCTCTAAGAAGCATGGTTACCTGCAGCCTGCAGCCAACACACTTTGGATCCAGCACAGTGTTCCTACTGAGGCAAAGCTTTTGCCAGCCTTCTCCCAACCAAAGACTAAGCACAGTGGCGATATTAGAGCCAGGTCATTCCCACTTGACATGAGATGCCTCAAACAAGCAACCTTTGCTTAGAGTTTGCCCATCAGCCTGGCCAAGATTTTCTCAGAATTGCACTATAGTCTGAGTCTCTTCCTATTTATCCTCCTTCCTTCCCTTTCTCCTCCTGCAGCTTTCCGATATCTCTCTGCATAGTGGTCTGAAGGCTCACTCTGCCTACTTCTGTTTCCTTCCCTTTATCTTCACCCACTTTAGATCAATCCTGAATGTACAATTTTCATCTTACAGTGGATTATCCCTGACCCCATCTGACTTAAAATTGATGGCTCTGACATAATCCAGCCCATGATGGATAGTTCTAGGTGCATGCCCTTTTGCTGCCCCATGAACTAGGCTTCTGTTTCTACTGGAACCCAGTTACACACAAGGAACTGTTTCTCAAAAGCTGTATAATTCTGCATTGCAGATGACATGGCCTTGCTCCAGAACCTTGGGGGCCTGTGCTGTGAATTTTCCAACAGGGTTTACCATAAAATCTATACTACATCTTTCCTACCACTGAAACTTACAACTCCATAGGATCTGCACAAGCAGCAGGATTTCTTGCAGTACAGCCTGGACTTGCTGCCATTCTTCAATGTCATAAAGAATGCGCTAGTGAGAGGGGCATCAGCATCACTAAGAAGTGCAGTGGTGGCGCCCTCTGCAGGCCAGTGCTAATAATAGGCGAATAGTATCAGAACTGGGCTCCTTAATAGCCATGGTCATGATGGCCTCTCTATTACTTTAGGTAATGATGCTTAAACACCAGAAACCAGGCCCACTGTAACCCAGGCATTCTCTTCCACTAGAATGTCTTCCCAGGTCCACACTAGTGAAATCATCAGCAATTATGGCACAACCTTGTGCCAGGAACTATCTGTCCTCCACATTCCATTCAGGATGGCTTCCTCCTTGCCAGCTGGTCACCAAGTGAGCCAATCCCCAAACCTCTGTCTTCTCAAGCCACTCTTGGTACCATCTTGTTTTCAGTTTAGGTCCTCTGAAAAGCAGACACCAAAATGGAATTTGAAGAATAAGGGGCTTATTGGGGGAAATGTGCAACTACATTACAGCCAAATTCAGGGGTAGACTTGAAAGATAGCAGAAAGAGAAAATCTTCACTCTGAGCTATGAACAGTGAACCTATTCGTGGACATTATGCAGAAGGAAGTGGTCCAAAGTGAGATTATATACAGCTTCCTGGGCAATAACTAATCATCTGACCAGATTATAAGGACTTTAGTGGAAAAGCCTAGAAAATTAGAGATAGGGAGGTCTGGGATAGAGGCATGTGAATGGACAAATGTAAGAGAACACAAAGTACGAAAAGTTTTGTATCACCCAGTAATTCAAACCAGAAAAAACCCATCATGGAAGAGGCATTGAAGAACAAAGAAGACAAAATCACTCAACCAGTTGACATAATCCAGTCTTTATAATCAGCCACCCCAGAACTGGTATGATGGACACATGAGTGGAGCAGCCACAGAGGTAGAAATAGAGGCCACACATAAGCCAAATAGCATGAATTCCCCTTTACCAAGGCTGATCTAGACTCTGTTGACTCTGAATGTCCTACCCAAACAGCCATGTCATGGCAAATTCACAATACTGGGCTCCTTCCATCCTAGATGAACCAGCAGTCATCCTCACAGGGATAGATATCTATTCTATGGATTTACTTTCTTGCTTACAAAGCTCTAGCCAGCACTGCAATTAAGGGACTTATGGCAATTCTGATTCTCAAGTATGGAATACCAGACAACATACCATCTGAGAAGGGACCCACTTCACAGTGAAAGGGGACCCACTTCACAGGAGTGAGCCCATGATCATGGGATTCAGCGCTTGCATTGGGACAAAAAGAAACTATAACACTTTTAAGTGAATTTGTTTATATTAATTACCACAGCATTTACATAGATTTGAAAGGAGTCACATACCTCTGTGTATCAGCAGGCTGGAAATTCAGGTAAGAGTTGATGCCGTGAGTTTGAAATCCACAGGGCAGGCCAACCAGCTGGAAACTCTGTCAAGACTTCTGTGTTGTAGTCTTGAAAAGAATTCCTTCTTCAATTTTTGTCTCTCCCCTTACATCTTACTATAAGCAAGAAGGAGAAACCAGGCAGTACCTTCGACACTTTGCCTAGAAATTCTTTGGCTAAATATCTGAGTCTGTCACTTATAAGTCCTACTTTCCACCCAGTAGTACAAAGTTCATCAAGTCCTCTGCCACTTTATAACAAGAATCACCTTTCCTCCAGTTTCTAATAACATTTCCCTCATTTCCATCTGAGACCTTACTAGAAGCAACTTTAACATTCATATTTCCACCAACAATCTCTTCAACCAATCAAAGCCTTTTCTATCAAGTGCCTCAAACCTCTCCCATCCTCCACCCATTACCAATTCCAAAGTCCCTTCCACATTTTTGGGTAATTTTTTACAGCAGTACCCCACTTCATAGTACCAAAATTTATATTAATTTCCTAGGGCTGCTATAACAAAGTGTCAAGATGGAGGTGGGTTAAAACAACAGAAATGTGTTGTCTCAGAGTTCTGGAGGCTGGAAGTCTGAAATGAAGCCATCAACAGGACCATACTCTCTCTGGTGGCTCTAGGGGAGAATTCTTCCTTGACCCTTCTTGCTTCTGGTGTTTGCTGGCAGTCCTTGGTTTTTCCTTGGCTTGTAGATGCATCAATCCAGTCACATGCTTCTCTTCTCCCTGTGTGTCTTTACATCATCTTCCCTCTGTGCCTGTATCTGTGTCCAAATATCCCTTTTCTGTAAGGACACCAATTACACTGGATTAGGACCCTCTCTCATTTTAACTTGATTATTTCTGTAAATACCTTATTTCCAAATAAGACCACATACTGAAGTACTAGGGGTTAGGACTTCAACATACATTTTGGGGGGAAATAATTCAGCCCTTAACAATATGGGAAAGACATTAGTTATTCATGCTACAGATAAGGTCCAGGCTTATTTGGGCATACAAACCCCTTACAAGGCCACTCAGCATTCCATGTCCCACAAGTTGAAAATTACTAACTTCACGCCAAAGTTTGCATATTTTGAAGCAGATTTTAGCCCAACTCCCTTATTTTATAAAAGGAGGAAATGAAGTAAAAAATCAAATTCATATCTTTTGACTTAAAATTTAGCCCAACTGTATTATGTGATCCAACTCCACTCCCCGCCTATACCATTTAAATAGTAGAGACTCTAAAGAGGTGAGTTTTCAAGTAATTAAAATACTTGTGCAACCAAATATAAGATTTCCCTGAACTTTAAAGGTCTTCGATTGGATATAAATATTTGTAATCACCTAAATGGAAAAACAGTGCTTTAGAGTTATATCGGTCACGTCAGGCTAAATTATTATTTAGGAATAGAAGGCCCTGAAACCTTATTGGCTTGCAATGACAAAGCTGTATTCCTCACTCACATTACCTGTCCATCATGGATCAACTCTGGCTCTGATCCACTTTATCTTCATGCTATTACCCAGACTGAGGAGCAGTCCCTTTCTGGCGCATGCAGAAAGGAAAGGGAGGCCCAGGCACATAGTATCTTCCTAAGACAAAGGCTAGATCAGAAACCCCTCTGCCCTCCTCCCTCAGCCATACACACACCAAATAGCAAGCAACAACAATATACCACTGAGGAAGGTTTAAAGGCATGGACAAAGATCCCCGCTCTGTGGCACATGTCACAAGGAAAGCTGAGCAATGAGGATGAAGTATGTACATTGAGAAAAACCCTCCATCACCACAACTCCCATCCTAAGCACAAGGCATTTTTAGAGGAAAGCTTGTAGTACTTTGAAGGTAACCATAGCAAAAACAAAACACAAGCTCCACTTAACTGCTAACTAGATTTTCTCAAACCCCAAAATTATTGGCCTGACAAGAGGTGTGCCCATTTTTAGGAGTAAATAACATTTACTCAAGTTTCTCTTATTCTGCATGAGATGTCTGACATTCAATAAAAGAAATTATAAACACACAGAGAAAACAACCCATTCTCAAGAGAAAAAACAATTTAACAGTATCAAAATCAGAAAGGACCAAAGTGCTGAACTTTAAAATAACTATGGTTAATATGTAAAGAAATTATTGAAAAAGTTGGAAAATATGAACATTAGCATGAAATTTCAGCAGACAGATGGAAATCCTAAGAGTCAAATGGCAATAGAAGAAATAAAAAATGACTGCATTGGAGATGAAGAGTTTCTTTGTCAGGCTCATCACCAAATTTGACACAGCCAAGGAAAGAATCAGTGAATTTGAAGACAGATCAATTAGAAATTACTCTAATTAAAACACAAAGAGGAAAAAGTGAAAATCAGCAAATAAAATACACACAAACAAGCAGAAAAACAGAACAGAGCATTCAAAAGCTGTGTGACAATATCAAACAGTCCAGCATATGTGTAATTGGAGTTCTAGAATGAAAAGAAAGACAGAGATAATGATGCTGAAAAAGTATTTGAAGGAATAAAAGCCAAGAATTTTGCAAAAACAAAGTAGCAAATGACATCAGACCACAGATCCAAGAATCTCAGAGTGCGTCAAGCAGCATAAATACTAGATACCCAGGCTTCCCTGGTGGCGCTGTGGTTGAGAGTCTGCCTGCCAATGCAGGGGACATGAGTTCAAGCCCTGGTCTGGGAAGATCCCACATGCTGCGGAGCAACTAGGCCCATGAGCCACAATTACTGAGCCTGTGCTCCGCAACAAGAGAGACCGTGATAGTGAGAGGCCCGCGCACTGCGATGAAGAGTGGCCCCCACTTGACGCAACTATGGAAAGCCCTCTCACAGAAACGAAGACCCAACACAGCCATAAATAAATAAATAAATAAATAAAAATTTTAAAATAATAATAATAATAAATAAATAAATACTAAATACCCCATTTTACTGCTCCTCTCCAGGACCCTATGAAATAGCCAATGTAAATGTCCATACTTCTCTAGATGAGGAAAGATTGAGTATTTTGTCCATATTCACATAAGTGTCACGGAGGCAGAACTCTGACATTTACCAAGGACTTGTTTTCTCCATTTGCTGCTCGGTTGAATTTGTCGGCCACCTCTCCTAAGAACCTGCTGTTCCATCTTGGGCCTATTACTTAAATGTCATCTTTTCTCTTTAAAAAAGTCTAATAATACAGCATTGAGTTCAGAAAATATATTTAGAGAACCTAGCACCAAACTTGGCATAATTCTGTACTATACAGTTCCTATGTTTTAGGGCTGTGGGGACCATCTATGAATCTCCTCTAAGAGTTATGGGCAGGAGGTGAGTATGGGCCCCTTCTACTCTTAGATGCCCACATTTGTCCGAGAGTTCTGTGGTTTCTGTTCCTTATTGTAGCTGGAGGAAAGCGGGGAGCAAGACAGGCCTTCTATGATGACTAACTTTTGTATTCTACATCCTTCAACTGCTCTCTTCCATAGTTGGAGAATTGTATGTATCTAGTGAATTTGTTTCCTGGGGTCTAGGATATGGAAGGAGGGTTGGGGCAAATTCTTCTTGGCCTCATCTTCTCCCAAATATCTCTCTGTTATACCTAAACTGTTTCTTTAACATAATAATAATAATAATAATTATTATTATTATTTGCTCTTTATTTTCTCCAGTGACAGCCCACCTTTGCAGCAATATTTGCTTCTTGTTTCTGAGCCTGAATGGGAAAAATGTCACAGGGTTAAATATATGCATACAAGAACAGGAAGAAATAAAAATCATATCAGTTTATTATATCACATACTATTACTACATCCTTGTTATGATTACCATTATTATTGAATCACAATTAGTTTACTAAACAAACACTTCTATTGTTCCTAAAACAATCCCTCTCCATTGTATACATAAAAACCAAGTAAAGCATGCTGTGGACACTCCAGCAATCCTCTAACAATCTCCTAAATTATTGATGCCATATCTCCTGTATCCTTCCAGCTCCCAGCTCCTGCCCTTTAGCTTGTGGGCTTTCGTATCTCTTAGTTTTGGATTCCCTGCCTGGATTCTGAGAGTTCTTACCTCTAACCCATTGACCCTTCTCCTCCTGTCTGTCTCAACTAGCACGCTCCATCCTTGTTCTGCCCCCAGGGACCCACACCTCAGCACAGACTCTCCCCAGCAAGCACGTAGACTCTTTTCAAGGCTGGGTGATAGAAACAAAGGATCAAAGTCTTCAACTAGCTCCAGCCAAAGTTTCTGTCTCTCTCTTTTTTTCTTTCTTAAAAAAATATCTGCTTCAAAGTATGTAAACACTTATTGTGAAACATATTTCCCCTTTCTGTACAAAAGTATACAAACACCTCCGCTGACATATGGGCCCATGTGTTTCTTCACTAAGGTGTGATGAGACTCAGAGCAGCATACGCGCCAGGTGATGGAGAGCTTTCCACAGTGTGGGTGGGAGTGTTGCCATCTTGTGAAACAGGTGCATGAAAGCCCCTGTAAATAGAAGGCCCTGTGAAGTGAAGTTGGGATTACTCAGACCCACAGCTCTAACATGGGACTATTAGGTTCAGATGCGACTCTGTTTATTTAGCACCTTCCATGTGCACTTAGTGGACTTTAGGACTTACTAAGTCACAAAAATCACCTTGCAGAATTAAAATCATACCCACAGACTTAAGAACTGAGGATGTGAAGAAATTAGGTGAACTTTCTCTAGTGGCTCTTTTCAAATTTTAGCATCATGAGAATCATCTGGAAGGCTGTTGGAACACAGATTGCTGGGCATGGCCTCCCCACCGGCAGTTTCTGAGTCAGCAGCTCTAGGGTGGGGCTGTATAATTTGTACTTCTAACATATGCCCAGGTGAGGCTGCTGCTGCTGACCCAGGAACCACACTTTGAAAACCACTTTTCCATCATGCAATGCACAGTGCTGAGGTCTAAAACCCTGATAGGCTAAAGTAGGAAACATCACTGCTAGGAGTCAAAACCAGGAAAGCCAAACCAGCCATTATGCTCAAGAGTCAGGGATAGGGCAGAAAACTGGATACCATGCCAATGAAGCCAGCATGGTGCTAGGAGTGAGGGGCTAAGTCAAAGGACTTGAGGTGACTGCCACAGGCACATCCAGACTCCCCACCACTGGGTTAAAATGGCTGCCAGAGATGGGATTGGGGGGATGGGTCTATCGGGATTTAAATGTCCATGATGAGAGTGGCCAGGATAAGGTACCAGTTTTTGACTTTTAAATGTTTCACTTTACTGTTCCTTAGTCATATGGTAAACTCAGATTAGATCAAAAGATAAGAATGCCAAACTGAAATATTCAGTCTCTGTGTGAGTTTGTGTGTATTTTAATAGGATTAGGGGAGACTCCTTTAAACTTAAATATTGAAGTTCTTCTAAATATGTACCCCCCGTTGGTTATGGAGGAAGGATGAGCTCAGGACTAAAGATAACTGCCCTTGACTTTGAAGATCTCATAATCTAGCAGGCAGTGTCTGTCCCAAGCCAGACTGTGACACTTGGCAGATGGAGAGGGAGGAGGGATTAATTAATTCTATTTTGAGAGAAGCGGTGTCAGAGGAGGCTTCCTGGAAGAGGTGACATTTAAGTGTACCTAAAAGATGAGCAGGGACTTTACTGGCAGGAACATTTCAAGAATGGCCTTCATCTAATATGTGGAAGAAAAATAATTTACTCTTCCAGTGAGGGAAGAATGCTCTACCATAGACTCATTTTCATTCATGTTAGAGGAAAATTGTTTTTTAATTTTAAAAGACTTCCAAAATGAAGGTAAAAATATTCAGAAGAGGGCAGTTGGAATAAACACATTTTACAAAGGCAAAAAACCTCCCTGAGTAGAAAGCATTTTGTTTTATTCTAATCTCTTTGCTGCTTGCATCCCTCATGCGAGTATTCCATTTAGATCTGTCGAATTTTCTGAATTCCACTGTGTGTTTGCACAAACTTCTTAGAGTGTAAAACAAAGAAAATTTTGTGCCTTAGAGCATCTTTTTCAGTCCACAGACAGCACATTGGTGGGAAGAATTAGCTGTTAGTATTAATAGTAGTAAAACACAATAATTATAATATACATTGCTTGCTAATTTTCACTGATGGACTTGTATTAGTCTGCTTGGGCTGCCATAACAAAATACCACAGACTGGGCAGCACAGACAACAGAACTCTATTTCTCACAGTTCTGAAGACTGAAGTCCAAGATCAAGGTGCCAGCAGGGTTGGTTTCTGGGGAGGACTCTTCCTGGCTTGTAGACTGCCTATCACTGTGTCCTACAATGGCCTTTCTTCTGTGCACTTGCAGAGAGACAGAGAGGTCTCCAGTGTCTCTTCCTTTTCTTATAAAGACACAAATCCTATCAGATTAGGGGCCCACACTTATAATCTCATTAACCTTAATTACCTCCTTAAAAGCCTATCTCCAACTACAGTTACATTCAGGGATTAGGCCTTCAATGTATGAATTTGGGAGAAACAAAATTCAGCCTATAACAGGACAAGACTGTGATTTCTGTGAAGCTACAGCACCTATGAAAGTGGAAACTCAGGTCTCCATGTGCCAATACCTATGGGGCGGACCAGGTTACCTCTCTTAGATGTGGAACTTGTTATCTCTTGCATCGCTTTTTTATAAAACATCTATCAATATCTCTTGTCCTTTCAGTATGAAGACAGGTAGATGCTTTAATTGACGATTTAAGAAAATCTGTATGAACATCAACAATTATACTGTGCTTTCAGGAGCTAATTAAGTGTATTTGGCTATTTTACCACATACGAAGTGGCCCAGAATGCTGTGTTTTTATTATTCTGCTTCTGCTATTCATGGTCTTTCTTTTTTCCTTGTCTGTAGCTTTAAGTATACTTACTGCTTCTAACATGCCATTTTCATCATTTTAGAAAATCAAAGGAGACATAAATTAGCATAGACTAATTAACACTTCATTTTTTAGCTTATTCAAAAAAAGATATCAATTCCCTCTGCAAACTCTTAATCTCACTCTGACTTCAAGGGAGCCCTCCTTGAATCAGACACAGAAAAAAATTGTCCTAAATAGGGCCACCATAACACTATGCCTCCTCCTCTTCCTACAAAATAGAACCTAGAGTAGAAAAAAAAAAGGAATTATAGAAAATGTTGAATGAGGCCAATTTTCCTTTGTCTCATTGGCTGGTTTGCTTCTATGCTGAATGGGTTCACCTTCTGTGTACGGGCACCATCATCTTTGAAGCAATAACCATAATTGCCATTTGCTGAATGCCTACTCTGTCCCAGGAATTTTATGTAGTCTATCTCTTTTAAGCCTTATCAGCCTCTTATTTAAAAATTAACAGCCACTATTTATAGGTGAGGAAACTCAGGCTTAGCGTGAATAAGTAAGAAGGTTGCTCAGTGCCATGGACCTAAAGAATGGGAAAGTCAAGTGAGACATAGCACCTATGTTCTTTGCATGACACCAGGCAGAGCCAGTGTGGGTCTGCAGTTAGCAAGCATCTAGCCTCTCATCCAAGGGAAAGTGTAAAGGGAGTCTTGGGATCTGTAGTATTCTTGGGCAGTTCACAATGATTTGTTATCTGCCTGCACTCATTTCAGAGTAAAGCAACTGAGAATTTCTTTCCTGCTCCAAAGCCAGACCCAGCCCCATGTTAGCCTCAGCCTCATATATATTAAGTTAATAAATGTTTCCCTGTCTCTTTTCCTGCTGTAGTTGTTAGTGCATTTTTCTTCGTTCGCTAAATGTTTAATGTATTTTCATTTTCAAACCCTTTCCATAAGGCTAGTGGCTAGTGGTTCTTTCCTTATTTCCCCTGGGCTGTTGTATTTCCCCAAATTGTTCATCATATGAGATAGCGGAAACAATCTGTAATGGGGGCTCAGAAGACTGGGTTCTCACTTTGGCCCTCCCCAGACTTGTGTGACTGTGGCCAAATCCCTTCCACTCTCTGAGCTTCAGCATCCTTGTCTGTAAAGTGAAGAATTGGGTTTTAGAATCTCTGAGATCTAAGATCAGCTGATCCCTCTGCCAGTCCCATTGCATGGTGATCTGCACAACCTCCTCTGTTGTGAGCAAGTGTGTGTGAGATACTACTTCCTTCATAATTATCTTCCCAAAAGGAAACATCTCCCGCTGGCTGTCTACCTTAGAAAAGAGGAGGGTTTAGTTTATTCTTCAAACTCCCAGAATCCTTCCATATCAATGTTTAACATTCACTTATTTAATTAACAATTAATTAACTAACAATGTGGTAGAAACTAGAGGCTCAAAGATAAGCAAGACAGGGCTTCCCTGGTGGCGCAGCGGTTGAGAATCTGCCTGCCAATGCGGGGAACACGGGTTCGAACCCTGGTCTGGGAAGATCCCACATGCTGCGGAGCAGCTGGGCCCGTGAGCCACAACTACTGAGTCTGCGTCTGGAGCCTATGCTCCGCAACAAGAGAGGCCGCAATAGTGAGAGGCCCGCGCACCGCGATGAGGAGTGTCCCCCGCTCGCCGCAACTGTAGAAAGCCCTCGCACAGAAACGAAGACCCAACACAGCCAAAAATAAAAATAAATAAATAAGTAAACAAATCCTTTAAAAAAAAAAAAAAAAAGATAAGCAAGACACAAACCTTGCCCTCAGGTACACAGACAGGCAAATAGAGGAAATTCAGAGGCAGGAACCTCTCTTCCCATGGCAGGTGCCAACATTAAGGAAATTCTTCCAGCAGAGGCCATAGCGAAACTTAGTCCTTAAAGCTAATTATTAAAGTGTTTATGAGCCCAGATTCTACAGTCAAACAGATCTAAGATCAATCCTGGTTTAAATAATCAGTAGCCATATGACCTTGAACAAGTTACGTAACCTCTTTATGCCTCTCTTTTCTTCATCCATAAAATGGGAATCGCAACACTAAATTCATAAGATTGTTAGGAAGAGCAAATGATATATATTTATTAAAAGCATATAAGCATGTACCATGTGCCAGGAACTAAGCTAGATTCCAAGAATAGTGTGTTAAAAATATTTAAAATATATATATAATATACACATAAATATATATATGAAATATAAATATATATATATGAGAAATCAAAAAGTCTCAGGCGCTATCCTAAGCACAGTGCATGTATTCATTCATTTAGTATTCACTACTATCTATGAGGTAGGCACTATTATTTTCCCTATTTTAGAGATGAGGAAACAGGCCCAGAAAGAATAAGTGATTAACTCAAACTGAGAGAAGTGTTTATTTAAAAATCTTCCACTGTAATTGTAACAGGGAAGAACAAATCTGATTCCATATTGCATCTGTTTCTTTTTCTTTAACCTTTGTATTCTATTGCTTTTACTACAAGTTAATCACTAAAGGGATGTTGCCTATAGCTTAAAGTATACATAATGGCCCATCTCCAGGAACCCTGATAAGCTAAAATACCTTTGGTTAACTCACAGGAAACATCCTGACCAGACTCACTTGTGAATGGCTACAGGACAGAAGAAATTAACACATCCCCTCTGGAGTCTGGCCAGAACCAGGAAATATTTGCAAAAACTTACTGCCTTTTTACTTTACCTCCTCACCTCCCCCTCTTTGTTCTAT
Organism: Balaenoptera physalus; assembly: GCF_965194825.1. NCBI lineage: Eukaryota > Metazoa > Chordata > Mammalia > Artiodactyla > Balaenopteridae > Balaenoptera > Balaenoptera physalus. The sequence continues at coordinate 144,647,801 of NC_138882.1, read as the reverse complement.
CAAAAAAACTAGCATCTAAACCTGGGCAAGATGGATCTACACATGTGTGGTCAATGGATTTCTGACAAAGATGTCAAGGCAATTCAATGAGGAAAGTCATTTCAACAAATGGTGCTGAATCAACTAGATACCCATAAAGAAGCAAACATCAACTTTTCCTCCATATACAAAATGTACTCAAAACAGAACATAGAACTAAATGTAAAACCTAAAACTATAAAACTTCTAAAAGGAAGCATAGGAGAAAATCTTTGCAGCCTTGGGGGAAAGCAAAGTTTTCTTAGATAGAACACAAGCAACATGAACCATAAAGGAAAGAAATGATAAATCACATTTCATCAAAATTTAAAAGTTTTGCTCTTCAAGATATCTCATTAAGAAAGTCAAAAGGCAAGTCACACACCATGATAAAATATTTGTAACACATATATCAAGGGACTTCTATCAAGAATATGTAGTAAATTTTTACAAATCAATAACAAGAAGACAAACAACCCATTAAGAAAATGGGCAGAATAAAATAGATAACTAAAAAAAAAAAAAAAAAAATAGATAACTATTAAGAACCTGCTGTATAAAAAAATAAATTAAATAAAATTCCAAAAAAAAGGAAAATGGGCAGAGATTTAAACAGGTACTTCATGAATTAAGACATATTAACTGTCAATAAACATTTGAAAATATTATCAACATCTTTAGGCATCCAGGATATTAACATTAAAACCAAATCCTTTAGGAAAGCTGAATAGTGGCAGGGCAGGAATAAAGACGCAGACGTAGAGAACAGACTTGAGGGCACGGTGGTGGGGTGGGGTGGGGGGGGACAGGGGAAGCTTGGATGAAGTGAGAGAATAGCACTGACGTATATACACTATCAAATGTAAAATGGATAGCTAGTGGGAAACTGCTGCATAGCACAGGGAGATCAGCTTGGTGCTTTGTGTCCACCTAGAGGGGTGGGATAGGGAGGTTGGGATAGGGAGGGTGAGAGGGAGGCTCAAGAGGGAGGGGATATGGAGACATATGTATACATATAGCTGATTCACTTTGTTGTACAGCAGAAACTAACACAATATTGTAAAGCGTTTATACTCCAATAAAGATGTGAAAAAAAAAAAAACTTACCAAGTGTTGGTGAGAATTTAGAACAGCTGGAACTCTATTTCACTGCTGTTGGAAATACAAAATGGTACAACCACTTTAGAAAACAGTTTGGCAGTTTCTTTAAAAATATATATATATATGTGTATATCATATATATATATATATATATCATATATGTATGTATCATAAAATCCAACCACTCTACTACTAGGCATTTACTCAAGAAAATCAAAAACATATGTCCAAAAAGACTTTTTCACAAATCTTCATAGCAGCTTTCCTTGTAATAGGCAAAAGCTGAAAATAGCCCAAATATCCATCAACAGGTGAATGGGTAAACAAACTGGAATAATCAAGCAATGAAACATTCTCAGCAATAAAAAGGGATTAACTATTTATACATTTCATACATACAACATGAATGAATCTCAAATTTTCTATGCTGAGTAAAAGAAGCCAGGCAAAAGAGTACACACTATATTGTTCCATCCATATAAAAAGTTATAGACTATCTAAACTAAACTATAGTGACAGAAAACAAATCAGCTGTTGCCTGGGGATGGGGTAGAGGGAGGACTGGATTACAAAGGGACACAAGGAACTTTTCAGAGTGACAGAAACGTTTAGAATCTTTATTGTGGTGATGGTTTCACTAGTATATACATATGTCAAAACTGATCTAATTGTACACTTTAAATATGTGCGATGTAGTGTACTTTAATTAAGCTCTAATAGTTTTTTTTAATCAGCTATCAGCCTTATTATTCCTTTAAAAATAATATGAATTTTTTTCATCTGACTGCTTTCAAGATTTTCTCTTTGTCTTTGGAGTTTCAGCAGTTTGCTATGAAGTGTTCATGAAACATACACCAAAATTGCTTGTATTGATACTTCTTGAAGTTTATAGATTTCTTCAGTTTTGTGGCTTAATGTCTTTTATAAGTTTTGGACAATTCTTAGCCCATAGTTCTTCAAATATTCCTTTTCCTCTATCTTCTCTTCATATCCAACTGGGTTTCTAAATATGCATATGTGAGACCCTTTCTCCATGTTTCATATTCCTTTGTGCTTTTCTCTACATTTTCCACTTTTTTCTCTCTGTTTCTGATCTTTTCTACTAATTTTTCTTCCCGTTATTTACTCTTTCTGTGTCCAACCTGCTGTTAAAACTATTAACTTCTGAATTTCAATAATTATATTTTTCACTGTAAACTTCCCTTTTAACTATTTTCTAGATCGTCTTCTCTGATGAAATTTTCCGTATTTGAAGTCTAGAGGGATTTTGTATTCTACAAGATGCCTGTCTTAGATCGAGATGCTATGACAAAATACCGTAGACCAGGTGGCTTAAACAACAGAAATCTGTTTCTCATAGTTATGGAGGCTGGGAAGTCCAAGATCAAGGTACTGACAGATTCAGTTCTTGATGAAGACCCTCTTTCTGACTGGCAGATGGCTGCTTTCTCCCTTTTTCCTCACATGGTGCAGAGAGGAAGCTCTGGTGTCTCCTCCTCTCCTTATGAAGGCACTAACCTCATCATGAGAGCACCACCCTCATGACGTTGTCTAAACCTAATTACCTCCCAAAGGCTCTACCGCCAAATATTATCACATTAGGGGTTAGAGCTTCAATACATGAATTCTTGGGGACACAAACATTCAGTCCCTAGCAAAGCCCTTAACATGTAATCCTAAGTTGTTTTACTGCTTAGCCAGAGGGTTGTTTTACTGCTATGTGCTTAATTCATTCCAAGTGGGAGTAAAATCAGAATACTCCTAACTAATCTTGCTTTCTCATTGCTAATTCTCCAGTGAAGTTCTCTGGAAAGTGTTGTCATAGTACATTTTTTTTCTTATAACAAAAATGATTAACCATTTTGCATATAAAAATGATTTTCACTATCTCACGTCCTCAAATCCTTTGATTTACCCGCATTTTACTGGATTTAAGCAGACCCATGCACATTTTAAATCCAGCCTGGGGGAAAAATGTAGTCTAAGAATTAGGAGATAGGAATTATTAGTCTCAACTCCACTACTTACTAGCTTTTGGCCCTAAGTAAGTCAAATTTCCCTTCCTACCTCATAAGAGCATTTTAGGATACAAAGGATGTAAAATTGCTTTGTAAAATCTAAAATACTCAAAGTAACTATTCCATGAATATTTTAATTAATACCAAGTAACACGGTCTGATATAACAAGCTATGTGACCTTAAGAAAATTTAGGGATCCAGGTTTCGAACATAGATATCTGGCACCAAAGCTAATGATCTCAGCCATTACATCATACTACTTTTTTTTTTTTTTTTAATTTATTTTTGGCTGCCTTGGGTCTGCTGCATGTGGGCTTTCTCTAGTTGTGGCGAGCGGGGGCTACTCTTTGTTGAGGTGCACAGGCTTCTCATTTTGGTGGCTTCTCTGGTTGTGGAGCACAGGCTCTAGGCGTGCGGGCTTCAGTAGTTGTGACACGCGGGCTTCAGTAGTTGTGACACACGGGCTTAGTTGCTCCGTGGCATGCGGGATCTTCCCAGACCAGGCCTTGAACCCGTGTCCCCTGCATTGGCAGGCGGATTCTTAACCACTGCCCCACCAGGGAAGCCCCCATACTACTTCTTATTGAAAAAATTCTAAGAGACAAGATGTGGTACTTTTCCAGATTCATGCTACAGGGAATATGTAACAATTGACCTGACGTGGGACCATAATAAATTGAAAACAACTTAAGCAAACAGCTAAAAATATATTTTTTATATTAAATTTACTTCATTCAATAGTACCCTCCTCTTTTCTCCACTTCTGTTATTATTGACCTTTCCTCTTGCTCTCTTTACATTCTAGCCTTGCCCATCCAATCTGAAAACACAACTCTGGTACTATCTTGCTTTCAATCTAAACTCCCTTTTTGCTTTGAACAGAATCAGGTTTTTTGCCTAAAAACAGAAATTATATGAGAGAAGAGAAAGATAAGAAAGAAAGGGGTAGAAAGTAAATCTGGCAGAACTTCACCACTGGCAAATTTTCTCAAGAGTAAAAGTTCTGCAGGTCAACTCCCGACTGCTGACCCAGTCATCCCACTTATAGATCAAAACAGGTTGGAGGAAGTAAATGAGAGTGGTAAGGAGAAGGAATGTTTGCAGGTGTAAGAGAAATAGATTTGCCCAGAAGTGACTGGTCACAGAGGTTAAAAACCAGGTAAGGATATATCTATTTCTGTGATTCAAAGATATATCTGCAAGTAGTGATTTTTAAATTATTAATTTGAATATGTTACAGGGAATTGTGCTCAATCCTGTTTCTCACAGCCTCCAAAAACCAGACTGACTTTTATCCTAACTGTGTTCACTCATTGACCTGGATCCCTGAGGCATGTGGGTCTGTGACATCTATAAACTTTGGTGAAATCTGTACACTTTACTTTCTTTTGAAGTTACCACTTTTGCAATTTGAATAGGATCATATTTTCTGCCCTGGCCCTGTTCTCTCCAAATCATAAACATTAGAATGTTACAATAACCCTTTTATAATACATAACCTACTATAGATACTTCACTTTTTCAATTGATCTAAGTCAAATATTAAGGTCAACTATTATAATTTACATACTGGCTTTTAAGAATGGATATAAAAAGCTCTTCAAAAGCCTAATGGGCCTTCCTGACTTTCTTTGTGGTCCACTTGGTCATCAGTCTGTTCTGCAGCTTCACTAGTGTGTATGTTGTGGTTACGACCCTTGCTATGAAGTCACGATGGGTACATTTTATACTCCACAGACTGCATAATAGCTTTAATCTGTTCAAAATAAATATCTGATTGTGCCCAATCCAGTGGATTTTTCAGATGAAATGCCCCAAAGCACAAAGTCTCTGTCTTAAAAAAGCTCAAAATATGTACACATTTATATTATAAAGTTTACATGACTTAACATTGTGTACATGAAGAGGAAGTCTCTTTGTTTGCAATGACTCAGTGTCCAGCACTCCAAAGATAGGTAAACGGGTGTCTATTGTGATGAGAGGCTCAGGTTCTAGGGAAGCCCTAGGCAGACTACTAGATTGCCTTACTGAATAGCAGCTATCTCTGCTCTCAGAAATAAAAGGGGAAAATGACCTATATATGAGTGTGGAGTCAGAAGCAAAGATGGAAGGATCCAGGTTTTTGTGGGATTCTTAGAAGATCTTTCAGTGCTCTTGGACGTAATGCACTGGGGGATGAAAGGGGAGAGGTATGTGAAGGTGGCATTCAGGAAAATCCATTTTACCAAACACATAAAATCATTCTGTGTGTGCATTCTAAAGGAAATGGAAGCCATATGTTTCTGATTCATTTACATGTAATCCATCAAAATATTATTTTGTAAGAGATATTTAATGTCCGAGAAACCTGCCAAGCCTTCTTATAAATGTTTTTTCCAAAGGACCAGCTGCATTGAGGCAGCTGTATAAGAAGTTATCCTTGAAAAATGGAACTGGTTTCAAAGTCCCAAGCACATTCTAAACTTCTCAAGGGCAGCCTAGCATAATAGAAATAACACAGGCTTTACAGTTGAACAGACTCCGATTTAAAATCTGGTTTACTTCTTACTAACCAACACAAAAATATATTTCTAGATATTTATTTATTTGTTTAGTGTCTAATTTGTGCTAGACAGAAGACACAATATTGAATTAGGGATACAATACTTGATAAGTAGAATAAACAATATGTCCTTGTCATTAATATAGTTAATCAATTTATCTGAGCCTATATATTCTTATTCTGAGAAATGGAGCTAGTAATGCTCATTTTAAAAGGTGTTCAAGAAAATCATTTAGCATGAAACACAATGCCTGGCAAGCAAGACACACTCAAGAAAAGGAGTTGTCTTTCATTTTCAACCTCTTTCCATTTAAACCACCTTTGCTCTTCAGTCTGTCTGCACACACACCCTTACGTGAGGTCCCTGCTCCTCTAGTACCCACAAAAACCACAATAATTGGAATGCCTTGCATACATTTACCACAAGATAAAAGTGGCATCTGTCTCAGAAGAGTAAAGCAATATACTTTAGACTAGAACTAAATGGCAATTTGTATCGAGGATAGTGGAAAAAAGCATGAACTTTGGAATAGGGACAAACTGAACTTGAATTTTTGATTTTCCATTCACAACCTTTTTACCCTGGTCAAGTTTCTGACCTTCAGTTTCTACATCTGTAAAATGGGATTAAAGTGACCTAATATGTAGTGTTGCTGTGACAAATTAAACAGAATAGTAAATGGAAAGTGCCTAGCCCAATAATGGCAGATCTTATGACTTCCATAAAAAGTAAATCAAAATGTTTCATTTCAAGGGTTTAATGTTCAAAACCACAATGCTGCAATCTTCCTGGTAGATCATAACCTGTTTAACACTTAAACTGTAAGTAATCTGATAAACTCAACAACTTTACCCACGAAATGTACATACTTACACTCATTGAGTGTCTTGAAGTTGCCCTAGGTTAAACCTCTATAATGAGAATGCAAATACATAATATATGGTTTGCTATTCTCCCAGTACAGACATGACTAATCAATCACAGAAAACTTTTCCACTAAGCATAAGCCGACTCAAAATTCTTTCCTCAGCACTTCATGCAGCCACTACAAATGACCTGGAGCTGGCAAGCATTTGCATCCCTGATATAATTCATCAAACAGTTTGCATGATCCACTCTCCTGAAACTTCAGGTCTATGCAACAGACATTTATTTAGCACTTACTATGTACCTGGGCAAAGAGTTATAGAGATAAGTAAGCTATGACCCTGTCCATCAGGTGTACTACAAGGCAGAATAAATAATTGCTAAATAGAAATATGAATTGCTATAGAGAAGAGGAGCATTGAACAATTGAAGGAAAGGAGAATTAATTTTTTATTTGTTCACTCTATCCAGAGTGCCTAGAATAGAACTAGCAAATCATAAAGATCAAAAACTGTTAAGCAAAGAAATGAGAATGAATTTGCGGAGCACCTATTGTGTTCATTTGATATTTGTTCATTTAGAAAACAATGCACACTAAGTGGGAAAGTTGGGGGACATCAAAAGGAGAGCAGCACTTGAGCTGAATTTTGAAGGATAAGACACTTTCTGCCAGAGAGAAGAAGGAAGGCATTCCTGGCAGAAAAAATGACCTGAACGAACACAAATGAGTATGAAAATTCACAGCCTAAGGATGCTTTATATTTTTACAGATTTGGAGCATATGACTAACCCCAGCAACCTCCTAAGTGTGGACAGACAGAAAAGAACAATACCTGTGGCCAAGTGGAATAGAGAGCTAGGTCTAAGGGAGCTGGTGAAAGATGCCAAAGAAAGAAGCTGCTCTTCCTTGTTTTTTGGACTTTACTCATGCTATTTTCCCAGCAGTCACTGCTGCCTGCTTGATCATTAGCACCCGAACATCTTGTTTGTTTCCACCAGACGGAAGTAATATACAATTATGCAAATTATCTTAACTCTAAGTAAGGAATCACAGGCCAGTCAATAATGTTGATGCATTATAAAAGGGCAGCTCCTCCTGGAAGAAATAACATGAAGAGCCGATCATAAGCAAACATTCTGAAGCCTGCAGAGGACGGGTCCCTGCAGCACAATCTATTATCATATTTCCACATAATTAGTTTGTTTTCCACTTGAAATCAGAAAACGATTCGACATTGCCTTCCCTGCCTCAGGATGGAAGAGCATTCGCAGGAATTCTCCTGCGAAGGTTCATATGGTGAATAATTAGTGAGAATTAATCTGTGGAAATTAAAGTTTGGAATATTGTAGAACTCATGAATAGTGCATGGGACAATTGGGTGGAGGAAAAGAAGAGCGGCCCTTCCGTGGTAGACAATCACAGATGACTGCTGGCAATCCATTTTTTAATCAGTGCAGCACAAGCCAGAGAGTTGAATATGGCTCCTGGCCGTGGAGAAATACTGTCATTTTACAGGCAGGATAAAGAAACGTTTCCAAAGAAGCTTATCTCTGTGTCCATTTTCAGCAGATTTTATTTAGAAGGGATGCGCTGGAATGAGAGGGCTTTTCTCCAGTCGATGCTGATGACATTACTTTAATCTTTGCAATTGCCCTATGTTTTTGACTTTATTATCCCCATCTTACTGACAGGAAAACTGGGACTTAGACACAGTGATTGACTGGAGTCACTAGCTTCTAAGTGAAGGCACTGAGATCAAAAGGCAAGTCTTTCTGATGCAAAATGCAATAGTTTAAGGGTAAACAATGCATGAGATAAAATCAAACCGATGTAGATTCAAAGTTTTAAACCATGTAAGTATCAGTTTCCTCAACCGAAGTGTATATGATGAAGGTATATAATTCATAAAGTTGTCTGAGGGTTACGTGAAACAGCACGTACAAGTCCTACATACAGAATCTGGCACATAGAAGGACACAATAAATTGTATTTATATCAAAATGTTAGTACAAATTATTTCTCAAAGATTACTTTGACACTAAAAAATATAGGCATCTCATCATGCCCTGAGAAGAATCCCCTCAAATAATTTCAGGATCAAGTTATAACTCCCTTTCTCCTACAGCCCTATGATGCCAGTTTTCCCAAGCATCTGCTTACCTGAAAATAAATTTAAATGGAAAATTTGCAAATGATCAGGGTTAATGTTCTCCAATTATTAAGTGATTGGAAAAATGGGACAGGAGGAATACATGGCAGGGGAGCATTTTTTAGAAGTAGAAAACAAAGATATTTTTTGTAGATTATAGAGTGATTTGATTTTCCATGGTTGTAGCCCACTTTAGCAATAGTTTCTTATGATTACTAGAACAATATGGTCACTGGAGTTGAAAATACAGTAATAGTAAAAGAAACAGCATGTTTTCAAAGGAACAAATAGTTTATTTTCTTTTTTCTCCAATTATAAATTTAAAACTTATTATAAAAGAAAACTACGTAAAAGTAGAAAGAAGAAACTCACCATAACCTTAAAGATTTCCTCCTCCCTCCACCGTTAATGTTTTTGACATTTTGGGTGTTTTCTTCCAATTTTTTTCTGGGCATATTTTTTTTATAATTGTTGTCATACTTTCTCTGCAATTTAAATGTTCATTTTCATTTAAGATGGTAAAATAAGTATTTTTACTAAGGTTCTAAAAGCATGAGCATTTTATAAAGCAAGACATAATCAATATACAGAGTATTAATTGCTTTCAAAAACAAGGAATTCTTTTCAGATTCAAAGATCACCTTTTGTTTCTTTATCTGAGAGAACAGTTTCTAATCCAAATGCACATTTTCCTCTCAGGCATCTGTTGGATTTGGAAGAGGTTTCCAGATTGAGTTGAGAAATGGTCATTACAGTTAAGCTGCAGCTTCAATCTTGAAAATGAATGAATGGATCCAGTCCAGTCCTTTGGCTGGGACCCAGTCTTTAAAATCCAGCAGAACAATGAGAATGTGGCTTCGCAGCCAGCTGGTATCAGACTTGGGCAGGGAGAGTGTCAAAATATTAGTGACTTTTTTACATTTGTCAAAGCTGAGGCCAATACAAGAAATGCAGACAGCTTGCAAATGCGGGTTGTACACCAAAGGGTCTGTGTGTGTGTGTTTTTTTTCAATCCTGCCCACCGGATGTCAACATTTCCTTGCTTTCTCACTACATCTCCAGCAAAGACAGAGTGAAATATCTTTTACTTGGAATATGAAAACCACTATAGATTTATCATCAACGCATCAGCCAGTAATTTATTACACCAGGGCAGTGTACTCAGCTGGAATAAAGGGGCCATCAGCATTTTCATGGTAATCCTTCCTTTTCTTTCCTCGATTTATAACTCATCTGCTTACTCAGTTGTTCCTGAACCTGGCAGGCAAGGTCTCAGTGGGAGAATAAATATATTTATACAAATTGTTTAAGAAAGGCTGCCCACATTGAGTTAGAAAAATAAGCATATGCTAGTGCTGTCTGGCACTCTCTGCAATTCCTGTATCTCTCCAAAAGGGAAAAAAACTACAACTGAACATTTTCATTTTATTTTTCAAAGAAACATTGCTGGCAGCCAACGTACAATATGGGCTTGATGGGTTGGAGTTTCTCTCTCTCTCTCTCCTCTTTATTTTTTCTTTGCCTTTTTCAAGGAAAATTATATAGGAGAATAAGCTCATTGCTTCTGGCATAAAAGAAAATCAATTATTCACATGCATATACAGCTGAGGGGTCTTTTTCTCCATCTCTTTTCCGTATTCCTAGATAAAATTTGGCTGTTTTGTGTGCATGACCATCTCGTGTTCCATGTACCTGGTGAGAGTCAAGTCAGACACCTCATGTCTGTATTATCTCCTTCCATCACCTGTGAACTGTGTAAACTTAGGCACATAAACCTTGCTGAGCCTCAGTTTCCTTGATTGTAATATGAGGACACTAAATGCGCATCTTGAGATTTTATTGTGAGTAATGTGTAGCCCTGTGTCAGGCACCTAATATTCATTCTAGAAATGCCTGATGCCTTCCCCTTTTTTTGCTGCATGAGGTGAGATTTATCCTTATTAAAGTGGAGGAAGAAGAAGAAGAAGAAGAAGAAGAGGGAGTGGGAGAGGAGGAAGAGGAGGAAGGGGAAAAAGAAAAGAAAAAGAAGAAAGAGGTAGAGCCCATGGAGCCACTAATAACAATAATGAAAATTAATAAACAGCATTTCTACAATATTTATAGCTATAAGGCACTTGTATTGTCAGTAAGCTTCACAGAAACCTAGTGAATTAGTTGTTATAATTATTCCCATTTTACTGATAAGAAAACTGAAGGTCTGAAAGATTAGGCAACTTGTGTAAAGATATTATATTTTGAATGACTAACCAGGTACAAGAGAAACAATGATAATGACAATGTTGAAATTTACATAAGCCTTGTGCTCCTGAAAAACAGCAATGGTCAAGAAATTCTTTTCACCTCCTTTTATGTTCCCCAAAATGGCTTACTGCAAAGAACCACCATTCCCTGTGTGACTGACATATGACTCATGGATGACACCTTGTTTACTTGCGACAAGACCAGACTCAGACATCCAAATTCCCATTCTTTGTCTCATTTATGATTAGTTGAACCGTCTCTTTCTGATGACCTATTTGGTCAACATGCCCATAACTTGACATGATCAAACATTTCTGAGGGTTCTCTCCTTCTCCCAGATCTCTGAACTTTGGCCCACCAAGGAGCATGGAACTTGGAACAACCCCTCTTGAAAGATTTCTGAGAATCAGCTGATTTCAGTGGTGTTTATTCCTCCCTGTATAAGAAAATCTCTTTTTTGACTGAGATGCTTGCATATCTTATAGTCAAAGAATTCTCTCTATTGCAATAGTCTCAATTTCCTTACTGTAATATTCTTTTCAAATAAAGTCTCTCCTTACTTTACTTGAGATTTGCTTTTTATTTGATATGTTATTAATAATATTAATGATTGTTAACGTTATGTAGTACCTGGAATTAATTAATTAATCAATTTTCACCAGAATCATAACCTGTATTTGTTATAGGTTATGGCTACATTTTTTTTAAAATGCTTTCTCATTAATTATCTCTTCAACACGATTCTTCAACATCAATAGGACAATTATTGCCCCATTTAAAAAATAAAGTTCATGAGGATGAGAAATAAAGTGACTTATCCAATAGAATCTAGTAAGTGGGAGTAAAGTGGGCAATTCTGGATAAGAACAAAAGTGTTCTGTTACCTGGCCCACTATTCTTTCAGTTATTGCATGAAAACAAACCAGGCTGGGCTTATACTAATTTGAAAAAGGCCAGTCATTTGTAGATTGATGATTAAGGATGAAGCTTAAACTGTAGGGCTCTTCACTTATACATCACCTCCAAAACCTAATTTTGATTCATAATTTTATTTTCTTTTCCTTAGAGAGTCCAACACACACTGTAAACTCTTCAAGTTCCATAAAACGCCTGAGAATAATGCCAATATGTTGCATTTTGAGAAGTATACTCATATGATTCTACTCTTACAAAATCACTCCCTTCTAGGCAGTACAATGCCAGAATTTCCACAAAGACAGTTTTTTATTAAGGCACTGTTTCCTGAAGCGTGTTCTGCATAATGCTAATTTTATGAGATGTTAACAGGTGATCCACAAAAAAGAGAATTGGCAGTCAAACAAAGGAGAGTCATTAAATTACAAAAACTAATTTTTTTAATCTGCAGGACTCATCATAGCCTTTAAGATGTTAATCAAAATGTGATTCTCAAGAATTCTTTTTTAATGGACAATTCGCTTGCATTAACATTCCTAAAAACAGTCTTAAAACATGCTGGATTAAGGAACTAGGTCTCCAAGGAACCTCTGTTGAAAAGGAAATATACAATGCAGGGACAAAAAAATAAAGTTTTCTATACTTTGGAATAAATCAATCAGGTGAATTTTTATGTTCTTTGAAAGACCCTAATGCAATAGACTACCAGAAAAAGGTCAGTCTGGACAGGTAGTCAGCAATGATCTTGCACCCAGGGGATGCCTTTGTGGGTAACATAGGTGAAAGGCCAAGGTGTGTGGAGGTATTCTGCCTATAACAAGAAGCAAGCCCAAGGAGACACAGGGCACTTGAGTGACAGGATCCCTCCCCAAAAAGGAGGTGGGAGTTCAGCAGATACTGACTTCACCCACTGAAAAGCAACAATTATTATGTGTAAAACATTTTTTCATTAAAACACTGTTATTTTTTCAATTCTAATTTATTTTCTTATCATTGACCAGCTATGGTTTTGGGGAAAAGGACTGGATTTAAAGTCTAACATTTACTGTTACTGAACAAAACTTGGGTCCCCTCACCTGTGCACAGTAAAGCCAATCTACTGACACTGGGCTGAGGTGAAGGAAAGTGTAGCAGTTGTTATAGGGCACCATACAAGGAGTCTGGGACAACTAGTGCTCAAAAAGTCTGAACTCCCCAATGGGTTTCAACAAAACATTTTTAAAGGCCAGGTGAGGGAGGGGCATCCCATGGTATGTGATCAGCTAGTGCACAATTCTCTGATTGGTTGATGGTGAGGTAACAGAGTAGTGTCACAGGGGATAACATTATCAGTCCTTAGGCACCATAGATCTGGGAGCTACATGCTCATGGTCATCAAGTAGTTAATTTCTGTATTAGAGGAGGGGACAAGATGGTGGAGTAGAAGGACTTGAGCTCTCCTGCTCTCATGGAAACAACAAAATCACAACTGACTGCTGAACAACCACTGACAAAAAAGATTGAACCTACCAAAAAGATATTCTACATCCAAAGACAAAGAAGAAATCACAACAAGATGATAGGAGGGGCACTTTCATGATATAAATAGACCCCATACCCACCAGGTGGGTGAGCCACAAACTGGAAAATAATGATATCACAGAGGTTCTCCCACATGAGTGAGAGATCTGAGCCACAAGTCAGGCTCCCCAGCCTGAGTGTCTGGCACTGGAAGGAGGAGACCTCAGAGCATATGGATTTCAAGGCCAGAAAAGCTTGATTGCAGGAGCTCTACAGGACTGGGGGAAATAGAAACTCTACTCTTGGATGGTGCACACAAGTTTTCACCTGCACTGGGACCCAGGGCAAAGCAGTGACTACGTAGAAGCTTGGGCCAGTCCTACCTATGGGTCTTGGAGGGTCTCTTGGGGAGGCAGAGGTTGGCTCTGGCTCACTATGGGAACAAGAACACTGGTGGTGGAGGCTCCAGGGAATATTCATCAGCATAGCTCTCCTGAAGGTTGTGATTTTGGCACCAAGACCTGGCCCCACCCAACAACCTGCAGGCCCAGTGCTGTGATACCTCAGGCCAAGCAACAGGGTGAGAACACAGCTTCACCCATTAGCAGACAGGCTGCCTAAAGTCACCCTGAGCCCCCAGTCACATCTAAACACAATCCTTGACAAGGCCCTGCCCACCAGGGGGACAAGACCCAGCTCCACCCACCAGTGGTCAGGCACCAGTCCCTCCCACCAAGAAGCCTGCACAAGCCTCAGGACCAATCTCACCCACCAGCGGGAAGACACCAGAAGCAAGAGGAACTGCAATCCTGCAGCCTGCAAAACGGAGATGACAAGCACCGAAAGTTAGACAAAACAAGATGGCAGAGAAATATGTTCCAGAAGAAGGAGCAAGATAAAACCACAGAAGAACAACTAAGTGAAGTGGAAATAGGAAATATACCTGAAAAAGAATAAAGAGTAATGATAGTAAAGATGATCCCAGATCTCAGAAAAAGAATGGAGGCACAGATCAGAAAGAAACAGGAAATGTTTAACAAAGAGCTAGAAGATTTAAAGAACAGAGATGAACAATAAAATAACTGAAATGAAAACCTCATTAGATGGAATCAGCAGTAGAATGAATGAGGCAGAAGAACGAATAAGTGAGCTGGAACACAGAATGGTAAAAAATCACTGCCATGGGACAGAATAAAGAAAAAAGAATGAAAAGAAATGAGTACAGTCTCAGAGACCTCTGGGACAACATTAAATTCACTAACATTCACATTATAGGGGCCCCAAAAGGAGGGAAAGAACCTGAGAAAATATTTGAAAAGATAATAGCTGAAAACTTCCCTCACATGGGAAAAGAGACAGTTACCCAAATCCAGGAAACAAAGAGTCCCATATAGGAAGAACCAAGGAGGAACATGCCGAGTAATCAAACTGACAAAAATTAAAGAAAAAGAGAAAGTATTGAAAGCAACAAGGGAAAAGCAACAAATAACATACAAGGGAACTCCAGTAAGGTTATCCACTGATTTTTCAGCAGAAACTCTGCAGGCCAGAAGGGAGTGGCATAATATATTTAAAATGATGAAAGAGAGGGAGGAGTCAAGATGGCAGTGTGGGAAGATGCAGAGTTCGCAACTCTCCACAACTAGGGCACCTGCCAGATGCTGGTGGGGTACCCTGATGCCCAAGGAGATGGGAAGAACCCCCAAGTGAACTGGTAGGATGTGAGGGGACTGAGAGGGTAGCAGAAGTGGATGCCGAACAGGACCAGTGCCCCTGAAGCATGGCTGAGGGGGGGAGGGGTTCCCATGCCTGGAGGGACCCTCAGGGGCTCGGATCATGGGGGAGCAGGCCCAGCGTTCCCCCTGCCCAATCAACCAGGGAAGTCGGCCCGGCCAACGGTCTGGGTCCTATGCCCTCAGAGGTCCCCTCCAGGCTGAGTTGGTCCTGGGGACATAGAAGGGAGGCCAGGAGAGAACAGGAGAGGCTACCAAGGTGGGCCCTCCAGGACCAGAGTAATGGAGGGCATTTGCTCCACCCACTGGGGCCCAGGGAGCCTGCTAAGCTCCCAGGCCAATCTCCTGCCCTCCATAGCCCACTCCAGGCCAGGTGGGTCCTGGGGACATAGAAGGGAGAGATCAGGAGAGGCAGGCAGGAGGGGGACCTCCAGGACAGGGGTAGCAGGAGAGGAGCAGAGGGCATTTGCTCTGTCCACTGGGGCCCAGGGAGCCTGCTGAGCTCCCATGCCAATCCCCCACTCTCCAAAGCCCCCTCCAGGCCACATGGGTCCTAGGAGCATAGGAGGGAGGCCGGGGCAGGAGAGGCAGGTGGGAGGGGCCCTCTGAGACAGGAGGAGCAGGAGAGGAGTGGAGTGCATTTGCCCCAACCAGGAAGCCTGCTGGGCTCCCAGGTAGTGTGCCCACCCTCTGAGTCCAGAGGCAGGGGGCATGCCTGGGCCCCTTCTGCTTGTTGAGCCTAAGCCCCAGCCCCCAGAAAATCCCCTGCCTTTTCCAGCCCTGTGGGTACTAAGCATAGACCCCACTCACCACATAAACCTCATCTCTGCATAGGTCCCGCCCTCCACAGCCAAGGCCTTTCCCTCCCCCTTTCTTTTTTCTCTCCTCCTCTTTTTTACTATTGTGGTTCTGTTTTACCTTCTGGTTGTTGTTTCATCTATATTTTTATTTTTACATTTTTTCTAACATAGCTGTTAGTTTCCTAGTCTAATTTTATTTTTTAATTTGTTATTGTTCTCCTTTCTTTTTTTTTCCTGCCCCATGTGGCTTGTAGGATCTTGGTTCATGAGCCAGGGGTTGGGCCAAAGCTCCTGCTGTGGGAGCTCCAAGTCCGAACCACTGGCCTAACAGAGAACCTCAGACCCCATGAAATAGTCGTCAGAGTGAGGTCTCCCAGAGGTCCTCATCTCAGCATCAAGACCCAGCTCTACCAAACAGCCTAAAAACTCCAGTGTTGGAAGCCTCAGGCCAAACAACCAGTAAGACAGGAACACAATCCCACTCATAAGAAAAGGAAAAAAATATATGAGATGGCAAAAAAAAATGTCACAGATGAAGGAGCAAGGTAAAAACTTACAAGAACACATAAATGAAGAAGAAATAGGCAATCTACCTGAAAAAGATTTCAGAGTAATGACAGTAGAGATGATCCAGAATCTCAGAAAGAGAATGGAGACACGGATTGAGAAAATACAAGAAATGTTTAACAAAGATCTGGAAGAACTAAAGAACAAACAAACAGAGATGAACAACACAATAACTGAAATGAAAAATACACTAGAAGGAATCAATAACAGAATAACGAGGCAGAAGAACAAATAAGTGATCTGGGAGACAAAATGGTGGAAATATCTGCCGAGGAGCAGAATAAAGAGAAAAGAAAGAAAAGAATTGAAGACAACCTCGAGACCTCTGGGACAAAACTAAATGCACCAACATTCGAATTATAGGGGTCCCAGAACAAGAAGAGAAAAAGAAAGGGTCTGAGAAAATATTTGAAGAGATTATAGTTGAAAATTTCCCTAACATGGGAAAGGAAATAGTCACCCAAGCCCAGGAAGCACAGATTGTCCCATACAGGATAAACCCTAGGAGAAACAGACCAAGACACACATTAATCAAACTAACAAAAAATAAATTCAAAGAAAAAATATTAAAAGTGGCAAGGGAAAAACAAAAAATAACATGCAAAGGAATCCCCATAAGGTTATCAGCTGATTTTTCAGCAGAAACTGTACAGGCCAGAGGGGAATGGCAGGATATACTTAAAGCGATGGAAGAGAAAAACCTACAACCAAGATTACTCTACCTGGAAAGGATATCATTCAGATTCAATGGAGAAATCAAAAGCTTTTCAGACAAACAAAAGCTAAGAAAATTCAGCACCACCAAACCAACTTTACAACAAATGCTAAAGAAACTTCTCTAGGTGGGAAACACAAGAGAAGAAAAAGACTAACAAAAACAAACCCAAAACAATTAAGAAAATGGTAATAGGAACATACATATAGATAATAACCTTGAATGTAAATGGATTAAATTCTCCAACAAAAGACACAGGCTCACTGAATGGATATAAAAATAAGACCCATATACATCTACAAGAGACCCACTTCAGACCTGGGGACACATACAGACTGAAAGTGAAGGCATGGAAAAAGATATTCCATGCAAACAGAAATCAAAAGAAAGCTAGAGTAGCAATGCTTGAATCAGATAAAATAGACTTTAAAATAAAGACTGTTACAAGAGATAAGGAAGGACACTACATAAAGATCAAGGGATCAATCCAAGAAAAAGATATAACAATTATAAATGTTTATGCACCCAACATAGGAGTACCTCAATATATAAGGCAAATGTTAACAACATGAAAGGGCAAATCGACAGTAACACAATAATAGTAGGGGACTTAACACCCCACTTACACCAATGGACAGATCATCCAAACAGAAAATAAATAAGGGAACACAAGCTTTAAATGACACTATAAACCAGATAGATTTAATTGATATTTATAGAACATTTCACCCAAAAAATGGCAGAATGCACTTTCTTCTCAAGTGCACATAGAACATTCTCCAGGATAGATCACATCTCGATCACAAATTAAGCCTCGGAAAATATAAGAAAATTGAAATCTTATCAAGCATCTTTTCTGACCACAATGCCATGAGATCGGAAATCAATTACAGGAAAAAAAAAGTAAAAACCAAAAATACATAGAAGCTAAACAGTGCACTACTAAATAACTAAGAGATCACTGAAGAAACCGAAGGAGAAATAAAAAATACACAGAAACAAATGACAATGAAAACACAATAACCCAAAACCTATGGGATGCAGCAAAAGCAGTTCTAAGAGGGAATTTTATATCAATTCAATCTCACCTCAAGAAACAAGAAAAATCTCAAATAAACAATCTAACACTACACCTAAAGCAATTAGAGAAAGAAGAACAAAGAAAACCCAAAGTCAGTAGAAGGAAAGAAATCATAAAGATCAGAGCAGAAATATATGAAGAAAACTATAGCAAAGATCAATAAAACTAAAGGCTGGTTCTTTGAGGAGATAAACAAAGTTGATAAACCTTTAGTCAGACACATCAAGAAGAAAAGGGAGAGGATGCATATCAAAAAAATTAGAAATGAAAAAGGAGAAATCACAACTGACACCTCAGAAATACAAAGGATTATAAGAGACTACTATAAACAACTATATGCCAATGAAGTGGACAACCATGAAGAAATGGACAAATTCTTGGAAAGGTACAATTTTCCAAGACTGAACCAGAAAGAATTAGAAAATATAAACAGACCTATCACAAGTAATGAAATTGAAACTGTAATTAAAAATCTTCCAACAAACAAAAGTCCAGGATCAGATGACTTCACAGGCAAATTCTATCAAACATTTAGAGAAGAGTTAATACCGATCCTTCTCAAACTCTTCCAAACAATTGCAGAGGGAGAAACACTCCCAAATTCATTCTACAAAGCCGCCATCACTCTGATACCAAAACCCGAAAAAGATATCACAAAAAAAGAAAACTGTAGACCAGTATCACTGATGAACATAGATGCAAAATCCTGAACACAATACTAGCAAACGGAATCCAACAACCTATTAAAAGGATTATACACCATGATCAAGTGAGATTTATGCCAGTGATACAAGGATTCTTCAATATATGCAAATCAATCAATGTGATACACCATATCAACAAATTAAGAAATAAAAACCATATGATCATCTCAATAGATACAGAAAAAGCTTTTGACAAGATTCAACAACCATTTATGATAAAAGCTCTCTAGAAAATGGGCATAGAGGCAAACTACCTCAACATAATAAAGGCCATATATGACAAACCTACAGCAAACATCATACTCAATGGTGAAAAACTGAAGGCATTTCCACAAAGATCAGGAACAAGACAAAGATGTCCACTCTTACCACTCTTATTTAACATAGTTTTGGAAGTGCTAGCCATGGCAATCAGAGAAGAAAAACAAATAAAAGGAATACAAATTGGAAAAGAAGAAGTAAAACTGTCACTGTTTGCCGATGACATGATACTATATATAGAAAATCATAAAGATGCCACCAGAAAACTACTAGAACTAATCAATTAATTCGGTAAGGTTGCAGGATACAAAATTAAATCACAGAAATCTCTGGCATTCCTATACACTAACAATGAAAAATCAGAAAGAAAAATTAAGGAAACAATCTCATTTACCATCGTAACAAAAAGAATAAAATAACTAGGAATAAACCTACCTAAGGAGGTGAAACACTTGTACTCAGAAACTATAAAACACTGATGAAAGAAATCAAAGATGACATAAACAGATGGAGAAATATATGTTCTTGGATTGGAAAAATCAATACTGTGAAAATGACTATACCACCCAAAGCAATCTATAGATTCAATGCAATCCCTATCAATCTACCAATGGCATTCTTCACAGAATTAGAACATAAAAATTTTACAATTTGTGTGGAAACACAAAAGACCCCAAATAGCTGAAGCAATCTTGAGAAAGAAAAACGGAGTTGGAGGAATCAGGCTCCCCAACTTCAAATTATACCACAAAGCTACAGTTGCAAGACAGTATGGTACTGGCACAAAACAGAAATATAGATCAATGGTACAGGATAGAATGCTCAGAGATAAACTCACACACATATGGTCACCTTATCTTTGATAAAGGAGGCAAAAATATACAATGGAGAAAAGACAGCCTCTTCAATAAGTGGTGCTGGGAAAACTGGACAGCTACATGTGAAACAATGAAATTAGAACACTACCTAACACCATACACAAAAATAAACTGTCAATGGATTAAAGACTTAAATGTAAGACAAGACACTATAAAACTTTTAGAAAAA
Source organism: Balaenoptera physalus (assembly GCF_965194825.1). Classification (NCBI taxonomy): domain Eukaryota; kingdom Metazoa; phylum Chordata; class Mammalia; order Artiodactyla; family Balaenopteridae; genus Balaenoptera; species Balaenoptera physalus. The sequence goes on along the minus strand of NC_138882.1, from coordinate 144,627,539 downwards.
AAAATAGGAAAAACACTCTTTCACATAAACCACAGCAAGATCTTTTCTGACCCACCTCCTAGAGGAACAGAAATTAAAAACAAAAGTAAACAAACGGGTACTAATGAAACTTCAAAGCTTTTGCACAGCAAAGGAAACCATAAACAAGACGAAAAGACAACCCTCAGAATAGGAGAAAATATTTGCAAATGAAACAACAGACAAAGGGTTAGTCTCCAAAATATACAAACAGCTCATGAAGCTCAATATCAAAAAAACAAACAACCCAATCCTAAAATGGGCAGAATACCTAAATAGACATTTCACCAAGGAAGACATACAGATGGCCAAGGGGCACAAGAAAAGATGCTCAATATCACTAATTATTAGAGAAATGCAAATCAAAACTACAATGAGGTATCGCCTCACACTGGTCAGAATGGCCATTGTCAAAAAAGCTAGAAAAAATAAATGCTGGAAAGGATGTGGTGAAAAGGGAACCCTCGTACACTGTTGGTGGGAATGTAAATTGATACAACCACTATGGAAAACAGTATGGAGGTTCCTTATAAAACTAAAAATAGAACTACCATATGACCCAGCAATCCCACTACTGGGCATATACGCTTAGAAAACCATAATTCAAAAAGAGACATGCACCACAATGTTCATTGCAACACTATTTACAATAGCCAGGACATGGAACCAACCTAAATTTCCATCGACAGATGAATGGATAAGGAAGATGTGGCACATATATACAATGGAATTTACAGCCATAAAAAGAAAAGAAATTGAGTTATTTGTAGTGAGGTGGATGGACCTAGAGTCTGTCATTCAGAGTGAAGTAAGTTAGAAAGAGAAAAACAAATATTGTATGCTAACACATATATATGGAATCTAAAAAAAAAAAAAAATGCTACTGATGAACCTAGGAGTAGGGCAGGAATAAAGAGATAAACATAGAGAATGGACTTGAGGATGCAGGGGGGAGGGGGAAGCTGGGGCAAAGTGAGAGCAGCATTGACATATATACACTACAGAATGTAAAGTAGTTAGCTAATGGGAAGCTGCAGCATAGAACAGGGAGATCAGCTTGGTGCTTTGCAATGACCTAGAGACGTGGGATAAGGAAGGTGGGAGGGAGGCTCAGAGGGAGGGGATATGGGGATATATGTATGCATATGACTGATTCACTTTGTTATATAACAGATACTAATACAGTATTGTGAAGCAATTACACTCCAATAAAGATCTATTAAAAAAATAAGTAAATAAAGTGATGAAAGGGAAAACCTTCAACCATGAATATTCTATCAAGCAAGGCTCTCATTCAGTTTGATGGAGAATTCAAAAGCTTTAAAAACAAGCACAAACTAAAAGAATGTAGCACCAAGAAACCAGTTTTAAAACAAATGCTAAAAAACTAAACTTCTCTGGGCAGAAAAGGCCACAACTAGAAACAAGAAAATTATGAAATTGGAAAGCTCACCAGTGATGGTAAACATACAGTTAAGGCAGGAAATCAGCCACACACAAACTTGTAGGAAGGGTAGAAGAAAAATGTAATAAAATCATTTGTATCCACAGTAAGCAGTTAAGGGATACACAGAACAATTAGATGTAAAATATGATATCAAAACCAGTAATTGCGAGAGGAAGAGAGTACAAATGCAGGATATTTAAATATCATTTGAAATTAAGAGATCAGCAACTTAAAATGATCATGTATATATATATAGACAGCTATACCAAAACCTCACGGTAACCACAAACCAAAAATCTATAATATATCTACACACAAAAAGAGAAAGGAATCAAAACACAACACTAAAGAGAGTCATCAAATTACAAGAGAAGAGAACAAAGAGGAAAGGGAAAAAAAGACCTATAAAAACAAATCCAAAACAATTAACAAAAAGACAATAAGAACATACATATTGATAATTACCTTAAATGTAAATGGACTAAATGCTCCGAGCAAAAGACAAAGACTGGCTGAGTGGATACAAAAACAAGACCCATATATATACTGTCTACAAGAGACCCACTTCAGATCTAGCGACACATACAGACTGAAAGTGATGGGATGGAAAAAAAGTATTTCATTCAAAAGGAAATCAAAGGAAAGCTGGAGTGGCAATACTCATATAAAACAAAATAGACTTTAAAGTAAAGACTGCCAAGAGACAAAGGACACTACATAATGATCTAAGGATCAATTTTAGAAGAAGATAAAACAATTGAAAATATATATGCACCCGAAATAGGAGCACGTCAATATACAAGGCAAATGTCAACAGCCATAAAATGAGAAATCAACAGTAATACAATAATTGTGGGGGACTTTAACACCCCACTTATACCAATGGATAGATCTTCCAGACAGAAAATTAATAAGGAAAACAGGCCTTAAATGATACATTAGACCAGATGGTCTTAATTGATATTTATAGAGCATTCCATCTGAAAGCATCAGAATACATTCTTTTCAAGTGCACATGGAACAATCTCTGGGATAGACCACATGCTGGGCCACAAAGCAAGCCTTGGTAAATTTTAAAAACTGAAATCATATCAAGTATCTTTTCTGACCACAACATTATGAAATTAGAAATTGACTACAAGGACTTTCCTGGTGGTGCAGTGGTTAAGAATCTGCCTGCCAATGCAGGTACATGGGTTCGAGCCCTGGTCTGGGAAGATCCCACATGCCGCAGAGCAACTAAGCCCATGCGCCACAACTACTGAGCCTGCACTCTAGAGCCTGCAAGCCACAACTACTGAGCCTGTGTGCCACAACTACTGAAGCCTGCATGCCTAGAGCCCATGCTCCACAACAAGAGAAGCCACTGCAATGACAAGCCCACACACCACAACAAAGAGTAGCCCCCACTCTCTGCAACTAGAGAAAGCCTGCGCACAGCAATGAACACCCAACATAAACAAAAATTAATTAATTAATTAATTTTTTAAAAATAAATACAAGAGAAAAACTATGAAAAACACAAACACGTGGAGACTAAACCATATGTTACTAAACAACCAATGGATCACTGAAGAAATCAAAGAGGAAATCAAAAAATACCCAGAGACAAATGACAAGGAAAATATGATGATCCAAAAGCTATGGGACGCAGCAAAAGCTGTTCTAAGAGGGAAGTATATAGCAATACAATCCTACCTCAAGAAACAAGAAAAACCTCAAATAAAGAAACCTAACTTAACACCTAAAGCAACTAGAGAAAAAAGAACAAAAAACCCCAAAGTTAGTAGAAGGAAAGAAATCATAAAGATCAGAGCAACAGTAAATCAACTACAGACTAAGAAGACAATAGAAAGGATCAATGAAACTAAAAGCTGGCTCATTGAAAAGATAAATGAAATTGATAAACCTTTAGTCAGACTCATCAAGAAAAAAAAGAGAGAGGGCTCAAATCAATAAAATTAGAAATGAAAAAGGAGAAGTTACTACAAATACCACAGAAATACAAAGAATCATAAGCAACTATATGCCAGTAAAATGGACAACCTGGAAGAAATGGACAAATTCTTAGAAAGGTACAATCTTCCAAGACGGAACCAGGAAGAAATAGAGAATGTGAACAGACCAATCATAAGTATTGAAATTGAAACTGTGATTAAAAACTTCCAAAAAACAAAAGTCCAGGACCAGATGGCTTCACAGGGAAATTCCACCAAACATTTAAAGAGTTAATACCTATCATTCTGAAACTATTCCAAAAAATTGCAGAGGAAGGAACATTTTCAAACTCATTCTATGAGGTAACCATCACCCTGATCCCAAAACCAAAGATATCATCAAAAAAAGAAAATTACAGGCCAATATCAATGATGAAAATAGACAAAGAAATTCTCAACAAAATAGCAGCAAATCAAATTCAACAATATGTTAAAAGGATCATACACCATAATCAAGTGTGATTTATCCCAGGGATGCAAGGATTTTTCAATATCTGCAAATCAATCAGTATGATACACCACATCAAAAAATTAAAGAATAAGCACCATATGATGCAGAATAGATGCAGAAAAATATTTCAACAAAATTCAACACCCATTTATGATAAAAACTCTCCAGACAGTGGGCATAGAGGGAAACTACCTCAAAATAATAAAGGCCATATATGACAAACCCACAGCTGACATCATACTCAATGATGAAAAGATGAAAGTATTTCCTGAAATATCAGGAAAAGACAAGCATATCCACTCTCACCACTTTTTTCAACATAGTTTTGAAAGTCCTAGCCACAGCAGTCAGAGAAGTAAAAGAAAGAAAGGAATCCAAATTGAAAAACAAGAAGTAAAACTGTCACTGCTTGCACATGACATGATACTATACATAGAAAATCCTAAAGATGCTGCCAGAAAATATAAGAGCTAATCAATGAATTTGATAAAGTTGCAAGATACAAAATTAATACACATAAATCTCCTGAATTTCTATACTCTAACAACAAAACATCAGAAAAAGAAATTAATGAAACTGTCTCATTTACCATCCCATCAAAAAGAATAAAATACCTAGGAATAAACCTACCTAAGGAGGCAAAAAAACTGTGCTCTGAAAGCTATCAGATGCTGATGCAAGAATTCAAAGATGACGCAGAAAAATGGAGAGATATACCATGTTCTAGGATTGGAAGAATCAATATTGTCAAAATGACCATACTACCCAAGGCAATCTACAGATTCAGTGCAATCCCTATAAAATTACCAATGGCAGTTTTCACAGAACTAGAACAAAAAATTTTACAATTTGTATGGAAACATAAAAGACCCTGAATAGCCAAAGTAATCCTGAGAAAGAAAAACAGAGCTGGAGGAATCAGGCTCCCTGACTTCAGACTATACTATAAAGCTACAGTCATCAAAACTATATGGTATTGGCACAAAAACAGAAATATAGATCAATGGAACAGGATAGAAAATCCAGAAATAAACCCATGCACCCATGGTCAATTAATCTATGACAAAGGAGGCAAGAATATATAATGAAGAAAAGACAGTCTCTTCAATAAGTTGTGCTGGGAAAACTGGACAGCTACATGTAAAAGAATGAAATTAGAACACTACCTAACACCATACACAAAAATAAACTCCAAATAGATTAAAGACCTAAATATAAGACCAGACACTATAAAACTCTTAGAGGAAAACATAGGAAAAACACTCTTTGGTATAAACCACAGCAAGATCTTTTTTGACCCACCTCCTAGAATAATGGAAATAAAAATAAACAAATGGGACCTAATGAAACTTAAAAGCTTTTGCACAGCAAAGAACACCATAAATAAAATGAAAAGACAACCCACACAATGGGAGAAAATATTTGCAAATGAATTGATTGACAAGAGATTAATTGCCAAAATATACAAACAACTCATGCAGCTCAATATCAAACAAACAACTCAATCAAAAATGGATAGAGGGCTTCCCTGGTGGCGCAGTGGTTGAGAACCTGCCTGCCAATGCAGGGGACACGGGTTCGAGCCCTGGTCTGGGAAGATCCCACATGCCGTGGAGCAACTGGGTCTGTGAGCCACAGTTACTGAGCCTGCGCATCTGGAGCCTGTGCTCCGCAACAAGAGAGGCCGCGATAGTGAGGGGCCCGCACACCGCGATGAAGAGTGGCCCCCGCTTGCCACAACTAGAGAAAGCCCTTGCACAGAAACGAAGACCCAACAGAGCCAAAAATTAATTAATTAATTAATTAAAAAATAAAATGGGTGGAAGAACTAAGTAGACATTTCTCCAAAGAAGACATACAGATGGCCAAAAAGCACATGAAAAGATGCTCAACATTGGTAATTATAAGAGAATTGTAAATCAAAACTACAATGAGGTATCTATCACCTCACTCCAGTCAGAATGGCCATCATCAAAAAGTATACAAACAGGGCGTTCCCTGGCCATCCAGTGGTTAGGACTCTGCGCTTTCACTGCTGAGGGCCCAGGTTTGATCTCTGGTCAGGGAACTAGGATCCTGCATGCCACGTGGTGTGGCCAAATTAAAAAAAAATCTCCAAACAATAAATGCTCGAGAGGGTGTGGAGAAAAGTGAACCCTCCTACTCTGTTGGTGGGAATGTAAATTGGTACAGCCACTATGGAGAACAGTATGGAGGTTCCTTTAAAAAGCTAAAAATAGAGTTACCATGTGATTCAGCAATCCCACTCTTGGGCATATATCCAGAAAAAAACACAATTAGAAAAGATAATGCACCCCCATGTTCATTGCAGCACTATTTACAATAGCCAAGGTATGGAAGCAACCTAAATGTCCATTGACAGAGGAATGGGTAAAGAAGATGTGGTATATATATATACAATGGAATATTGCTCAACCATAAAGAAAAATGAAATAATGCTATTTGCAGCAAAATGGATGAACCTAGAGATTATCATATTAAGTAAAGTCAGACAGAGAAAGACAAATATATGATATTTGTATGGGGAATTTTAAAAAATGATATTTATATGGGGAATCTAAAAAAATGATACAAATGAACTCATTTACAAAACAGAAACAGACTCACAGACTTCAAAAACAAACGTATGGTTACCAAAGGGGAAAGGTGGGGGGGAGAAATAAATTAGGACTTTGGCATTAACATATACATACTTCTATATATAAAATAGATGATCAATAAGGACCTACTGTATAGCACAGGGAACTGTACTCAATATTCTGTAATAACTTATATTTTTAAAATCTGAAAAAGAATGAATATATGTATGTATAACTATCACTTTGCTGTACATCTGAAACTACCACAATATTTTAAATCAACTATACTCCAATATAAAAGAAAAATTAAAATTTTAAAAAGTAGTTAATTTCTTCCATTGGGTGGGGGGTTTAGCATCTGTAAAACAACTCAGGAAATGTGCATCAGATACTATTATCTAAGTACTCTGAAGAGGAGCTAAAGCAGTGGATACAGGGGAGGGGTCTGTCCCAGGAAGGCCCCATAGGTTCCTGATCCATTAAAATATGATTTTGAATATCAGTACTTCTATATTTGGCTGTATGAAACTGAACAGACACTTTACTTCCCTGAGCCTCAGTTTCCCCATTTTGAATGAGACAATAATATTTACTTCAATGTGTGGTTGTAACTCATTGAGGTGCTGCCTATGAAAGAGTAAGGTCAGAAACTAACATACAGCAGGGCACTAAGAACACATGTATTGGATCTGAACTACAGCTCTGGGAGGTAGATATTTTTTAACTTCCCTTTTATAGATAAGGAAACAGAAGCTCAGTAGAATTAAATTCAATTCCTTCTTCAATATTACTCAACTAGAAAGCAGATGAGCAGAAGCTCAAACTCTGGACTACTGATTTTTGAATCTTGGCTTCTTTCCACATGCTCTGTGTTTCTTTTCATAAGTTTGCCTGGGGCCGCTCCTAAAAAGGAGTTGTAAAATAGTTTTAAGGTCCCTGGGGATTTAGTCAGGATCTCCCCAGAGAAAGGGTCAAAATTAGTCATTCATCAGATTATAAATCTACACGTTAATTCCAAAGTACTTAGCATCTGTCAACTAAAAATTGACACTTGCCATCTGCCTCCACAAGGATTAAGTCACTAGCCACTGCAGTCGCTGACCTTCAACACATCCTGAAAGGAGTTCAGGGTGGAGATCAGGAATGAGGCACTCTGTGCTTTGGGAAAAACTGACAGAACAGGCCTTCAGATAGTTAGACATTTTCAGGAGAAGATTTTATGAGCCCAAATTCTTATATCTCCTCATATCTAGAAAAGCACTAAAATAATTAATGGAGACATCTGCTCTTCGTGACTAGCAGCAATTTTCTGCAAAATGTGTGCTTGGCTGCATTTACCCCTCTTCACTAAAATCATATGTAATATTGACCTTCCCCCCTACTTCTTCAGAGAACTTCCTCAGAGCTGAGAGGCTGTCTCCCAGGCTATAGACCTCATTTTGCTCCAAATAACACTTAACTGAAAACTCTCACATTGTGCATTTTTCAGTCAATACATCTTACCAAAGACATTCCATGGTCTAGTTTCTACCTACTTTTCCAGATGTTTTCCTTGTCACTTCATCACCTTATACTTTGAGCTCCAGTTATGTTAAACTTGTATTTTTGTATTTCCCAAAATATATCTGCTGTTTTACAGTCCCCTGGATTTTTTCATGCTGCAAAAACCTCCCTTTTTTCTCTCCACCATTTTTCACCAAGTTAATTATTACTCTCCATAATTCAGTTTAGGTGATATCTCCTGCAACATTTCTCTGACCTTCTTAGGCCAGGTTGAAGACACTCCTTCTTTGCTTAGATAGAAACCTGCCCAACCTCTACCATAGCACTGATCACACTGAAGTATAGGTTTTGGTTTATATTTCTCCTCATCTACATAACTGTTTTTTCTGGAAATTTTGCTGCAACAAACAGAAGCCTATTCAAATTCTCTTAAGGCCTCACTGAAATCTAGAAACAAAAATGAATAAACAGGTCTCGGGTCAGGAGTGAGGTCTTCACTGGGACCAGAGCAGAAGGAATTCATGGACATCTGCGTTCTATCATTTATACAATTCAGGAGCCAACTCCCTTAGTTCCTTTGATTCAAACTTTTAAGAAAAAGAAACTGACTCCACTGTGTCATGTCTACCCATAGACCAACAGCTGTGTCCAGAAAAGGGAATAAATTATTAACATGGACACCTGACCCTTCGCATCATCAGGGATGTGGGACGCTTCCAAGAAGTAGTGTGCAGGCTGGACAGGGAAGTAATCATGTAAACTAGAGACACAGAGCTCCTTAGGAAGAAGGACAGTACCTTAACCACCTTTATATTCCCCTTGGGTAGCTTAGTGGGGGAACAATGCAGACACTCTACAAACATAAATAATGAGAGAGATGACTTTTACCATCCAGGAATCCTGCAGTCTTTCTTCCCCCCCTCCCCATCTCCAAATAGATGAGAGCTTGAGTTACAAGAGATTAATTACATTTGGCCATCAGGCAGGAGTGCTCACTCAGCAATTTTTAAATGCAAATCCAATTGTGGATTGCTCACAAGGTAATTTTGCCTTATTTTCTTCTTTTTTTTTTTGTAAGAATTGACTAGAATGCAATTCCAAACGATAATGACCACAACCAGTTATATTAAAATGTCAGATATAAAGTAGAAGTAATTATCTGTCCTTCAAGAAAATCTTGATGTATGGAGCCAAAAGCCCATTATATACTCCATTCATCAACATTTATTCAATACTCACTATGTACACAATACTGTAAAAATGTACAGGACACTTTCAAAGAAAGGTGAAGACCAGATTCTGCTCTGAGCAAGTATATAGCAAGGTGGTTAGAATAGATTGTTTGTGACCACGGAGTAGATTATAGTTAATGAACTCACATTGCAGTCACATAGTATACTTTACTAAGTATCTGAAAGAATAATAAGATTTAGCCTGAAAAAGAAAGTATTAAGGAGAAAAAAGGTAGTTTAATAATTAAGCAACAATTATGCACTACACATTGTTCTAGGCACTTGGTGTATTCCTGTGGACCTGTATTCTTTGGCAGGAAGATGGATAATAAGCAAACAAACATGATAATTTCATACAGATAAGAGTTATGTGGGAAATAGAATAAGACTATTCAATAAAAGTGATATATTGCTTTAAAGTGGCTTCTTTAGATAGGGTAGTCAGGAATGGCTTCTCTGAGCTGAATCCTACATAAGAAGGAGCCAGACATGAAAAAGTGTCCAAGCTCAAGGAATAGCAAATACAAAGTCCCTGAGAAATGAATGAGGTTAGTGTTCAAGGAACAGAAAGAAGACTCATGAGGCTGTCATGAGAACAGAGGAGAAAAGTGATAAAGATGGATTTCGGCAACAGCCAGAACATATGCAGTTTTCAGGATACAGTAAGAGGTTTGCTCTGTTTTTTTAAATGTACTGGAACATCATTGGAGGGCTTTAAGCAGGAAAGTGGCTTGACATAATTTTAGAAATATCACTATAACTGCTGTGAAGAGAAAAGATTATGAATTACAGGAGTTTAAGAATCCAATCAGGGAGAAAAGTGGCTCTCTTACAGTGATCCAGGTGAGAGATGATGGTGTCTTGACCTACTGTGGTGTTGGATAGGACAGAGAGAGGTAGACAGAATCTGGATTTATTTTGGATTTACCAATAAGAGACTGGGGAAAAAAGAATCATAGGAACGTTTTAGAATTTGGGCTTGAGAAACTGAATATGTAGTGCCATTAACTGTGATGAAGATGACTTTCGTGGACAAATCAAAAGTTTATGTTGGAGCAGGTGAAGTTTGAGATGTCAAGAAATACCAAGTAGACAGTGAGAAAAAATATGTCTGCAGTCCAGAGAGAGGTCAAGGTAAAGTAATTGATATATGGATGATATGTAAAGCCATTAGAATGATAATTATCTTCAAGTGCTTACAGAAAGATGAAGTAGTTCTATTTGTAGTTGTTTGCAGCAATGATATCAGAGACATTCGTTGCTTGATAGAAATGTCCTGGTTCTGTTCCAAGCATTTTTGACTCAGTAGGTCTGGGATTTCTATCCATGGTGCAACAAGCTGTGTGTATGTTTTTTGTTAATCTCCTCAGGTGAATCTAAGATTGAGAATCACTGCTTTAAGGGCAGAGTCAAGATAAGTAAATGAAGTTAACATCCTCTGGTGCTTCAGTGAGGATTATAGGAGCCATTTTAGAATCCCTGTGTTAATAGTAAGAGGGCTTGAACTAAAATATGGTTTGGATAACTTTTCTTTGCCTTGGTTTTCCAGCTTAAAATAGCCAGATTGTTTTTGCTATTACTTTGCAATTTCTCATAGAGTACACATGGCCACCCTAGGATATCCTGTCATTCCCTCTGTATACCTTTTCTATAGGTGACATGAAGAAATTATGCAAAAGTCCTAATGCAGGAGTTGGCAAACTTTCTTTAAAGGATCAGAGAGTAAATATTTTAGGCTCTGGCTCAACTACACAACTCTGCCCTTGTAGTGAGAAAGAAGCCATAGACAATATGTAAATGAATGAGTGTGGGTATGTTCCAATAAAACTTTATTTTAAAAATTCAGGACGTGAACAGGATTTGGCTGTGGTCCATAGTTTGACAACCCCTAATCTAATGTATGGTGTGAGGTATGAGAAAGGTCACCAGGGGTAGAGTTTGTGCACAGATGATGGTGAAAGCCTGGACTTATCTGGACCACTTTTTCATTGCTCTTACACAGGTGCTATATTTTATAAGATTTTGGCAGCAGGAAATAATAAGGTAAGATTAGATGGCCAACTTCAAATTGAAGGTGAAGGCTGCATCTCCTCTCCTGATCATGCTCTCATTGCATATTACAGGCTGTGGATTGCCATTTTGTTAGGAAAATGTTTGAAACTGGGAGGTGTGCACTACTTTGATGTACTACTCTTAGTTATGTGACTTGGACAAGTTACTTAGCTTCATAAGTCTAAGTTCTTCAATAAGTTAGGGATGATAATAGGACATACATTATTGGCTTATTGGGATGAACAAATTATATAATAAATGATAGGCACAGCACAGTCTCAAGCAGAGCAAATACTCTAAAGTCATGATTAGATGTAGAATACAATTGTACATTTAAACATGTAAGATCATAAGTAGTGCTATTGGTTTATTAATTAACACAGCAGTATGGGAATGAATACAGACATGGAAGGATGAATGGTGAAATAGTAAGCTCCTGGCCACTGGAAGTGTTTAAGTGGAGGCTGGATATTCATTGCTTGTAAAAGTTAAACCAGGAAATCCTCTGAGTTTCTGATTTTATATTTGCAAGCTAAGGACAGAGCCAGGATGCCTAGATATTGCTTAAAACTTTCAATTAAGATTTCCTGTCAGGGCAAGGTTGAATATTTTGCATCTTAAGGAGGCAACATGCTACAGTGGGAGAATCCTGGACTTTGGCATCAAAGTCCATGAGTTTGAAATTCCAGTTCTGCTATTTTACTGTTTGACATTAAGCCCATTGCTTCATGTCTCTTATTTATTCAAAGGGGATCATAATCCTTAAAAGGATTAAATTAGTGTTTATACATATATATATATATATATATATATATATATATATATATATATATATATATATCAGTATATATACTGATATACTGGCACACAGTAGATAATTACTTCCCTCCCCAGCATTTTATTTTTATTCTGAATACCCCCTATACGTTCCATGTGTCACCAAACAAGGGTCCCACCTTACACTTCTCCCTTAATCCTCTCATTTTCATCATCGAGAACAAAATTAAGTTTCTATCAAGTGCTCACTGACATTACCCTGGCATCCAAACTATCCGATGTGACATAAAAAAAACCTTTAATGTGTAGACATGCTAATCAGAAGGGAAATGTCAAATCTGCATACATTTCAAGTGACCCAACAATATTTACCTTCAAGCTAAGTCTATTTTTCTGACAATTGCCTCATTGAGGAAGTGACTCATTCAGCATACCAAGCCCGATTCCATATGAGAACTTTACCTCAGACTGGTTTGAAAGCATCAAAAAGATGAATGTCACTGCCTTGCAGTTTGTAACAAGCCTAATGTGATTTGACAAATGATGTTGATTTTGAAGGGGTCACTAACCATTAGAACTGCTGAGGACAAAGAGTGCCTTGAAGGTGGATCACAATTGAATGTTTAAACAGTTTGTTATGCAAATTTGCTTTCTACCTGTCAGGAATGGGTAAAGGATAGTGATAGAGAGCTGCTGGTAAGGACATGTCCAGGATTGATGACCGCCTGGCACAGTCCTTAGTTGCTGCAGAGAGCATCTTGCAGAGCTCAGCATGTAGATCTGCCACTCTTATTACCCAGGAGGGTTAGATAAGCACAACTTCCACCGGGAGTACGAGATGCTCCTCTTTTCCAACTCTCACATCTCCTACTCCATGGCCATCAAAGCAAGTAAGAGTAAAGTGAGTTCAAATCAAGCTTCCCCCAGAATGCCAACTCCCAAATTAGCAAATTACCTCTCAAATAGATCAATGGATCCTCTGGAAGGTGAAACTGACATCCTGGAAGGATATGAACATTTCACAGCCCAGGGCCTCCCTCTGTCTCCAGTCCCACAGGCAAGCCTTCATCTCTTTAACTGTTCACTCTCCATTTTAACTAAAGAATTTATTTTATTTTGTTTTGTTTTTTTAATCAAAGTCTCCTTAAGGAAGACTGTGTCCTCATTTATGCCCCAAACAGTGACAGCATCTTAGTATTCGTTCCCTGGGGAGGTCCTTTGTCTTTTGGTGGCACCACAGCTCCACTTTCTCCCTGTTCTCTGCGCCGTGTGAGGGTGATATTCTACACTTTTTTGTTTGGGTTTTCTCAAATATTGCCATGAGCTGGGAATATTTGACCCAGCTCACTCTCTCTCCTGGCTGGAGCCTGAACTCAGGCAGGTTTCCTCACCTGGGGCAGAAGTACAGAGACCATAATATTCCCATGCAATTCCAGTGTATCCCAGAATCTGTAGTAGAGCAGACGTTACAGGTGTTCATCTCACTCATGATACTGTGTTTCCTACACTCAATTTATGTTATCAAACTGGTCATGGAGGGCTCTGTGAGCCATGGTGCAAACATTAGGCACTATTCTGAGTGAGACAGGAAGCCAGTGGAGAATTCTGAGCAGTTTCTTATTTTACAACTTGTGGACAAAAATATGCCCTCAGAGGGCCATTGAGAAATAATGTATGTAAAGCACAGAGCACAAGGCCTGTTACATAAATGGTATACAATAAATGTTTGCTACTGCTGTTATGAACATTAAATTCATAGCCTCTTTATCTTGGCCTTTTCATTTTATTTTATTTCATTTCTCTTTCTTTTGGTGGAAGGGAGAGTACTTAATAAATCGAAAGGATGCACTTGCTCTTGTAAGCCTGATACATACTTATGAATAGTTGAACAAAAACCTAACAGTTCCAGACTACACATGCTTTTAGCGACTGAACGAAAACCAGATTTCTTGTTTTTAATATCTCTGCGGCAGGAGCTAAAAGAACATCTTGTGACTGAAGGAAAGTTAAAGCTGGGTATGATTGGCCTTTGCCCGCTAATTCAATCAACAAATGTATATGGAATACTTCCATAAAGTACAGTGGCTTTGAACCCAAAAGTCCTGGATCAAATGTCATCTCTGCTGTTTATTTAATGTGTGGCTGTGAGCTTATCACTTGATTTCTCCAAGTCTATTTCCTCATCTTCAAAATGGGACTTTGTTGTAGGGGTTAAAAAGATGAGGAAAATAAATCCAGTATCTCTTGGTGTGAGAAGTCATAGAATAAGCATAATAATTTTTTTAAATGTGTCCATTATGTAGGCAGCCATCATCTTCCTGGATGAACTAATTGCTAATTAGGAATAATTTGGTTCAAAGTTCTACCATCCTGGAAAATTTGATTTCAACAACTGAGCATCTATTAGGAAAAGTACTCTGGTGATCCCTGAGAAGGATGTAACCCTGAGTAACATCTGGTTTTTAGGACCCTTTAGGACACTACCCCAGCCCAGCAAAGCATGCTGGGAAGCACATGAAAGGGAAACCCAGTTTATGACCTGGGTTCAGGAATGGATATCTACACCATTCCATTCCACATGCCCATATTTTGCTTACTTTCATTATTGCTAACCCTTACAATAAATCTATAAAGTAAATATTATTATCTCTATTTTACAGATGAGAAATGGAGATGCAGTAAGGGGAAAGCACTTATCCAGTGTTTTTCTGTTGGTAAGTGGTAGGGCTGAATTCTCATTTCATTTGATTTTGGCAAAAATTTGTACGAGACCTACTATGAGTCAGATATTGTCATAGATGCTGGGGTTATAAGGGTGAGCAAAATATTCCTGACCTCTTGGAGTTTACATTCAAGATTTGAACCCAGATCTGACCTGCTCCAAAACTTCAATCTTTCCACCAGACCCAGTGCTTCATTGCAGTGGTGCTATGTGGGGAGATGAACCTGACCCCAATTCAGTGAGTTACGTTTCCCGTTATGCCATTTTTATTCCCTTTATGATTTAATCAGAACACTTGCTTAGATTGATATACAGCTTAGTCATGCATATGATCTTTTTTCCCCCAACATTTTTTTCATGGGGCTGTCGGTTTTGCAAACTGGCTTGATTTACACAGATATTTTATCCAGAAATAAATTAGCAATTTAAAATGCAGAACAGAAAAGGTTGCCAGTGTGCTAATAGCTCCATTTCCCTGATTAAGAGGGCTTTCTCCAAGATGGCATAAAGAACAAAGCCCTCTTTGGCCTAAAATTCATTTGGATGATGGTCTTAGAAGAGAGAGATGCTAGAAGAACACTGTCCTGTCTGAAGAATAGAAATCTACCCCAAGTCCTACTGCCAGACTAATTTTCAAAAATATTACTTTGCACATGCACTTTGGTCATAAGCTTTTGTGGTTTTGTATGCTTGCAGAATAAAAATCCCAAACCCCTAAAGTTGTCATTCAAAGTCAAAAATTTTTCTCTAACTTCTTTAGTCTTTTCCCTCCACTGCCACTTTCCCAAGTCTTGGGAGGCTGCAGATTGGAGTTTGAGGCCCCCTCTGTTTTACATAGTAGAGGTGTTACCTTAGCCGAGTCACTTTGCCTCTCAGAGTTTCTGTTTTATCTTTATCTATTCTATAAAAAGAGATAGAATTTGTCCTCTCCTCCCCTTAGATCTGAGGAGGGGCTCAAATGAGGCAAAAGGTTTTGTTAACTGTAAAGAACAATACACAAACCACCTTGCAGTATCTTTGTTCCACCCACAGTGATCAACTCTTCTTCCCATACACAACAATACACGTTAATGCGTCATCTCTCCCTTTCTGTTACATGCATGCCCCCTCCTCGCTGTCTATCTAAATAAGGGTTTGCCTTTCTTCAGAAACTTGATCCTAAAAGAAATCAGTTGTCTAACAGTCCTAGCCCTCAAGAATCTCCTCCCCCACTGACCTGCCATGGTTTCATGCACTTAGCACTCACTTGATCTTTGCTGCCTTTTTGCTATCGTTCTTCAGTGTCTCACCAATTAGCTTGTAAACCCCCAGGAAAGAGACTGAATTTTACAGTAATTTGTGTTAGCGTATAACATATGATTCAGATTCAGCTAACATTTATTGAATGCCTACAACATGCCTGCTCTGTGTCAAGGACAATCATAGGTGCTTCCTCATTTGCTTCTTGTTTACTCCTAAGATAGATATTACTCTTATTCACAATTTACACATATGGAGATGAAGGTTCAGAGGAGCTAACTCTTCATTGTTCCACATCTCATAGCTAGTAAGTGGCAGAGCTGAAACCTGATTCCAGGGCAGATTTTAAAGCCCATGTTCTTTCCACCAAAATATGCTATCTCCTTTATTAAGTGTCGGCTGATGCCCATCCTAATTGTGATGATGGTAGGTAACTGGGGCATCAAATGGGGTCTTTAGTAGCTCAGAGCACTAACCATCTGGACCTGATTATAACTGACCATACGGATTCATATCTGACTATTCATCCTATAAATATATGTTTCTCTGGCTTTTATTTTTTACATAGGTTAAGCACATAAAAGCAAAAGAAATGATATGGAATAAAATGTATAATTCAAAACTTAAATGCCCTTAGTCTTATCATTACAATTTTAGCTACTTTTAACTCCTTGTGCTCCAGTTTCCTCATATTAAAAATGAGAATACCATTACCAACCTCACAGGATAGTGCAAAGATCAATTGATATGTATAAACAGATACTGCATTAGTAGTTGTTATAGTAATAGTGAGAAATGAGAGGGAATGATATCCAGTAACAGCTAGTTAGTTCTAATTTAGTGTGTGTCAACATCAAGTAAATATCCTCTTTGTAAAATCTCTGAATAGAGAATAATCTAGGCAATTAAGAGTTTACAGAAATTTGTATGGAGATAAAAATGATTCAAACTAATTATGAAAAAGCAAACTCTTCATAGAAATCTTTAAGGATTTTTAAAGCCTGCCCTCTAGTATGCTTTCTGTTACTAGAGGATTCCTAGCATAGGTTTATATATTGTCTAGGAGGATAAAGATGCCATTTTTGAATGCATTGGTGTCAAATTTACTTATATATTTAATGCTATTAAGTACACACCTGTATGTGTGCTATTAGCAGAATGGGGTGGGAGAGGTGGGGTGCCTCGGTCAGCTCGGGCTGCCATAACAGAATACCACAGGCTATGTGGCTTAAACAACAGAAATTTATGTCTCACAGTTCTGGAAGGTAGAAGTCCAAGATCAATGCGCCAGTTGATTTGGTTCCTGGATTGTAGTCTTGTTGCTGTGGTTCACATGGTGGAGAGAGAACACTAGCTCCCTGAACTCTCCTTCTAGGACACTGATCGCATCCTGAGGACTTCACCTTCATGACTTCCAAAGGCCCCACCCCCTATCACACTGGGAGTTAGGATTTCAAAAGATGAATTTGGGTGGGGGTAGGACACACATATTCAATCCATAGCATTGGGTAAGATAAAATCATAGAGACAAGTGATACCTTCTCTCTGCCATCAAAATAACTCCTCTTCCAATAGTGTGGTCAGCCATGTGTCCAGGTAGACAAGGGAAGGAGACCAATGGAACTGGGAGGTAAGAAGTTTTCTAATTAGACCCAATATGGGACTAGGAAGAAATGTCTCTGTTACAATACATGGATGAATTACTATACAACTGAAATAATTCCAATGAATTGGAACTACTAAGACTAAGAATATCCAAAATTTATAGTTTGAGTCCAAACTAGATTACCCCCTACTATATATATGGGACCTCATCAATCTTGTTCCCCAGTGTTTATGTGGGTCTGTTTCCTAAAACTCTACAAATGTTAGATTTTTAATCTTTGGTAATATGATATTACAAAGAAATTGCTTTTCATCTGTTATTGTTCAGCTCAGTCATCTTTATATATGCTTAATCCTTACTAGTCACTTGTGTTATTTTATTTTCTTCTTCTTTTTTTTTTCATTTCCCTTGGAATATCAATGTCTTTGTTACTGGTTTCTAAGAACTCATTTATGACTAAGGATGTTAACCATTTGTCATGCAATGCAAATGAAATACCATATTTTATTGCCATCAATTTATTATGGTGTTTTGTATTTTGGTTGTGTATTAAAATATAATCATGTTGTGTTTTTTAAAAAAAAGAAAGAAAAAAATCTTACATAAAACTTTAATATGTCAATAGCAGGAGAATAGTAAATCCAGTTTAAATGAGGATGTAGGGACCAGACTTTTTCTTGGCCTCTGTATTAGTCCACTAGGGCTGCCATAACAGAATACCATAGACTGGGTGGCTTAAACAACAAACATTTATTTTCTTATAGTTCTAGAGCCTGAACATCCATGATCCAGGTGCCAGCAGGGTTGGTTTCTGGTGAGAGTTCGCTCCTTCCCTTGACAATGGTTAACTTTTCAGTGTCCTCACATGGCCTTTCCTCTGTGCACATACACTCCTGGTGTCTCTTCCTCTTCTTATAAGGACACCAGTCCTAGTGAATTAGGGATCTACCCTTATGACCTCATTTAACCTTGATAAGCTCATTAAAGGCCCTATCTCCAAATATAGTCACATCGGAGGTTAGGACTTTAATGTACGAATTTTGGAGAGATACAATTTAGTCCATAACATCCTCGTCCTTAACCCTTACATGGCTTGTAAGGCATTTTAAGAAACCCCAAGAATCTTTGGAGAAAAATATGAAAATCATTGGTCCACATCACCAGTGGATCACCTATATAACCCAGACCTTTGAAAATATCACAATGGATTGACCAGTGTTTCTCATTGGTTTGCGTTTACTTCTTCATACTAGAATTAAGTCAACAGTGAAGAGAAAGCAGTTTAGACAAATGAGATCTTGTTAGTAGGAAATCATTCACTTAACAAAATGTACCTACTTCCAAGGATATTTTCTCTGAACTTGGCCAGGTCCACAGAGCTTTGTAGACTCTATGATGTTGAGCTTATCCATGCTGTGTGCAGTAGCCAACAACTGTCTTGTGTGCATTTAAAAAGGGACAAACAAGAGTCTATTTCACCTTCCCTTCCTGAGGTTTAGGTAAAACCCTTTGATTGGCTGGGAAAAAAATACATATATCCTGAATTACCTTTAGTATCATCCACTGAAATCAGACACTATAAATGAAAGATGCTCAGTCTTGGTGAGATGTCTGCAAGTGCATGTGTGTGTGCACAAGATCTCTCTCTCTCTCACACACACACACACACACACACACACATATGCTACAGTCTAAGGTAATATGCAACACATCCAGGAATAAATAAACTAGCTAATGAGGCATTCTCTAAGGAGACGGCTTAGTTAGTTTTTACCCACTCTGGCCATGATGATTTTGACTATAAAATCCAGGTAGTCTCTACCTACACATAATAATATCTGAGGATTATTTTTCCTCGCACTTATTTACCAAGACAACAAAAGTGATTGTTATGTAAATCAGAATAAGGGCACTCCAGGCAGAAAGCACAACATGAGCAAAGGCAAGTAAGCAGGAAACATAGGATTTATAAAAAGAACACATATTAACTTAGAATTTAGGATGAAAAAGGGAAATGACAAAAATTTTTGAAAGAATGACTTGACAGATAACTAAGGGTCTGGAGACTGGAATAAGTAATTTGAATATGGTCTCTAAGCACCAAATAATAGTGGAAGGGTTTTGAGCAAAGTTACATAATCAGAACTTTGCTGTAGAAAAATTAACATGGTGGGCATGTGTGGGATTAACCAAAGGAAGGAGAAATAATTTGGAAAACATTTATAACTCTAATAGAAAATGTGACATGAGACTCAAAAAAACAAGCAGCAGCAAAGTGTTAGCAGAACCTTAACACCTGTGAATTTAACATTAACATTTTTCACCAATTCACAAGAGACCTGCCAGGTCCCTAGTACAAAGAATTTCTCATTTCGTTGTGGCATGAACCCGAATCACATGCTTTATGAGACAGATGTGTAGAAATGAGTCCCTCAATCTACTAAGTGAGCCTAGCTGAATGTCCTGTAACCACTCCTCAACACAATATACTCCACTTTCTCACATACACATGGGCAATGGGCAGTTAGATGAAACTTGACTAAGAAACTATGCAAAACAAAAACACAGTGACTCCCATTTAGCTGGGCTAGGAATGTTAGGGGCTGATAATGAAAAAATGAATATCCTCCAATCATAGATAGCTTCACACAAAGGCAAAAGAACCAACCACTGCTATTGGATGAATCAATAAGCTCCAAATAACCTGTTCTTATACTCCAATAAAAATGTTAAAAAAAAAGCCTAATTTTTAGAAATCTCACTTTATTGCTCTATAGTTTTACTTTTTTACTAAAGAAAATTAACTGTAAGATGCCATGTTTGTTTCAATTTGTATTCATTAAAATCCAGTTTGAAATCCCAAAAAAAGAAAATTAAAAAAAATATTTTTCGTTAACAACCTGCATGGAAATTCTACATTAAACCACTTAAAGTAAGGCCTTTGTGAAAATATGAAATCCATCCCAAGGGCAGGAGACCATTTACCAAAATGATGTTAACAGGAGCCTTTCCCATGAAGCAATTGAACTTAGGTGAAGGATTATTAGGATAAGACTGGACAAAGGCAATGTTTCACCAAGATAACCCATGGCACTGTATCAGTGGTGATAACCCCATCTAATTGGGGAAGGAGTCAAGGGCCACATCAAGAAATAGTTGGCCAGATACACATTTAAAGACAGAGAACATATTTGAATCTAGTGTCCAGTGTAGTTTGGAGCAAGTAATTTTTGTCAAATGTCATAAATGAAGAATATGAGAGACCCATTTCCATATCTGTTGATTTATCTTTTTTCATCCACTTTCAATATTTCATGTCTGTGTATTTTAGATATGACTCATAAACAGTATTTATCTTGTTTGTTAATATAGCTATCCTCATAATCTTTGTCTTTTGTACGGAGAATATAATTAATTTACACATACCATAATAATGATTTATCTGAATTTATTACTGACTCTTTGTACTTTCTCATTGACCTGGCTTTTCTATGTTTCTTTTTCTTTTTTTCTTATCTACTTTTAGATTGATTTTTTTTCTCATTCAATTTTTTCTCTCCACTCTATATCATGTTTCTATTCTTTTAGTGGTCACCCTAGAAATTAACATGCATACTTCATTTACCAAAGTCCTAATATTATCAATACTTTATGCTCCTTCTTATCAATACCCACCCAATTTATAAGATTGTGTTGTCATGTATTTTCATTTTACATTATTTTACTTTAACCCCACTAAAACATTTTTGTTTTACACAAGTCAATATTTATTCACTTGGTCATCTTTTTTTGTTACTGTTTATTATTCTATCTTACATCTCAAACCTTTGATCTGAGATAACTTTTATCTCTTTGAAGTTCATAATCTGGAATTTCCTGTAATAAGGATCTGTTAGTAAACTCAAATTTTGTTTGAAAATAACTTTACTTCACCTTTATTACTGAAAGGTAGTTTCACTGGTTATACAATTCTGAGTTGACAAATATTTTCCCTCAGCATATAGACAACATAATTCCACTGTCTTCCAGCTTCCATTGTTGCTGTTCAGAAGTCAGATGACAGACTAATTAGTATTACTTTGTAGGTAATCTGACTTCTATTCACTGGCTGTTTTAAACCTACTGTCTGAGTCTTAATGTTCTGAAATTTTATGATGATGTGAATTTTACTCCAGTTTTATCATTATGTGACTAAGTGTAGACACATAAACTAAATGAATAAATAAGTTTTACATAAGTCTATAAAACAAGTTACTTTAAAATTCAATGACTTACAAAAATAAGTATTAGTTTCTTGTTAAGGATTTGTAGGTGGGAATATGACTCTGTTTTTCTGGGGATGGGGGAGTGTGATGGGCCTGGCTGAGCTTGACTTCAAGTTAAACATTGGCTTCAGGTCTATTCCATGTGTTTCTAATTCTGGGACTCAGGCAAAAGGTATAGTAGCTATCTGGGATGTGTTTTTCTTATGGGGAATTGTAGTAGTGCAAGAGGCTACAAGTTTTAATTTAATAGCTATTTTGTAGTTAAAATTCTTAAGATAGGTTCCTATTTTCATGTTGGTTTTGGCCTCCTTTTTTGCTAGCTAATGAGTTTATTTTAAAAGACTCACATAAGATCTAGAACTTCTAGTTTTTTCAGCAGGAGGGTCAATTAGGTTATCTAATCTGCTTTATAACTAAAAATGGACTTTTCTACCTGTATCATCTTTGACAAATTTGTTGAAATATCCCATTTGCTGATGGTCTCTCCTCAGTTCGTTGTGTTGTTCACTCAATCACTCATGCAACTAATATTTATTAAGTATGCACCAAGTACCAGGCACTCTTCTATGTTCCTTTACATAAGTAAACAATGCAGAATAATCCTTATAAGCTGATCATTTGTTGTTTTTTAGTTCTTTACTATAATTTTATTAAAGTCAAGTAAGAAAAGGGAAATATACATAGCCAATCAGCCAATGTAAACTGAAGTTCTCCCAAGTATTATTCAGTTCTCTTTTATTCTGTATGGTATTCACCTTATTTATTACATTTTCTATGGCATTTGCATTATTTATGTACTTATTATATACTTATGAAATATTTCATCATATGAATGAAAGCACTTTGCTAACTTTGATTAGCTAAGAAAATGCTAGTTATCATTAATATTTCTGTTGTTACTAGGTTATAAACTCAGTGGAGGCAAGGAGTATATCAAAATTATTTTGTAAAATAACATGTTGCATTTAGTAAATGTCAGAGCATAGTTTTAATTGAAAAACACCACTGGCAGGTAAGGTAAGGCAGAAAATGTGATGACCCGTCATATATTAGAACTAGAAAAGACCAGAGCAGAGACTGAGTAAAATGACCTTGGTTTATAAAGTTAAACTGCTAAACAAGGTAAAATGCCAAGCCCAGAGAGATGAAATTACTTGCAGAAGGTCTCATACATATTTAATAATACAATGGGGGCCAATATTTATTTTGGTATATATAGATGAAATGGAATTTTTTTACATTGATTTAGCTACTGTGCTAAATCTTTTGTTTTATTTCATTTTATTTTCACTTTATTTTATTCCAGTATTTTGTCTGTAAATGCTTTTGAACTTTCAGTGTAGATGATCATATCATCTGCAAGTAACAGAAGTTTAATATTCCAATTTCCAGTCTTTGTGATTTTAATGTATTTTCCTTTATCTATTGTACTTGAATACAAATTTCTTGACCTGAAAATGTTAAGTTTATGATTAGTACATATTGATTTTCAATATTATTGCTAGTCACTAATACTACTATAATAGCAAAACCTTTATAGTAATTACTATCTTCCAGTTACTATTCTCATCTTCACAATAACCCTATCACTCCCTTTTACAGATAAAGAAAAGGAGGAGGTACAGAGAATTTAAGTAGATTAAGTAGATTACCTAAATTTATACAGTTAATAAGGACAGATAATTACATATTGGCATTTTGGTTTCAGAATATATATTATTGATATAAACTTGATTTCTTCACTTAATTCAAAAATTTCAAGGGGTTAAAGAAGTCTAACCTATTAGACCAAACACTATTTCATACCACACAATCTTTCACATTGTCCTCCTATGAAATATGGGGTTGTCTGAATTTCCATAAAGACCAGAGATTGTTGCTTCATCTGTGACTTCAGAATTCAAAAGAGTTTCTAATGTAGCACAAAGCTTATATTTAAGTTACATTTAAATGTTCACATGGTAGCTAAACCATTTGATGAGACTTCGTAGTTTTTAATTCTTAGTATCTTTAAAGACCTTTAAATTTGAGGAGAATCAAGAATAATTTCATAGACTTAAGCCTAAAAATCTGTCATGTACATTGAAACAATACATTTCCAATGGAAGTCTTCTGTTATAAAAGTGACCATACTATATTTTATTAGTGTATTTACACATCTATTTCTGAGACAATGATTTGCTAGGGCATGGGTTATATCTCTCCATCTTTGCATCCTCAGTATCCACTCTTTGTGATGGAGTCTCCATCACTCCTTTCCCCTTGTCTTAATATTGGGGTGGCTCAGAAACAAGTCCTTCATTGTCTTCTCTTCATTATCTGCACTCACTGCCCTAGGGAACTCATCCAGTTTCATGGTTTTAAATGCCATCTATATTTTGACATCTCAAATTATTATCTCTAGCCCAAACCTCTCTCCTGAAGTCTAGACTCATATATCCAACTTCTTACTCAACATCTCCATTTGCATGTCTAGTAGAGATCTCAAAATTAATATGTCCAAAATTAAGCTCTGTTTTCCCTCTAAAACTCTCTCCACCCACAGTCTTTCCCATCTCAACTTCTAGCAACTTCTCCTTCCAGTTCCTGAGGCTAAAAAACTTGGAGCCATTCTTGATACTTCACTCCCACGCATACACAGTCTGCCAGGAAATTCTGTTAGATAATATTTTCAGAATACATCTAGAATCTGGTTGGTTCTTGTTACTGCTACTATATATTTCAGGCCAAGGTACCAAAACTTTCCCCTGAACTCTTGCAACAACTTTCTAATAGGTCTTCCTGCATCTAGCCTTGCTTCCCTGCAGTATGTTCTCAGTACAAGTGCCAAAGTGATCCATTTAAAATTTCAAGATCATTTCATTTCATTCCTCAAAACCCTCCAATAGCTCTCTATTTCATGCAGAGTAAAAGCCAAAGCCTTGCAATGCTTACTAAACCCACTATTACCTAGTCCTCCATTAGTTCTCTGTCCTCCCACTACTCCCCTATCCCTGACCCTGTTCCTTGCTGTTTCTCAAAGATGCCAGACTCACTCCCACCTCAGAGTCTACCTAGAATTCTATTCCTTTTGCCTGGAATTCTCTTCCCCCCAATAGCCACATGATTCAATTCCTCACCTCTTTCAAGAATTTATTCAAATTTCACCTTCGCACTGAGGTCCTCCTTGATCAGTTTACTTAATACAATAATCTGTCCACCCACTCCATGAAACTCTCATCTCTTACACTTCTATTTTCCCTTTTGCATAGCAATTATGACCTTCTAAGAAAGTACTGAATTCACTTGTTGATTGGTTTTAGTGTTTATTATCTATTTCTCTCTGCTAGAACAGTAGCTCCATGAGGACAAGGTCCTTTGTCTATTTTCTCATTGGTATACCCTGAACATGTAGAAGTGTGCTTGGAACATAGCAGTCAATAAATATTTGTTGAACTAATGCAGTTTAGAACCTTCTCCATTTGCACTATGTCCCCATATCCTAGGTTTAAGGCAATGAGAGCTCTGCATTTTCCCACTGGGACAGAGAAACTCCTTCTAGTGAAGAAATTCAAGCAAAGAGACCAAGACTTGAGAACAAGGGAATTCTGGACCAGGTGCCAGCTGAGAGCATCAGAAAAGCCCTTTAACCCTATGGCCAGGAAATGCCAATTCTTTCTTCATCTCCAGTCCCAGAAGGGTATTGATACAATGGCTGGTTGTCTCTTCCTTGGTTCGGGAGGTCAAGGAACCCTACTCTTGCAAGTAATTCACACTCTTTTCCACTAACTGGGATTAAGTAAAGACCCAAACAGATTTGACAGTATAAAAGAGGAATGATTTGTAGATTGATTCAGCCTATCTCCATTCAGCTTTACTCCTATGAAGAGCGCTTGACACACTCGTACAGGATGGTCTAAAAAACCTGTCATGGCCACCTACTATTTCCCTAGGGAATTCCTAAAGTCTTACCTTCTATCTCTATGAACCTAACTGTGACTTCCCCTGGTTTCTTTTCCCCATATTGGTAATATTCCTAGCTGCTCCTCTTTTAGATGTCCCTTGGGCATTGACCTTTTCCCCTTTGGGATAGAATTTCTGCATTTATTTTCTTGGATAGTCTCAAACATTACCAAAATGTACCATATCATCCCTAAATCATACTGGTTATCTGAAATTCTACCTTGTCAGATGTATTCCATATTCAGCCCCAGCTGAATGAGAATAAGAATTCTCCTAGGAATGACAACCTAGAAGGAATATTCCAATGGTTTCTACTATCTTCTTTATTTTGCTCAAACCTATTAAATATATTTCCTCAATGACTTGAATAATTACATGATAACACGCTTGTCAAATTTGCAGGTGACAAACAGCTAGTAGAAGTAACTAATATTTTAAATGATAGACTCAAGAACCCAAAACAATTCCAGCAATTTAATGAGTAGGCCAAAATAATAAAGTGGCAATTCATAGAGGTGATTAGGCCAACACCTAACACACAGTAGGCTTTCTATAAATGCTTGTGGGAGTAATAAATGAATAAGTTAATCAACACAGATTCTTATACTAAGGTTATAAAAATCACTAATAGATTTATAGGTTTATTGGATGACAAATGCCATAAGTCACTTCTGTGAGAAAATGGGGCCATTGCTTGTGAGAGCACACCTACAACTATTGTGTTGATTTATGGGATTCACATTTTTCAACTGATGTTGACAAATTTGAGTGATTCCTGAGAAAAGCGATTATGAAACTAAAAGGTTGTATATTGATTTATTCATTCATTATGTAATCTTGAGTGCCTATTCTGTAAAAGCCTTGGGCTAGTCATTAAGGATACAGAATGTTTATATATGGAATAGCTGAAAAAATGGAATACATTACTCACTATTTTGCCATTATTAACTAATATTAAAATAAAGTGTTATGGAATTATTTTAATAATATACATGAATAGCATAACATAATATTAATCATATATTACTACTATAATGATATTAAATAAATAATATATTATGATATAATCTTATATGTCATACCGTTAATATGGAAGTAATTTTATTTGACCCCATGTTATTGATTAATAGTAGTAACATATGTTTAATAAATCCTTTTTGATATGCCAATCTTTCCCATATCACAATTCCATTGGAAGCTAGGATATAATTTCTATGACAGCAAGTATCCATTACTTCCATATACTATTTTCTCTTAAAGTCTTTAAAATATTTGAAAACTAATCTAAATATGAAATCCTTCTGAAATTTTGCACTTTTCCACAATCATTATAATTTTGGGTTCACATCTTATTTAATGCTAATTTTTTAGTATGTGCCTCTATTGAATTTTTCTAAAGCATTCAACATACTTTCATTGAAACAAAAACTGTCCTTTTTTAAGTAATATTTTATCAGCTTACATAATATTTACTCAAATTATATATTTACAGGAAGAACACTAATTGGCATAAGTAATTTGGTAACTAACACAAGTGACTCTTTGGAAACATACAAGTCAGTGAGCAGAAGTACAGGAGAGTACTAGAGTACTGCCTACTGGACACAAGCATGCTGTAGACATCCATCAGAATGTTTTCGAGAGGAAGAGCAGCATTTAACCTTGTAGCTTGATTAATCTAGCTGATTGGTTAAGTGGAAGCTAGTTAAGATAATTCTAACCAAACACTAAATCTACTTTCATATAGCTTCCAGAGTTTTCTCTCTAGAAAACTCACCCAAACATTTCAGTCTCCTCCTTAAAGTCCTTTAATGGCCCCCGTATAAAACCAGGCTCCATGGACAAAATGATACTTGAGAGAGGAAATTTAATTTATCCAAGAACGATTCCCTTCAGGTTATTTTTTATTGAGTTCTGAATAGTTTATGTTAAAAAAATTAATTATGGAAATAATTGGGGCCTAGGTGATAGGAGTATTTAGATCTGCCTCTGGCAGTGGTTAGGGGCACTGGCAAGGAAACTTCACCTCAGGCCATTTACAGTGACTGAGTCTCTATAGAGCCTGACTGCTTCTGGCTCTCTGTTCCATCTTGAGTGGAGACCTCTGGGCTCCCAATTCAAAGCATGAGTGATTTACTGGGGCTCCCCATCCACAGTAGGCCTTGGACCTCCCACGTCAACTTCGTAGCTGCCTCTGCCTGAACTGGCAGATATTCCTGGATAACCAGGGGCTCCACCTTCCAGTCAGCTCTCTGGGTTTCCTTCTCCCAGATCTGCCCCTGTGATTCTTCACTACATTTTCGTGTTCCTATTTCTTCAAGAAGAAGTTTTTTAATATTTTATCCAGTCAAGTGTTGACTTGCATTACTTATTCCTGTATTATTGACGTCATGCCACCCTTAGTTCTTTGCAAATAAAGAAGTATGAGGGCCCAGACTTGAATCCAGAGGACCAAAGTACACTATCCATTTCTATCATTTACTAGATGAGTCACCTTAGGCAACTCATTTCATAGACTCGGTTTCCCATCAATAAGGATAAGAATTTTATCTTCCTGCATTAATGATTCTAGGTGCAATTCATTGAGAATTTGGGTAGAAAAGCATTGTGAATGTTAAAGTACTAATTAATATATAATTACATTAATATTTACTCCCAGACAAATGCGTGTGTGCATGTGTGCTTTTGTCAACTGTTACCTAAGAATGGAGAATGGAAATTGGTTATGAGACTGTGTGTAGATTAAGTTATCCTTTATCAATGTCAATTTTTTTCATTCATACATTTATTTGATTATTGCATGCCTGCTCTGCCCTGGGCCTGGTGCTAAGTCCTGTTGATAGAGCAATGACACAGAACAATGCCTGAATTCAACAAACTTCTAAAGGGCTTTCTGAAGGTGTTTTAATTTCCAAGAACCCCTCCATGATCAGACCCGCCTGTCGTACAGTCTCCTGTCATCGTTAGCCTCTGTTACAATTTAACTTCAGGGAACTCATTATAATTTCACTTCTACTTTTATTTTATACTATTTGTAAATTTCTATTTCTACCACTATACTGCAATGCCATGATGGTCACTATTGTGTCCACAGTATAATCTATAAATTATTTTTAAAGATATAAAAGGAATGAGTGAATGATTAATCAGATGGAAGTTAGAGGATCTGATAGGGTATGGTAGGAGATAAAATCAGAAAGGTAGATGGGGCTCAATTTGTGAGCCTTGAATGCCCTGCTAAGTCATTATGTCTTTATACTTTAAATGGTGAGGAACCACAGGAAACTGAGATAATAGCATACACAAAGGCAAGAAGATGTAAATGTTCAGCCCAGCCCTGAATAGAAGAACAGCAAGTAATCCTATCTGGTTAGAAGATAGCATGGTGTTGCCTCAGGTCATTGACTCAAAAAAGAATAAATGGGAGCACCCAGTTTCTTCTTGTGACACATTTGGCTCCCAGATCTGGAGAACTGCTTTGCATTCTCCTGACTTTAATAAGATACTCTTAAAGGGAAGCACAATAGCACTGACTGGGATCAAATCTCTGGGGTGAGTTCCATCTCCTAACCCAGACCTGGGAGGCAGGAGCACTACGGCAATGAAATATACTGACTGTGACTCTCTTGAGATTGTCAAGGACATTTCAGGATCATCAGTGCAAATATGAATGTTGATTGGCATGATCTTAAATGGGGTCACAGGGAGAGAACCCACAGGAAAAGCTGGAGCATGTGAATAGAAATCAGTGACTCCCCTACTTGGCTGACTCTCCCATTGCAGGATCTCAGAGGGTGGCGGGGGATTTGCTCATTCATCCAGCAAATGTTTACTGAACACCTACAAGGTGTCAAGGTACTACCTAAGCTAGACTCTAGGGATACAAGGTTGAGGGAGTGGCCAGGGCTGCCTAGAAGTTCATGGTCTAGTTGGGGAGAACAGCAAGGACCAGGCATTTTAATAAAGTGTGATAAGTGCTCTGCTACTAATAAAAACAAAATGTGAGTCCAGAGCAGTGGTCGCTAATGTGGCAGTAGGTTCAGGCAAGGTTTCTGGGAGGAAAAAATCTTAAGTTAGACATTAAGCACAAGTCCAAATTAACCTAGTTAGAGGGAAATGTATTGGTCACAATTTTTAGATGCAAGAAAAATAAAAGCTGATGCTACAGAAAGTAGTTTACCATTATTGCTATTATTATTACTATTATCAATAACAATAGTAATGACAATATTTTTGAGCATGTACTATGTGCCAGGCATTGCTTCAGTCATAATGTATGTATGATTAATCCTTCCAAACACTATTTGAAGTAGGTACTATTGTTATCCCCATTTTACAGATGAAGAAACTGATGTAAAGAAGTTATTTGGCTAGTGTAAGATTACACAACTAATAACTGAGGTAGAGAGGATTTGGACTCAGGCTCTCTGACCTTGAAGCTTCTATTGTTGCTGTATCTGTCAGAAAATAAGAGACAATGCCTGTTCCTTCCCTCTTGTGTCACAAGTTCCTGAGCCAAATTCTGATTGTCAGAGTCAAGATCATATGCTCATGTCTTAGCCACAAAGTGGATTTGTAATGAAGTAATATTATTTCATCCGTTATGCAGTAAAACAATGTGCAGTCCATTATATAAATCTGTTATGCAATCCCACAATGTATCTCAAAGTGGAAGGTTCCTTACACATAGAGAAGGATCTTAATGATAGAAAAACAATGACAGGGATTAAAAATATTCCAGGCACAGGAAGACATCTGTAAAGGCATAGAAGCAATAGACAGCAAAAGTGTTTCAAGAAACTACAGGTAGTTGCTATGAACAGCACTTAGAATAAAAGTCTGGGTGAGTACGAGAGGGGATACAATTACAGCAGGCTCAGGTCATGAAGGGCTTCATACACCACTGTGAAGGTGTTGGATTTTATCTCTAGGGCAATGAGGTAAGGAGTTTTAAGCAGAGGAAAGATGTAATCATATTTGCAATTAGAAAGATTCCACTGCATGCAGATAATGAAGGCAAGGAGAATACCACTATCATCCAGAACATGGCCATATAATTCATCGTGTCTAAATGGGGACCTATTTAAGAGTGAAGGGGAGTGT
Organism: Balaenoptera physalus; assembly: GCF_965194825.1. Classification (NCBI taxonomy): domain Eukaryota; kingdom Metazoa; phylum Chordata; class Mammalia; order Artiodactyla; family Balaenopteridae; genus Balaenoptera; species Balaenoptera physalus. Next base: position 144,596,585 of record NC_138882.1, on the reverse strand, counting down.
GCCTGTGTATTCTAGAGAGCAGGCATTTATGGTCACCACATTTCAAGTAAACAGAAGGGCAAGAGGAATAGATTGAAAGAAGAAAAATAAATTATTTGCAGAATAGTTTCACCAAGCAATGACCTATACCTTTCAAAAACATCATCTCATTTACTATTCATAATGGAATGGTTTTAGTTATCCCAATTTTAAGGGAAACCAGTTCTTTGAGATTAAATTATTTGTCCAAGATCTCAGTGGTAGGAAACCAAAGAACTCAGATTCCACTCCAGTTCTGTCAGACCTGAAAGTATGACTTCTATCCAATTCTCTTTCCCCCTTCCCTACCCCACATCCAAAAGACTATTGCCCATCTGCTATAAACTAGCATGGTAATTAAACACATGTCTTTTGGAGGTAGACAAGTCTAGGTTTGAAGACTGGCTTTGCCACCATATATACACTGACTATACCAAGCAGCTGAAAATCTAAGTCTGTTTCTTCTTCTAAAAAACAGGAATCCTAACATTACATACTTCAAGGTTTGTTGTGAGAATTAAATGAAACAGCGTATTCAAAGATCTTAGCACAGTGCCTGGCACACAAATGTTCAATATATGATTAGCTTTCACCTTATTAATGCTTGATATATTAACTGGAACAAAATAAAGGATCAATAACTAAAACAAGAGGCTGTTTCTTTAACCGAGGCTGAGGCTATTTTAGTTTGGCTTGTTATTGGGAATTAGAGCAAAGCCAAGTCAACTGGCAGAAGGATCTTTGGGCCCAGTAAGATATGGGAGGGTCAGCCTTCAGGGGAGCCAAAGGGGAGAAGTGAGGTGGAGTCTTATACACACTACTTTATCCACAGAACATCAGGCCAACAGATCATGTCTAAAGGGTTAAGCTAATTTCTAGGGATTTCAAAGAAATAGTTGCAAATGGAATTCAAGAAGAAGAAAGAGGCTATGATTGTAAGAGTATGAGAGAAATAGGTGCAAAAGCTGGAATTCTTTTAGCTCCAGAGAGGAAGGACTAAAAACCTACTCTCCACTTATATTTTTCTCTATGGGAAATGAAGTTCTAAATTTCAAAGAGCTGACTTGTAGAATACTTTCGAAACAAACTGTTCATAAGTTAAATTCTGCCTGTTCTTCTATTTTCTTATTTGTTGTGGGTCTATACCCATTTGTTCATTGATCATTTTCTGAGAAACCTCTATGCCAGGTAGAAGCTTTGCATTCTGGTGCATAAAAAGATGAATCAGAAACAGAGCTTACACTCATGTAACATACCAGTCTAGTGATAGAAATTAAATGTACCAAGAGTGTGCCAAATTCCATGCAAAAAGTACTAAGTGCCATAAAAGCAGAACAGGTAAAGCATTAAGAAATTTAAAATGGAAAAGAGGCCTAAGGGGACCCAGGGAATAGTTCATAATGGCACTGGCCTTTGAGGTGGGCCTTGATGGGTAGATGGTTAAGATGAACCAACCCCACGACCAAAGACTCTGGGAAGAGGAAACATGAAGTATATGTGGACCACAGGTGCTCTTGGGCTGGCTGTTCAAATAAAGGCCTTTGGCTTTCTATAGTCAACATAAAAGAAGCAACCAACTTTCCTGACCTGCACCTTGGGTTGGCTGTCATTGAGATGTTACAAGCACATTTGTCAGCGATGGTTTGTTGCCCCTTTCTTTTCTGTTCACCCTTAAAGAGACATGGAAGACAGACTAGATCATTAGCAAACCACACACCATCAACAGCTGCTTTCAGATGTTTTTAACCTAATCCAAATGCCACTTCCAGCTCATGGACAGTGCCTAAGGAGACTGATATAGCCCTACTAGCAAATGGTCCATGAGGCTAAACAGTGAGGTATATATATATCTAAGTAATTTTTACTAAAACTCTTCAAATTCAGAAAATGGCCTATTAGCAGCATGTTGTTATTGATGGTAAGAAAAATACTAGCTATTTCAATTACTTTATAGTTTTCAAATTCATTATCTTTTTTAACTTGTAGAGCAGTCCTAAAGGTTAGGAAGGCAGGGACTATTATTATACTACTTATTTTAATGGATGAAGAAATTGAAATCCAGAGAGCTTAGTAATTCTCCAGAAATCACAGAACTAATATGGACACAAATAGGGTATGACTTTTAATTTTTGAATCCTCAATCCTATATTGCCTGCCACTATAACACCAAACCTGTCTGAGAGAAAGATGGGACCATAATCTGAGGTATTTGCACTATTACCTGCATCAACTGTTCACTGTATTAGTGAAAAACATCAAATAAGAAAGTCCAAGATTTAGAAAAAAATTAAGAACAGGAGATAGTGTTTCTTCTTCCCTCTCTTCCCTAAGCAATATGGAATCCAGAACTGGACATTTTGAAGGCAGCTCTCCTGGCTATGCATTATCGTTTACCCATTCTTTAATGGTCAATCTTCTGGGCTCTTTGAAAGACCTTACACCCTTCAGCCAGATGAAACTTGACAGGTAGGCTCTTTCAAATGACTAAAAATAAACACACATACACATTACATTCATAAGTTTTGTTTGTTTGCTTGGATTTTTTATTTAAGAATACGCAGAGAAAAAAAAGTTTCCATTGCTGCAGATCCCAGCCTCCAGGTGGATGGAACATTGCTTGAGAACAGGGAGGCCATTCTAGTGGCCAGCCTCTGCTGCTGCTGCACCAGCAGTAAATGTCCAGTGTCCCTTTCTGATGTCTGCCACTACCATGACTCACCCATTCTTCTCTTGCTGCTACCAACAATTCCTGGCTAGTCTTCTTGTTCACTCACACTTTTGTATTCATGTCTTCTGTCACCTCAAACTTCCAGTTACTCTCATCCTCTATGTGCATTATGGCTTCTGCCCTCACTACTAACCGCTGTTTCTCTCTATGTGCTATATTCAAGTTCGCTGAGGTCGAATCTAACCGGCTCATTTGGTGATTAACACACTTGTTGGATAGATTTATTATGCCAGGCCCTTGACTGCCCTTGAGCCAGTTATCTACCCCTGGCTCTGTCAGCTGCACCAATCTGCTAGGATCACTTGGGCAACTGTTCTATGAGGAAGCAGTGCTTCATAAACTCCTCTCCAATAAAATTAAAAAGAAGGTAGAGAATATCTGACTTATGAATTGTATATTTATATGGAGCCTAGAGGAAAATAGGCCAGGAGAGTTAAATGGTAGGGAAATTCTAACACCCTGAAGAACAGAATATTCAATTTCAAACAGTTTAGGCCTGATCCACTGTAGAACCAACAAAGGAATCATAAAGGAACATAACATACTGAGAAATGAGAAGGCTCAACCACTTTCATAACAAGACAAAGGTAATGAATCATTCAGAGTAGAGAAAATGATGCATTACATAGTTGTATGAATAGCCTGAAATAGTGAGAAGGACATGGGCTTTGGAAACAAACATGGTTTATACTCCTGTCTGGGCAGGCTTCTATTTTGGCAACCTTGGGTAGGCTCTAATTTATTCATCTTAGCATCGAGAATAGAATACTTAATTCGCATGTCAGTTGCAAGAGTTAAATGAGAGAACATATGTAAAGTGTCCAGCATATAGTAAACACTCAGGGAATTGTACTTCATCTACTTCTATTTCTCAATAATGAATGAAAGACCTTATTATTGACACTCTCATACCTCATACTTGGTAAGTACTTGATAAGGAATGAACCTCTTTTGGTATTTGCATTTAATTGTCTCATAAACGTTTATCATTTTGAATAATTTGTACAGTGAGTTTTTCAAGTGGGTGTATGTGTGAACACAGTGGAGTCTCTGGAGCCCCTTGGAGAAAATAAAAATGTTTGGGGAAGAAACAAATTCTGAAAAAACCTTTTATCCACTTTTTAAAATAAAGTATATTATATTCTCAATCCAAAAATATTATTTGCACATTATGAAAATATGTTGAAAAAATGGAAGTGTAAAAGTGAAGGAAGAGAACTAATCAGAGTTCCTCTCTCCAAAGAAAACGTCTGTTATTAGTGAAATATATTTCATTATAGTTTTTTACACTTTAAGCATATTTTTGTTTATTTGTTTTACATAGTTGTTATTTTATTGAATAGACAGTTCCTTACACTGATTATATGCCCTTAAAATTATACTATATTTTTCAGGTCATATAAGCTCTTCACATTGAATCATATTTAAAGTCTGTGTAATAAACCAGTGAGTGGATGTGTGTTCATTGACTCAGATTTTCTTCATAGCCAATTGGCTAGGTTCTTTTTCTTTTTTGTTGTTTTATTTTGTTTTGGCTACTATAACCAATGCTGCATTAAAAATTAATTGCATAACCTCTTCCTACACCTTTGATTATTTCATGAGACTAGATTGTAGAATAAATATGTCTCTTTAGGAATTTAAAGAGTGCATTTCACCATATCTGTGATAGCATTACATACTCTAATTTTTGCTCATTTCATAGTTCATAAGTCTCCTTTTAGGGGCCTTGGGGTTCTAGGCAGCTCCAGTAATTCTTCTTCTGCTTTCCTGAAGCTTCTACCCATTGCTCCTTCTACCAAATGAGATTGCACAGAAAGAAAAAATATCTGCTCCTGCTTCCATATGACAGCCCATGAGATAACTGAGGACGGTTCTCACATCCTAAAACTTCTTTTTGGCAACAAAAGGAAATGCCTACAACTGTGACTATTTTTCAGGTAAATACAAGTTTATAACAAATGATCCTAAACTTTTTATAACAAAGTTTTAAGTTTGAGCACTGGGGTTCCCAGGAAAAAAAAGTCTTATGTCCAACACTTTTCACTGTTACCTATACCCTAGTTCCTCAGTGGAATAAAGAACACTCTATTCCCTACTGGAGTAGAGAACTGAATCCAGAGACTCTAAACAATAACACTATCGATAACAATGATAATGATGATAATAGCTAATATCTGACTGCTTACTATGTGCATTGTTTTAAGGGCTTACTGATATTCTCTCAGTGACCCTCAAATAATGTTATGAAGTTTATACACAAACTGCTCTTAAACAGAGTTGAATCCACTTGTTTCAAACATGAATAAAGAGAGAAAGTAAAAGGGAGAAGAAAATCCATGTTCATTAAGCCCAGGTAGGTTACCCTATGTGTTCATTTGATATTGCTGCTGTTACGAATTACCACAAACTTAGTACTTAAAGTAGTGTAAATTCATTATCTTACAGTTTGGTATGTCAGACCCCAATACTGATCTCAGTGGGCTAAAAAAATCAAGGTATCAACATGGCTGCATTCCATTCTGGAGACTGTTTCCTTGCCTTTTTCAGCTTCTGGAGGCCACCTGTGTTCCTTAGTTCATGACCCCCTTTCTTCGAAGTCAGCAAAAGCAGGTTTAGTCCTCCCCACCTTGCATCTCTCTGACATTTCTTCCATTGTCACATCTCTCTCTTTGTTTCTCTTTGTGTGTCTCTCTGATCACAGCTGGAAAATATTCTCTACTTTTAACGACTCATGGAATTAGATCAGGACATAACTGACTAACCCAGAAAAACCTTTTCATCTTAAGGTCTGTAAAACTAATCACACCTGCAAAGTCCCTTTTGCCATGTAAGGTTCCTATCATTAGGGCATGAACATCTTTAGTGTGCCATTATTCTACATATGACAACCTAAATATGTGATTTCATTTATTCTTCCCAGGAAAGCCCCAAGGCAAGTGTATTCATTATCAACTGTTGTATAACAAATTACCTCAAAAGTAAGTGACATAAAATAGCATTTATTACCTTGCACTTTCCTTACAGGGTCATGAATCTGGCTGAAGCTCAGCTGTATACCCTCTTTTAAGGACTCTCACAAAACTGTAATCAAGGTGTCACTCAGGGTGCAATCTCATATGAAGGGTCAACTGGAGATAGATCTGCTTTCAAACTTACAACATGGTTACTGGCAGGATTTGGTTTCTCATAGGCTGTTGATTGGGGGCTCCAGTTCCACCCAGCTGTTAGCCAGAGACCAGTCTCAGTTCCTGCCTATGTGGGTCTCCCCGTATGGCAACTTTCTTCTTCAAAGTGAGTAAGCAGAAAGAGTGAAATTATCAGCAAAACAGAAGTCATAATCTTGTACAACATAATCTCAGAAGCGGCATGCCATCACTTTTGCCATATTCTACTAGTTAAAAGAAAGTCACTAGGTCAGTATATCCAGCCCACACACAAAGAGAGGAGATTACACAAGGGGTGACTGTATGAGAAAGGAATCACTGGGAGCCTTTTCAGAAGCAGCCTATCACAGTGTTTGTATCAGTTAGCTATTGCCACATAACAAGTCACCACAAAACTCAATGGCTTGAAGTGAAAATTATTCATTCTTGCTTACATGCCTGTGAGTTAATGGGGCACATCTAATTCAAGCTACAGTTTCCACTGACCTTGATTCCTTGCTGTAGATTCTGTTTAAGTTTGCTTCATTGGAGCCCAGACTGAGGAGTCTGCAAAATCCTACGGAAGTTTTTTTTTGTGGCAATAGCAGAAGTGCAAGAAGGAAAAAGAACCGTGGGATACTTCTAAGGTTATCACACTGTAACTGCCCCCCCCCCGCATATCCCACTGACCAAAGTAAGTCATATAATTAAGCCCAAAGTAAAAGGACAGGAAAATATATATCCCACTAGATTTTCCTCTAGTGGGAATAACTGCAGTCACAACCTAAAGCCAAGGATCCAGGAAGACGTGATGAATTGGAGCCAATAATTCTACTTCCTATAGCATCATTACTCACATTTTACAGATAAAGAAATTGTGGTACTGAGAAGCTAGCTGACTTGCCCAAGATTGCATAACTCAAATTCAGATTTGTCTGACTTCAAAATTCATTCTCCCTTGTTTTATACCACAAAGTCTCAAGATATATTCTCTGAATTAGTTTTTTCCAAATAAAGGAGTTTATAAATTGACATCTAAGAAATCCTTTTGCAAACAGTGCTTAAAAATTCCATTTTGCTCTTCGTGTCTCCTGTTCCAATTTATCAGCCTAAATTTGTAACATGGGCAGGAGCATGGAGATAAAATCAGCTCTGAAAATGAGAAAATGGATTTTCTTGCCATGCCTTTGCATTACAAATGGTCCCAGTCCACAGCAATCATGGCTGCACCTGGAACACTGCACAGGTCCCATGAATAATCCATGTTCCTTATACACTCCTCCCTGCAGTGCTGACTCAGCAACTCTTCTCCTACTTTCGGTGAAGCAACGGCAGCATAGAAGTCAGGTGAAGTGTAAGAATGCAACAACACTATGAACATTTGGTTGAATCTTGAAGGCAGACAAGGGACTTAAAAATCTAATCAGAGTTTAACCAGACTGCAACACTTCCCTTCTTAGAACAGTCCATTCCCTTCAAGATTAAATCTAGTTTCCTTTACGTGGCACACAGGAACTTTCATGATTTCACCATTGCCTATCTGAGCAGACCATTACCCTCCCATTCTCTGACCTTCAACTTAACCCCCTTTGCAACCTCCCTCACGTTCAAAGCCAGATATACCTAACTATTTGGACTTTGCCAAAAGCAAACATATTATCTGCAATCCTTTGCATTGTCGGTTCCTTTTCCTAGAAAACTCTTCCTTCCCTTTGTCACTGACCTAAATGGAATTCCTTCTTTCAGAAGTAGCTCAAGGTTCACCTTTTGCAGAAAGTCATTCCTAACCTCACCCTCACCCTGGCACCCAGCTTGGCAGTTCGGGTCTTCTTGTCAAAGAAGTATTTTGTGCTTCCAACTATAGCCCTTATCAATCTATATTAGATTCATCTCTTTACTTGCTGTCAATTCCACAAACATTGAACCCTTTAAAACTAACAATCTTTTGATTCTGAATTCACATTTTTCTTGGCACCCTGCCCAGCAGTCATTAAATGTTTGCAGAAGAAATGATTGGGAAGAGAATGAAAAGGAAGAAGGGAAGGAGGGAGGGAGGAAGATAGGAAGGGATGGAAGGTGGTAAGAAAGCATGGAGGGAGAGAGGGAAGGAAGAGGGGAAAGAGGCGAGGGGAAAGGGAAGAAAAAAAAGAGGACAGGAGAAAAACTAAGATCCTATATGAGAAGGTATTTTGTAAATAGCACATGGCTGCATAACTCTAAGGAGCGCTATTCATTTTCACCTGGAAAATGCTAATGTGCATGGCTGGCTATTCCCAGGCAAGACTGTGTTCCCTTAAATTCTACTCCAGCAGTTCAGACCCTCTAACATCCTTTGTAAATTCAAATGAGGGAACTTTTTAAAGAGTGGAGTCTCTTAACCAGTTCCTCAATGTGCTCCAGTCCGATCAATAACCAGTCCAGATGACAAATTAATGTTAAATACAGTTTGAAGAATGGCAAGAAAAAAAATGTAGTAGGAGAGGATTAGTGCAGAGTCTCTCCAGAATTGTGGCCTCACAGAATGTTTAAGGACCCTGCTGAGATTCCGTAGCTAAGAGGTAAGAGAGCTAGGAAGATGGACTGTGGGTTAGTTTGGAGATGATCAGTAATCTGGTGGGTGGGAAGGCCCTCTGGAAATGGAATTCTCGTTCCTGCTGTAGAAATTGGACTCTCGAATCAACCTGAACAAGAGTTTCGAGTTAATAGTTCCAAATGCCAAATGCTGCTATTTTTGCTTCAACGCCACAACTGACTGTGATTGCTTGATGGTTTTGAAGCCGCCTTTACACTTTAATAATTGAACTTTGCGAGTTGCACCTGAGGCATTACCATGCCTGATAAGGCTCTTAATTGATGTTTTAGTATAATTACTTGGAAAACATCCTCAGAAAGAATAGTTTGAACAGAAGATAAATCAAATATGTTCTAGGATTATTCTTTGCAGCCATAGGATAACTGCTTCTCCTTATGTCCCTTCCTCCCTGCAAAATCAACAACTTTATGGTGTTAACTCTTCAAAAAGTTGCAAAAACTCTGGAAGTTTTGCTCTTCTAAAAGAAAGACCCTTATTTTTTTCCTGTGAAATTACCACAGCGTACAGCTGAAGAAGGGAGATGTGGCTATCATGATCTAGGGTTGCCAAGCTCCTGACCCTTTCCCTAACTTTAAAATGGTATTTGGATTTGAGTAGAAACAGCAATGCACTTAGAGCAACTTACTAGCTGAAACTCTTTGAGCCTCAATATTTTTCCATTGTAAAAGAGCGAAAATAACTTATTTTCACTGGATTATTGTGAGAATCTAATAAAATTTGAAGGATAAAAAGCAAAGCAAAAGCTAAGCTAGTCTGTGTGATTGGAGAATTATGGATTAAAATAATTGAGGGCTAGAATTAGTTGAATTAGAGTAGACACAGTGTAGTAGTCTGTTCTGGCCGCCATAACAAAATACCAAAGATTGGGTGGCTTAAATAACAGAAATTTATTTTCTCACAGTTCAGAAGACTGGAAGTCCCAGGTTAAGTTCTGGCAGGGCTTGCTTTCTGATGAGAGTTCTCTTCCTGGCTTTCAGATCGCCTCTTTGGCTTCACATGGCCTTTCCTCTGAGCGTGGACAGATCAGACAGAGAGACAGCTCTCTGGTGTCTCTTCCCCTTCTTATAAGGACACCAGTCCTATAAAATTAGGGTCCCACCCCTATGACCTCATTTAACCTTCATCATCACCTCACAGGCTCTGTCTCCAAATATAGTCACACTGAGGGTTAAGGCTTCAACGTATGAATTGGGGGGGGGGGGAGAGGGCGACACAAACATTCAGTCCATAACACACAGGTTACCAAAGGACTTTTCTTCACAAGTATCTTCCTTTACCACTTACAGAAATCAGACATGGCTTTAGATTCCATTTATCATATTTTAGGCTGGTTTAAAACTTTTCAAAGAATTCTTCTCTACTGCCCCTGCAGGACTAATCCCTGCCTTCTCTTTGCATCTGCTAGAACTCTCCTGCCCAATAACAATTAGTTCATAATCATTTGTCTGTTTCTCTTAGGAAAAGTGGAGGTTTCTCTGGGTCAGAAGACATCTCTTCCTTTCAATTTTACATAACCAGATTATTGAGGATTCTCAATACGGTATGGTAAAAACATGAATATATTTTAACTTTTTCGCCATTAACACCTTCAGTCACATTCTGATAAATCACCTTTTCCAATTTCTTTACATCTTGAGCATATTTTATCATTTCTAGCTATTTTTCATAGCTGAGAGTATAGCTTAAAACTTTAATCTCAAAATTGATTTAAAACTCATCTCTTCCCTTTTCTCCAGCTAAGCCTTGGGCTGTGACCCTGGTTTATCAGAGTAAGGGGTCAGAGATAGACTGGGAGGCTGGGATATGAGATCCATGCAGGCCTTGGTATAGATACATGCAGGACATACAATGCTCAACTCTAGGGAGCAAGATTCATACAATATACCATATGACCCTTTCCCTATGTTGTCCAGTACACAATCTGCACAACCATAGAAGAAGCCCTGAATACACAGTCTTCTAGTCCCTCTTCTAGGTCCAATTATCCCAGAGTTTGATAAGGACTGAAAGAAGAATAAGGGAAGCAGAGGTCATCTTATATAACTAGTCATAATATTAGTAAAGGGAAGCCATCTTTGGTCTTGCCCTGATTTTGTCTGGTTCATCTTCTCCTGGTGATTTTCACAAATAACAACAATTATAACAAATAGTAACTATAATTATAATGATGTAATATATAATGCTTCTTGAGTACTCACTACCATACTTCATAAATTCTAAAATACATTCTTTCATATTCCAATATTTCTGAAATAGCAATGTGACTTATAATTGATGATGTATCATAGTTTAATTGTCAGAATTTTTGTCTTTGTGGTACTTAAAGTAACAATGAATCTAACGATTACTGGCCTCTGAGAACTAATGAAATATAGAATGTACAGGACAGTTCTAAGCACTTGTGCTAACTCATCTAATACAATGATACTCTGAGATTAGTTATGATTACTAACCCACTTTACTAACAAGAAACCTGTGATAATGAGGTTAAGTAAGCTACCTACAGTCCTACCTACTAAATGGAGGATGTAGTGAAATGTGTGTTGATGGGGTACATCTTGGGCTTTCTTGGAGTGTTGTTTGGCTCCATCCCCATGTCCTACATCCCTGAAAAACCCCTCAGAGATAGACTGTCATGTCTCCTTCAACCATACCAGTGATACATTTCCCAAATGTCCTGTCTAGGTGGATGTCCCCATGCTTGGGGCTCCTGGACAGCCCTGTAGCTCCTGCTACTTCTCTACCCTTTGGGCTCCTTCACATGGAGCCGTGTGAGCTTCTAAGGCTTTCCTTTTCATTCCTTATGACTGAACAACCATTATTTTACCCCCAGTTAGATAACCTTATAATCTTGCCTTGGCTTCTTAGTTCATTTTGCTCCAGTAAACACTTTACGTTCAGGAAACCCCATAAAGAAAAAAATAACATTCTCTGTACGAATTAAACCTCCCACCTTCCAGATACGCACACATCAAGCCCTCCCAAAACTCTCTCACCAAGTTCCCAAGACAATATCCAAATAAGACTGAAGAATATTCAACCTAATAAGTCCATTCAGTCAGACAGCAAAATGCCAGTCTCCACATCTTGCAGCTACTCCATTCTCTGCAAGTAATTCCTTGGAAGTACTTCTCACTCCCACCCCCAATCCTAGCTTTCAGATGAAAGGGCACTTCCTCTATAGAAATATTGTATTTTTCATACAACTGAAAATACTATGCTTCCCTTAGATGAAGTTGGGGAGAGAAGGGGTCTGATTATCTTTAAATTGTGAGGAGCTAGGATCTTTGTCCTCAACTCAGACCCTATTCAATAATTCTGGCAATAGACATAATCAATCAATCTTCTGTTTCATGATTTTTTCCCTGAATCTAAAATATCATGGAGCAGCCAGACCTTCCTCTTAGAGAACTCACTGTATAGAGCATAGTTGACTGACAGCCTCCTGTGGCCACAACTTTGAATTTAATGTAGTATCACACCGAGGCCACACTTCCTCCAAGCTGCTCCCAGCCAACAACTGGGCATGGTAGGAAAGGTGTGAGACCCAGACCATTAATGTCCCAAACAGGATTTCTCTAGTGGGCACCCTTTTCTTAGCAACTCCCCATCAGCCTAGTCAAATCATTCTCAGAACTGTGCTATAGTCTGAGGATCTTCCAATTCAATCCTCCTTCCTTCTTTCACTCCTTTCACAGGTGCCAGACTGAAATTATGGTCTGAAAGTTCTTCTTGCCTACTTCTGCTCCCCCTCCTTTTATCTTTTGCAAGTCTTTCCTCCAATAACTCTCTTGCACATCTAATTATCTAATTCCTGGAGAACGTACACTGACTGCCTGGCAGAGTAGGAAGTATTCATCATCTGAAGATTACACAGACATTTTTTCTACAAAATACAATTACCTCCTGAGAAGAATAAGATGTATATCTATTTTAGAATTTGACATTGACAACCACTACCTTCTTGAAACTCCTCCCTCAGCTTCTGAGACTACATAGATCTTAGAAAATTATGAGTAATATTCATTCATTTGTTTTATTTTCTAGATTCCATATACAGGTGAAAACATACAATGTTTGTCTTTATCTGACTTCTTTCACTAAGCATAATACCCAAATATAACAAAACAAAAGCAGACTCACAGATAGAACAAACTAGTGGTTACTGGGGGTGGGGCTGGGTGCAGCAAGATAGGGGAAGGGCATTAAGAGGACAAACTCCTAGGTATAAAATAAATAAGATACAAGGGTGTAATGTACAGCACATAGAATATAGCCAATATTTTATAATAACTTTAATTGGAGAGTCATCTATAAAAATATCAAATTACTATGTAGTACACCTGAAACTAATATTATATTGTAAGTCAACTATAGGTCAATTTTATTTTTTTAATTTAATTTTCATTTTATATTAGAGTATAGTTGACTTACAATGTTGGTTAGTTTCTGGTGTACAGTAAAGTGATTCAGCTATACATATACATGTATCCATTCTTTTTCAGATTCTCTTCCCATATAGGTTACTATATGTCAATTTCTAAAAAGAAAATTATGAGTAAGATTTCAGGGACTTCACAGACTTTCTGAAGCCCATCAGTTACGAGCTGTAGTCTGCAAAATAAGGTCAGAATTCTTCGTAAGGCTTAACAAACCCCCAGTAAGCAGCCCCAGCCATACTGAAAGGCTTGTGATTTCTGGGAATGCTAAGCTCTTTCTCACCTCCCTGCCTTTGTACCTGCTGCTTCCAAACCTGAAATTCCATCTTGTCTTCCCTTCTGCCCCAACTCAGTCCAACCATGTGTCAGCTAAACAACTTAACCACTTTGAAATCTTTTGCAAATCCCTAGCACAAGCACCTTTCTTTGTGCCCACTGCCCCCTTACTCGGATCACAGCTTTGTTATAAATTTACAATTGTCTCTTTGCATGGCTTCCAAAACTATGAGCTCTTTGAAGACATGAACTGTGCATTACTTTTCTGAGGTTCCCAGTACCTAGTACAGTGCCTGCTACATGGTAAACACTCAATTAGAGTTTTTTGTTGCCACAGCTGTTGCTGTGTTTAGTGAATTAATACCCCACACTGAATGCTGGACCTACACAGCTGTGTGACCTTAAGGGATAGATTCTCACAACAGTGCTGAGCCTCAGTTTTCATTTCTGTAAAGCAGAGATAGCAATGACTACTTCCCTGAAAGTACTATCATTAAGATCTCTAACACCAATATAATAGATGCATTTCTGTCATTTACTGGCCATTTCCAGTTCAGCACTATTGATAATGTCCTCCCTAAAACTCTCTGCTCTCTTCTCTTTTCCTTTTGTATTTTCTGTCTTACTTACTTTCATCACAGTTACCAAGTCACCCAAGCCAAAATCTTGGGTGTGATCTTTGAATCAGCCCTCCTCCTTATCCGCCACTTCCACTCAATTACCTACCAAGTCCTATACATCTTGCCTTCTACTGGGCTGCACCCTGCAGGCCTGCACACCTTGTAGTTGCCCAGCCTTGAAACCAAAGAAAGAGCCTGGATACAGCAACAGAGGCATCAGTGGCTTATGGGACAGGGGGATCTGACCTTATACATCTGAAGCAAGGTCCTGGAGCAACACTCCACTGTTAACAGCAGACGGCAGGCAGGACGTGACAGCAATCTTTGCTACTCGGGGGAGAACGAGGCTTCCTTTTTTAGGGAGAATTGATGTCAGGTGGGCTCAGGGTTACCAGGGACTAATTAAGCCCTATAATTAAGAGGATTGGATAGTCATGTGAGTGAAGCAGGGCCTGGTTAAGCAAGGGATGTACGGAGAGCAAGAAAATATCCATCTTGAGTGGCCTGATCATATAGCTTCTAAATATTTTAATTTTTCATTGACTCTAGCCTAGTTTAGGCCACCATTACTCCTTGGATTATTACAATATCATATTAGCAAATAACTCATCTCTCTGCTTTTAGCCCTAAGCCCCTCCAAACCATTCTCTATTCCAATGTCATAAATCTGACCATGTCATTCTGTCACTGAAAATGCTTCATGGCCCCTTGCTAACATTTATTAATAATAATAATAGCTAACATTTATTGACTGCTTGCTACCTGCCTAACAACAAAACTGTGAGGCAGGTATTGTTATTATTCCTACTATGCCAATGAGGAATTTGAAGCACAGAAAGGGTAACAACTTAGCAAGTTACCAATATTTGAAATGATTTCAAGGTTCTCAAAAGAATTATATGTCCCTATATGTTATTGCCCCTACTTGACTTGACAGCCTTGCCTTAAATTTCAATAAAACTTATGTTTCAATAGTACTAAACTGCTTTCCTGCACATTTCATGCTCTATCTTGCCTCAGAGTCTTCGTTCATGCTATTTCTGTGACTGAAATTCACTTTCTAGGCAAGTCCTCTTCCTTTTCCAAGCTAACTCCTCTGACCACCAAGAGGATTAATTCTTCCTGCTCGGTGTTCTGACATCCCCATTAAATACATTTGTCATTGTATTTACTATGATATATAGATGATTGATAGATAGAGACAGCTATATAGATATATATATAAATTTATGTACCCCTCTCTCTCCCAACATAGATTAATAATAATGACCATAATAACTATACTAATAAGACTATACTGCTAATAATAATGTGTCCATCAAATGAATGGATGATACATCCTAAAAGTGTGCATGTGTTAATTCCCAGAGAGGTTAACTTTAAACAGTGAGATAAAGGAAATTGAAGCGAGCCAAGCAAATAAAATCTCTCTCCTTCTCATTTCTTCTGAAATGCTCTGAGGTCTGGGATCTTGGTATAGCCTGACTGGAAATGTTTCATGAGACAAAGTGAACCCAACTGCTGATAGCTGGCGTACATATTTGTGGCATTTGTGAAGTAATGGATAATGAGTAATATAGCACCTTGCCTTGCTTCCCAACTTCCAGAATATAGAATATGCATTGAATCATAAAACAGTCTATGGTGCTACTGTTAGAGCTCAAGGGTATCAAGAAGTGGAAGTAGGTGTGGCCTCTCTCACATCCAGGGACCCACTAACTGAATTGTGCTTCCTGCCCTCACAACTTTGTTCTTGGGAATGGGGAACACATCCACCAAGGAACTCAATGATGATTCCACTGAATGGGAAACCTGTGACTGTGACCTGGCTACTTTAAGCACATCCTTCAGTGGACCAATAAGCAAAAAAGAAGTTACTACATGATGAGAGCAGGGAAGACGGTATGTAGAACTGAAAAGATTCACTGAAGGTACTTTTAATATTTCCGTGCCAAATAATAATCTCTGATGGGCAATGACAGCAACCCCAACCCAATAAGATTTAGGCAATTAAGGGCTCCATTCCATCAGGGATGAAGGTCTGTGTTACCTCACCAGGAAACTAATCAGACTGGCTGAAATACTGGCCAATGGTGGTTGGAGAGTCTAGAGTGATAAAACATGGAGCTACATTTCTCAAGACCAATCCCTAGTGAGAACCTACCAGAATTTTTCACATTTTTCATCTCATTTAGTGCTGCAAATTGACTAGTGATATAGGAACATTACTACACATCTATTCTATGGATAATTAAACTGAAACCAAGAGAGATAGAATGGAATCTCAGAAGGAATATTTACTTACTTTGAATTAGAAAACAATATTAAGTAAATTATTTAACATATCTGAAACTTTTAAATGGTGCTAATTAACAGTAAATGTCCTAATTTTCTTGATGCTAGGGTGAAAAATAAACTGTTCTGTAAGTTCCATTTTCCATATATTGATGAGGAAATTAAGATTCAAAATATAGCTTTTAATAGGACTACGTAGCACTGGGTCAATGTCCTACAAATTGTATAGCACACAGTTGAATAAGATTCTGAATCAACTGCCTGCACAATTTATACTACACCTTATTGTGGATCTTGGGCAAAAGTGGAAAAGAGATTTCAGGTATCGTCCTTCTAGTCCACTGTGTTCTCACAACACAATTCCAGTGACAGCACATAGAAGTAAATGATGAAAGGCATGTTTTAAAGGGCTTGTGCACACTGGCACCTTTCTAAAGAACGCAGAGCAAATAATAGAATGTTTGCTAATGTGAACACAAAGTTTTCTGTACTAATAAAAGCCCCTGGTACTTGACACTCCTCCAAGGTCTTTCATTTCTTTTGATGGTTAGTTTGTAAGGTTAATTATATATGCCAGATAAAAGAGAAAGGTGTGTGTGCAGATGATGCTGAGATGGTTTCTTTCAAAGCAAAAAACATTTGGGTGGTTAAGAGTAAAGTCAAAGGAGAAACAAATAATAATAGAACAACAACACAATAAACTTAACAACAACAAAAACTATCCACTTAGTAATTGCAGGGCTCAGGTTAGGAACATAATATAGAATTCTGTGTAAGAGATGTAGGGGCAACACTTGCCCAGACTCTTGCACTCCTAAGCAACCTTTCCTTCCATAATACTATTACAGATGGTTGGGCATGGATTGAAGAAACATGCTCTTAAAGCATAAAATGTGAAATGTAGTATTTACAGAGTTGAGTCTTATAATGTGTCATCAAAGGAAGGTATTAAGAGAGGACTAGAATTCAAGAAATCCTATGTATCCTCCGTAGGTTTCACTGTCCCCTGTAGGTACACAGCTAGAATTCTAGAAAGTAAAGCAACTTGAACAAAGCCACGGAAGTTAGATTTCCTAAAGTGGGTCAGATCCCATTAAGCTCAAGCATATAGTATGGGAAGTGTGCCTGGAAATGTTGCTTTTGGTAAAATTGCAAGAGGGTTTTGAATGCTTTGCAGGCATTTGTGAATGTTCAGGAGGCTATGAGAAATTAATATTCTTGATAAATTCAATAGAATGATGTGAAATATACTTTAGAAAAATTAGTCCTGCCAGTGTGTAGGGAGAATTGGACTGAAAGATAAAAATAAAAGGGACAAGCAGTTAAGGGATGATAATATAATAGTATGGTGTAGACTACACTACAATCCAGTCTACAGTATAGTATAGACTCATTTATTCTACTCTTAGTTCTCAGATTGTGTTATGGAAACTTGGAGTTGCCAGATAAGAGACCTCCATATAAAAAGTAGGTTTCCTTCCCACTCTCAGAAGATCTCATGGTGAAAGGAAGAGATAAAGAATTCTGGATAACAGTGCATCCGGGAAGAGAAGGTAGGAATCTAGACCTCTGTGACAGAGATTGCTGGATGTCATCTGATAAACCTTTTTCACTGTAAAATAATCTTGTTATTATTTGAGATGGCAATAAACCCAGCTAAAAGACTGCATTTCCTAGCCTTCTTGCAGCTGAGTGTGGTAAAGTTGAAAAGATCTGGATAATGAAAAGTAAGTAGAAAGCAGGAAAGCTTCTAAAGGAAGCTGACTCAGCTGGAAACTGAGCTCTTTTTTCCTGTACTGCTTCCTCCTGCTGCCAGCTTGGAATGCAGATGTGATATTTTTCCAGCAGCCATCTTGAACAATGAGGTGACCTTGAGAATGAAAGCAATATAAAGTAGAAAGTAGCTGTCCCTGAATATCTTTTGCATGAGAGACAAACTCCACCCCTAAGTCATTACTGTTTGGTATTTCCTATTATGTACAGCTGAACCCAGTCCTAACTGATACTGCAACTTTGCAAGAATAAACCTTGGGAACCTGGGATTTAGATTCAACTCCTTTAAAGTAATGACCAGGGGGTCATCCATGTTAAAGAATTCCAGGGATATTATCTAATCTAACCCCCACCTCTTACGTGGCTCCAGCTATGAAATCTACTCCGTATAGCCTCCCTCAAGATGACATTGTTTTCAATTCTGTTTTCTAAAAATCTTGACAACATACCTCTTCCTTTCCACCTCTACTACCATTGCCTTAATTCAGTTTCTCATCTTTTACGTGCTGAACTATTGCTACAACTTCCTACTTTGTTTCCCATCTTCAGTTTCGCTAACCCCATACCCCACACCATTGCCTACTGTCTTACCTCCAGTTGCTATAACAAAATACCATAGACTAGGTACTTATAAACAGCAAACATTTATTTTTCACAGTCCTAGAAGCTGGTTAGTCCAAGATCAAGGCACCAGCAGATTTGGTGTCTGGTGAAGGCCATTTCCTGGATCATAGATGGCAACTTTTCACTATGTCCTCATAGGGTGGAAGGGGCAAAGTATCTCTCTAGACCTCTTAGATAAGGCACTAATCTCATTAATAGGCTCCATCCTTATGACCTAGGTACCTCCCAAAGACCCCACCTTCTAATACCATTACCTTGGGGATTAGGATTTCAACATATAGATTTGGAGGGAATGCAAACATTCTATTTATGACACCTACCCAATTTCCATACTGCCTACAAAGTGCCATGTATAAACCCAAATAAAATCACATCATTTTCCTACTTAAAAACTTTCAAAGTCTTCTGATTGACTGACAGAGAACTTTTCTTCTTCAACCTTTTTCTATATAATCTACTCCACATACTCCATTTTCCGTCTGCATCTCTTCTTAAGGTCCTGAATGTGCTACACTGCTTCATGCCTTCTTGTCATTCCACTGGAAGGATCTTTCATCTCTCATCCACCTTACTTGCTCTTATCCATATTTGAAGACTGTGGTTAGTATCTATGGCAGTAGTTATCAAACATTTTGGTCTCAGAATCAGAGTCCAATCAAATATTACTGAGGACCACAAAATCATTTTCTTGTGTCAGTTATATATATTAATATTTACCATTTAGAAATTTTAAATGAGAACAATTTTGAATATCTACATATTAATCTATTTACAAATAATATATGCTAATATATAAATTATTTTATGAAAAATAACTACATTTTCAAAAAATTAATAAGAAGAGTGGCATTGTTTTACATTTCTGAAAATTTCTTTAATGTCTGACTTAATAGAAGAATTTTCTGGCTTAAAAGAAGATTTTTCATATCTGTGTCTATATTCAATCTATTTTGATATGTTGTTTTGGCTGAAGTATATGAAGAAAATTTGGAGAATTTTGTGGATATTATTCTTTGAATCTAAGCAAACACTCAGTTAGTAGTAACTTCTTAAAGGTTAGCTGCAATGTTGAATCTCAAACCACACTAGTGAGCTTTTTATACTCTTACATAAAATCTATTGGTCAACTCTGTATGGATCTTTTATCCATGGTCTTCGTAGAATCGATGCATGAGTCATTTTAAAAATATTGCTTTAGCCATGTAGGTCTTCTAAATGTTGATATGTTGACTCTATAATATCAAGAAATCATATTTGTTACTCTCACCACAAATTGCATCAGAAAAGTCATTAAGTATTAGGAACCATCAAGTTCACAGTGGTAGATACAAGTTTTCTAAAATTCTGATTTTTATTTGAAGTTCAAACTTTACCATTGGCAATGAATATTGTTAGTTGTTTCCCTTGAAGTAACAGGCTTACTTTGTTCATGAATATGTCTTCCGAACACCCAAGCCTGAACAGTCATAGTCTTTCAGTAAGTTATTCTTCCAAGTAAAAAGTGTGTTCCATGAAAAAGGCAGCTAGTTCAGCTTGCAACTCAAACAATTGTGCACCTACTTTTCCTCAAGGCAGACGTTTTACTACAGTATGCAGTGAAATAACTTTATGGCAGAACTAATTTGGCACATAGATATTAAAAGGCATGTAAACAGGGTTAATGTTTCATGAAATTAATAGTTTTACTGTTTATTCAAGGGCATTCTAAATTAAACTGGCTTTTGTAGCTGTGAGTGCAATGTAAAGAATACAACAATGATCTTACAGTTTGGTGCTTTGATTCATGCTGAGGTGCCAGCAGTTTTGCTGCTTTTGTAACATTATATTGCTTTTGTAACCTCAGTGCAAATGTCAACATACTGAAGAAAAGGCAAAAATTGTCTTAGGATTATGAAGAAAGTAGTTTTGACTTCATGGACCTTCTAAAAGGGCCTCAAGACCCCAGGGTCCCATGGACCATACTTTGAGAACCACTTGTCTATGGAAACAATAGCCTGATCCTACTTCCCCTCTTTTGGGAACTGCCTCTTGCAAGTCCTCTAATACAGTTTCTGTGGAAGCTGCCTATTTCTAAGTAACTCTGTCCTAGAGATACAACTGATTGGCTGAAAAGTAAACCAATGAATTCCTTCCCTAAAAATTTTGGCCTCAGAACTTTGGAATGTAGACAGTTCATTAAAGCAGCTTCTTTCCAGTGTCTGAAGCTGTAAGATGTAAAATTTTGAAGTGTCAGTGACAATACATCCTGTCAAAGACACCAAGAGACAGAGATAGCCAGTCTGCAGCAAGAACAGCAAAGCAGAAATTAGAGGGGAAGAGCCATCCTATTAATGTTCAAATAAATGGATCCCATTTTTCCTTGGGTCCAGCCACGTTGCTATCTTTAATTATGATGAAGTCTCTCCAATAAAAGCTCCTTTGAGATAAAATCACTTATATTGGTTTTCTATCATTTACAATTAAAAGCATCTGAAAATAAAATTCTGCTCAAGGGACACCTCATCTGTGAAGCTCTCCCAACCCCATTCTCTAAGTAGAATTGATAGCCCCACCTACGAGCCAACATTAAACCTATCACTCACCACTGGCACAGCTTCTGTCTCACTGCAATCTCGTCACACTCTAATACTTTCTCACCTAGATGTCTCCCCAGTACATCGCAAGCTCCTGGAAATCAGTGAAAGAACAGGAATTTTTTTTTTAACTTAAAATTTAGCAAATTAAGTGTATGACTGGATATCAGTAGGGGGAGAAGAATGAATGAAAAAGGGGAAAAAAATTGACATAGACATAAAATCTTGTTCTATTCCTTCCTGGCTAAGTCATTTCATGTTTCTGTGCTTTCATCTGCCAACCTAAAAATATCTGAGCCCCTAGGCTGAGGCTGGATTAGGTGAGACACTTGAAATGCCTTCAGTAAGTAAAATTTATCTAAGAAACTCCATCCTTGCTGGTTCAGTTAGAAACAGAAACCATACCGGTCCAGGGATACAAGGATTCTTCAAAACATGCAAATCAATCAATGTGATAAACCATATTAACAAACTGAAGGAGAAAAACCATATGATCAACTCAATAGATGCAGAAAAAGCTTTTGACAAAATTCAACACCATTTATGATAAAAACTCTCCAGAAAGTGGGCATAGAGGGACCCTACCTTGACATAATAAAGGCCATATATGACAAACCCACAGCAAACATCATTCTCAATGGTGAAAATCTAAAAGAGTTTCCTCTAAGATCAGGAACAAGACAAGGATGTCCACTCTCACCACTATTATTCAACATAGTTGCAGAAGTTCTAGCCAGAGCAATCAAAGAAAAAGAAATAAAAGGAAAACAAGTTGGAAAAGAAGTAAAACTGTCACTGTTTGCAGATGACATGACACTATACATAGATAATCCTAAAGAGGCCACCAGAAAACTATTAGAGCTAATCAATGAATTTGGTAAAGTTTCAGGATACAAAATTAATGCATAGAAATCTCTTGCATTCCTATACACTAACAACAAAAGATCAGAGAGAGAAATTAAGGAAACAATCCCATTTACCATTGCAACAAAAAGAATAAAATACCTAGGAATAAACCTACCTAAGGAGGTAAAAGATCTGTACTCAGAAAACTATAAGACACTGATGAAAGAAATCAAAGATGACACAAACAGATGGAGAGATATACCATGTTCATGGATTGGAAGAATCAATATTGTGAAAATGACTATACTACCCAAAGCAATCTACAGATTCAATGCAATCCTTATCAAATCACCAATGGCATTTTTCACAGAACTAGAACAAATAATCTTAAAATTTGTATGGAGACACAAAAGACCCCAAATAGCCAAAGCAATCTTGAGAGAAAAAATAGAGCTGGAAGAATCAGACTCCCTGACTTCAGACTATACTAAAAAGCTACATTAATGAAGACAATATGGTACTGTTACAAAAACAGAAATATAGATCAATGGAACAGGAGAGAAAGCCCAGAGATAAACCCATGCACCTATGGTCAACTAGTCTGTGACAAAGGAGGCAAGGGTATACAATGGAGAAAAGACAGCCTCTTCAATAAGTGGTGCTGGGAAAACTGTACAGCTACATGTAACAGAATGAAATTAGAACACTCCCTAACACCATACACAAAAATAAACTCAAAATGGATTAAAGACCTAAATATAAGACTGGGCACTATAAAACTCTTAGAGGAAAACATAGGAAGAACACTCTTTGACATAAATCACAGGAAAATCTTTTTTGGCCCAGCTCCTAGAGTAATGGAAATAAAAACAAAAAAAAACAAACGGGACCTAATGAAACTTAAAAGCTTTTGCACAGCAAAGGAAAATATAAACAAGACAAAAAGACAACCCTCAGAATGGGAGAAAATATTTGCAAATGAATCAATGGACAAAGGATTAATCTCCAAAATATATAAAAAGCTCATGCAGCTCAATATTAAAAACACAAACAATGCAATCAAAAAATAGGCAGAAAACCTAAATAGACATTTCTCCAAAGAAGACCTACAGATGGCCAAGAAGCACATGAAAAGCTTCTCGACATCACTAATTATTAGAGAAATGCAAATCAAAACTACAATGAGGTATCACCTCACACAGGTCAGAATGGGCAGCATCAGAAAACCTTCAAACAACAAATGCTGGAGAGGGTGTGGAGGAAAGGGAACCCTCTTGCACTGTTGGTGGGAATGTAAATTGATAGTCAGTATGGAGAACAGCATGGAGGTTCCTTAAAAAACTAAAAATAGAATTACCATGTGACCCAGCAATCCCACTACTAGACATATACCCAGAGAAAACCTTAATTCAAAAAGGACATGTACCCCAATGTTCATTGCAGCACTATTTACAATAGCCAGGTCATGGAAGCAGCTTAAAAGCCCATAGACAGACGAATGGATAAAGAAGATGTGGTACATATATACAATGGAATATTACTCAGCCATAAAAAGGAACGAAATTGGGTCATTTGCAGAGATGTGGATGGACCTAGAGACTGTCATACAGAGTGAAGTAAGTCAGAAAGAGAAAAACAAATATTGCATATTAACACATACATGTGGAACCTAGAAAAATGGCACAGATGAACTGGTTTGCAAGGCAGAAATAGAGACACAGATGTAGAAAACAAACGTATGGACACCAAGGGGGTGGTGGTGGTGGTGGGATGAATTGGGAGATTGGGATTGACATATATACACTAATATGTATAAAAATAGATAACTAATAAGAACCTGCTGTATAAAAAAAATAAAATTCAAAAAAATATATTAAGAAAAGGAACACACACATAAAAAGAAAGAAACCATACCAGTAATGATTCCTCTGGGAATCAGATAAAGTTTATAAAACTTTCCATTTTGTAAATTGGAGGCATCCAAAGAGACCCCACTCACCTTCTTCCATTTAACTACTTAATTATTCAAGAAACTTGAAAATTAAGTCCTCCAAACCATTAAGTAGAACTCACCTAAGTATAATTTTATAACTCTTTGACAAGTCTTTTAATCTCCATTTCCTCATCTGTTTCTGATCTGTAACTCATCATCTTATGAGTTCAACGAGACAGTGTTTGTTGACCAATGTGTTCACAGTGCCTAGCATGGGGTAAACTAAGTCTATTGTTTTAAAACCTTTTTCTTCTTTCCTAGAAACACCATGTACTTAAGGTTTCCTCTCAGGAAGTTCAGGTTGCAATAAATTTATCTCTGACCCGTGTTGAGATAAGTCAGAAGATTGGCCTAAACTCACACAGCTAGTAACCACTGCCACCAGAAGCTCAACGTAATTTCCTGACTTCAAATTCTGCTCTCTCCACACCTGCAGTGTCTCTCACTCAGACAAAGAGCCCAAAGATTTTAGTTCAAATAAAAGACAAGGATTGGGGCTTCCCCGGTGGTGCAGTGGTTGAGAATCTGCCTGCCAATGCAGGGGACACGGGTTCGAGCCCTGGTCTGGGAAGATTCCACATGCTGCGGAGCAACTGGGCCCATGAGCCACAACTACTGAACCTGTGCGTCTGGAGCCTGTGCTCTGCAACAAGAGAGGCCACGATAGTGAGAGGCCCACGCACCACGATGAAGAGGGGTCCCCGCTCGCCGCAACTAGAGAAAGCCCTCGCACAGAAACGAAGACCCAACACAGCCAAAAATAAATAAATAAATTAATTAATTTTTTTAAAAAAGACAAGGATTTTATTCCATCTTTGGGTATTTAAGCAAATGAATTTTGTGAAGAATTGAAAAACAGCTGGAAAATTATGGTGAGCATTTAAAGACATTGCAATCTGACTAAAACTAATGACAAGGAGACTGGAAAGAGGAGGAGGTGGATTTCAGTCACTGCCCTGACAATTACTAGCTTGGTAAGTTGAGCAGGTCAGTTAAGCAAAACAGACAACAATTTCATCATGTGTAAAATTAAAAAAAAAAAAAAAATTCTTATCTTGCAGAGAAAGAGAACAAACTCATTTTCTGAGCACCTACCCATGGACTTTACAAGCATTATCTTACTTAATTCTTCCAACAACTCTGCTCATTTGATTAGTAGGTATTATAATCCGTTTTTTCTGACAGACAATCTGGGGTCTACAAAATTAATTTAATTTTCCCAAGATCACAGAATTAATACCTGTGATTCCCACCACCACTGGTCTACATGCCTTAAACGAAGGTTGTGAGATAAAATAGGATAAGAGATGAGAACAAATGTGTCACACTGTCCAAAATCTGATACCTTTGGGGAGATCAGCGTAACCATTCCTGAATGTCAAATCAGGAAATTTGAGTTTGAAGCTCTTACTTCACCACTTACTAACCATTCAATCTTGACAACCTCACTTCATGTCTCCAAACCTCAGTTTTCTCAACAGTAAAATGGGGCAAATAGAATCACAGCCCCAGATGCCTGCCTTACAGAGCAGTGATGAGACCCCAGCAAGATCACAATTGTAAAAATGCTTTGTGTTCCACAGAGCACTATACAAATGTGCGCTACTATTATTTTTATTGCTATTACCATTATTATTACACCGGGTTCTTTGGGCAAGACATTTATGTTAAACCGACACAGCACATAATTGGAGTACTCAAGTTAAATAAATGAAGTCAGCTGTCTGACTCCTTTAAGATAAATGATGTTATTACAACATAATTGTATAACCCCATATAGCTTACAGCAGCAAAAGGATGTGTATTTCACATGCCCTCCTATAATTACATCCCCATTATAATTTTGCAGTTAGTTGCGATGAGCTCTGGTCATGAAAACATGCCAATTTTGTATGGGATTGAAGTCTGCCTAATTTTAGCAAATTGAGAGTCACACAAAAGAAAAGAGATAAATACTATGTTGTTATTTTTCATTAGAGAATTGCTATATTAAGAGGCTGAGATCCAGCTGTGTTTGTTTAAATAAAAGTGTGATTTGAATACCTCCTACAGCTAATGTTCCTGCCAATGAATAAAAGATAAAATGCAGCTCCCCTCTCGTTGGATGGGAGTCTCTGCATTCTAGCTGACTTGGAGATTTATTGTTCCACACAAGGAAGTTGAAAGCGTGGAGGGCAGACCACACGCAGGGGCCTTTTGTGTATTGTTTCAAGCCACACCACTAATAGATTTCTTCCACTAAGGCTCCCAGCAATTCAGCTGTGCTCAAATGCTCCACTTATCTGTGAAAAAAATAATAATAAAATAGTAATTATGCCTCAATGGTTAATGCAGCCCAGCTCGATGCCACAAGGAAGAAAGTAAACAGGAACAAATACCATTCAGAGAAGGAATGCTGTATTGGAGTGTTGTTGTGATAATGGATTTAAGCCTCCTTTATTTCTTCAAAGCAGACCCTCTCACAGCCCAGTGCCTCTGTCTCCCCAGTGTCCCCCAAAACTAGCAATATTCTCTTGAAATTCACTGCCCTGCAAGTTGGGCAACCCAGAATGAAAGATTAGAGGTGAGATCCAAGATATAGCTATAATGTAGTTAATTCTAAAATGTCTAGAATGATGTTCTAGGGGTCTGGCATACTAAAATATGTACAGCATGAAAGTCTTTCCCATCAGGTAGATCACAGTCTAACGATGCATGTAAGATACATACGTATTTCCCATTCTCTAAACCATTAAGCGTGGCTTTTTCAAAACACCATTATGTGGATACTACTTGCTCTTGACCACTCAATTCTTGCCCACTTTTCCCTCTCACATAGCCATATCAGATCTCTCCCCCACCCTCCTCACACAGACACACACACACACACACACACACACACACGCACACACACATACACACACACACACAGAGCATTCTTTATTTTACCTTCAGGCCTTTTCAGGCATTAACTATCCCCTTTACCTGACTTTCCTTTCCTCCTTTACTCGTGTAGTGAACTCATCTTCATAATTTAGTTCAAACTTCAGCTCCCAGAAATCTTCCCTGCACCACCCGCAAGGATGTTCCAAGTGTGGGATAAACATACCTCCTCTCTGTAGCAGGATCACCTGTGCTAAGCTCACACACTGGTCCTCAGTTGAGGAGGCTGAGCTGGAGGGAAATGAATCATGTGTTTCCCATCTCCATCCTGGGGGGAGTGGAGGATAGCTCTTCCCTTCTTTCTCCCTTTTCCCTCTCACCAGTCCACACCACCCACAAGAACCTCAGCCATCATGAGTAACTGTTGCTGATAGGAGCACATTTTTCAGATGTGTTGAGCTGGAATAAAAATAAGAGAACTATAGTTGTATTGAAATATTCTGTTCACTTATCTTTCTCTCTGCCAGGCCTTTAAGGAGGAACTGTTTTTTCATCCCTGTATCCTCAGGACCCATTACAGTGACTAAAGATTTATAGACATATAGTAAATGACAGATTGATGAGTGGATGGATAGATAAGCAAATAAACATAATGTAGGAGAAAAGGTGACTTGTGACATATGAAAATTGAGAACAAAATGCAATGAGAACCAAAAATAGGGACAATTCATTTGCAGCTGGAAATAATTGGAGGAGCCTTATAGAGAAAGTAACCATTGAGCTAAGACTTCAAAGATCTTGTGATAAGGGACAAGGCATTCCAGGCAAAGAGAACAGTAAAAGTGACTATTTAACAAACGTTCACTATCCACAGGGTGTAGTTACACTACCCAAATGGTGTAGTTACTTTAGAAATAAAAACTTTGAAAGAGAGACCTTCAAGATGGCAGAGCAGTAAGACGTGGAGATCACCTTCCTCCCCACAAATACATCCGAAATACATCTACAAGCGGAACAACTCCTACAGAACACCTACTGAACACTGGCAGAAGACCTCAGACTTCCCAAAAAGCAAGAAATTCCCCATGTACCTGGGTAGAGCAAAAGAAAAAAGAAACAACAGAGACAAGAGAATAGGGACGGGACCTGCACCAGTGGGAGGGAGCTGTGAAGGAGGAAAGGTTTCCACACACTAGGAAGCCCCTTCGCGGGCGGAGACTGCGGGTAGCGGAGGGGGGAAGCTTCGGAGCCACAGAGGAGAGCGCAGCCACAGGGGTGCGGAGGGCAAAGCGGAGAGATTCCCGCACAGAGGATCAGTGCTGACCAGCATTCACCAGCCCGAGAGGCTCGTCTGCTCACCCGCCAGGGCGGGCGGGGCTGGGAGCTGAGGCTCAGGCTTCGGTCGGATCCCAGGGAGAGGACTGGTGTTAGCGGCGTGAACACAGCCTGAAGAGGTTTGCGCACCACAGCTAGCCGGGAGGGAGTCCGGGAAAAAGTCTGGAACTGCCAAAGAGACAAGAGAGCATTGCTTCGGGATGTGCAAAAAGAGGGGATTCAGAGCACCGCCTAAACGAACTCCAGAGATGGGCGCAAGCCACAGCTGTCAGTGCGGACCCCAGAAACGGGCATGAAACGCTACAGCTGCAGCTGCTGCGACCAAGAAACCTGTGTGCAAGCACAGGTCGCTATCCACACCTCCCATCCTGGGAGGCTGTGCAGCCCGCCACTGCCAGGGTCCCGTGATCCAGGGACAACTTCCCCTGGAAAACACAGGGCGCACCTCAGGATATTGCAACGTCGCACCAGCCTCTGCTGCCGCAGGCTCGCCCCGCATCCGTACCCTTCCCTCCCCGCGGCCTGAGTGAGCCAGAGCCCCCGAATCAGCTGCTCCTTTAAACCCGTCCTCTCTGAGCGAAGAACAGATGCTCTCAGGCGACCTACACGCAGAGGCGGGACCAAATCCAAAGCTGAACCCCAGGAGCTGTGAGAACATAGAAGAGAAAGGGAAATCTCTCCCAGCAGCCTCGTGAGCAGCGGATTAAATCTCCACAATCAACTTGATGTACCCTGCAACTCTGGAATACCTAAATAAACAATGAATCATCCCAAAATTGAGGCAGTGGACTTTGGGAGCAACTGTAGACTTGGGGTTTGCTTTCTGCATCAAATTGTTTCTGGTTTGATGTTTATCTTAGTTTCATATTTAGAGTTTATTATCATTTGTAGATTTGTTTATTGATTTGGTTGCTCTCTTCCTTTCTTTAATATATAGATTTTTTTTTCCTTTTTCTCTTTTTGTGGGAGTGTATGTGTATGCTTCTTTGTGTGATTTTGTCTGTATACCTTTGCTTTTAGCATTTGTCCTAGGGTTCTGTCTGTCCTTTTTTTGTATATGTTTTAGCACTTGTTATCATTGGTGGATTTGTTATTTCGTTTGGTTGCTCTCTTCTTTCTTGCTTTCTTTTCCTTTTTTATTACTTTTTAATTTTTTTATTTTTAATTATTTTTTTATTTTTTATTTTAATAACTTTTTTTTTCTTTCTTTATTTCACTCTTTTCTTCTGAGCCATGTGGCTGACAGGGTCTTCGTGTTTTGGCCAGATGTCAGGCCTGTGCTTCTGAGGTGGGAGAGCCGAGTTCAGGACATTGGTCCACAAGAGACCTCCTGGCTCCATGAAATATCAAACAGCGAAAGCTCTCCCAGAGATCTCCATTGCAACGCTAAGACCCAGCTCCACTCAACAACCAGCAAACTACAGTTCTGGACAACCTATGCCAAACAACTAGCAAGACAGGAACACAACCCCACCCATTAGCGGACAGGCTGCCTAAAATCATAATAAGGTCACAGGCACCCCAAAACACACCAGCGGATGTGGTCCTGCCCATCAGAAAGACAAGATCCAGCCTCATCAACCAGAACACAGGCACCAATTCCCTCCACCAGAAAGCCTATACAACCCACTGAACCAACCTTAGCCACCGGGGGCAGACACCAAAAACAATGGGAACTAAGAACCTGCAGCCTGTGAAAAGGAGACCCCAAACACAGTAAGTTAAGCAAAATGAGAAGACACAGAAACACACAGCAGATGAAGTAGCAAGTTCCTGATCCTCTAAGATCAGGAACAAGACAAGGTTGTCCACTCTCACCGCTATTATTCAACATAGCTTTGGAAGTTTTAGCCACAACAATCAAAGAAAAATAAATAAAAGGAATCCAAATCAGAAAAGAGTAAGTAAAGCTGGCACTGTTTGCAGATGACATGATACTATACATAGAGAACCCTAAAGATGCTACCAGAAAACTACTAGAGCAAATCAATAAATTTGGTAAAGTAGCTGGACACAATAGTAATGCACAGAAATCTCTTGCATGATGAAAAATTTGAAAGAGAAATTAAGGAAACACTCCCATTTACCACTGCAACAATAAGAATAAAATACCTAGGAATAAACCTACCTAAGGAGACAAAAGAACTGTATGCAGAAAACTATAAGACACTGATGAAAGAAATTAAAGATGATACAAACAGATGGAGAGATATACCATCTTCTTGGATTGGAAGAATCAACATTGTGAAAATGACTATACTGACTATACTACCCAAAGCAATCTACAGATTCAATGCAATCCCTATCAAACTACCAATGGAATTTTTCAAAGAACTAGAACAAAAAATTCACAATTTGTATGGAAACACAAAAGACCCAGAATAGAAAAAGCAACCTTGAGAAAGAAAAACGGAGCTGTAGGAATAAGGCTCCCACACTTCAGACTATACTACAAAGCTACAGTAATCAAGAGAGTATGGTACTGGCACAGAAACAGAAATATAGATCAATGGAACAGGATAGAAAGCCCAGAGATAAACCCACGCACATATGGTCACCTTATTTTTGATAAAGGAGGCAACAATATACAATGGAGAAAAAACGGCCTCTTCAACAAGTGGTGCTGGGAAAACTGGACAGCTACATTTAACAGAATGAAATTAGAACACTCCCTAACACCATACACAAAAATGAACTCAAAATGGATTAAAGACCTAAATGTAAGACCAGACACTATAAAACTCTTAGAGGAAAACATAGGCAGAACACTCTACAACATAAATCACAGCAAGACCTTTTTTGACCCACCTCCTAGAGCAATGGAAATAAAAACAAAAATAAACAAATGGGACCTAATGAAACTTAAAATATTTTGCACAGCAAAGGAAAACATAAACAAGACAAAAAGACAACCCTCAGAATGGGAGAAAATATTTGCAAATGAAGCAACTGACCAAGGATTATTCTCCAAAATTTACAAGCAGCTCATGCAGCTCAATATCAAAAAAACAAACAATCCAATCCAAAAATAGGCAGAAGGCCTAAACAAACATTTCTCCAAAGAAGACATACCGATGGCCAACAAACACATGAAAGGATGCTGAACATCACTAATCATTAGAGAAATGCAAATCAAAACTACAATGAGGTATCACCTCACACCTGTCAGAATGGCCATCATCAAAAAATCTACAAACAATAAATGCTGGAGAGGGTGTGGAGAAAAGGGAACCCTCTTGCACTGTTGATGGGAATGTAAAATTGATACAGCTACTGTGGAAAACAGTATGAAGGTTCCTTAAGAAACTAAAAGTAGAACTACCATACCACCCAGCAATCCCACTACTGGGCATATACGCTGAGAAAACCATAATTCAAAAAGAGTCATGTACCACAATGTTCATTACAGCTCTATTTACAATAGCCAGGACATGGAAGCAACCTAAGTGTCCATCAACAGATGAATGGATATAGAAGATGTGGCACATATGTACAATGGAATATTACTCAGCCATAAAAAGAAACGAAATTGAGTTATTTGTAGTGAGGTGGATGGACTAGAGTCTGTCCTACAGAGTGAAGTAAGTCAGAAAGAGAAAAACAAATACCGTATGCTAACACATATATATGGAATCTAAAAAAGAAAGAAAGAAATGGTTCTGAAGAACCTACAGGCAGTACAGGAATAAAGACGCAAACGTAGAGAATGGACTTGAGGACACAGGGAGGGGGAAGGGTAAGCTGGGACGAAGTGAGAGAGTGGCATGGTCTTATATACACTACCAAATGTAAAATAGATGGCTAGTGGGAAGCAGCCACATAGCACAGGGAGATCAGCTCGGTGCTTTGTGACCACCTAGAGGGGTGGGGTAGGGATGATGGGAGGGAGACACAAGAAGGAGGAGATATGGCGATATATGTATATGTATTGCTGATTCACTTTGTTATAAAGCAGAAACTAACACACCATTGTAAAGCAGTTATACTCAAATAAAGATATTTTTTTAAAAAAACTTTGAAAGACTACACACTCTTCCAATAATAACCAATCTCTGAATACCTTTGGAACTGTCTTCAAGGTCTACCTACATTGGCACTGAAGAAAATCTATTTCATATGGCTTTGGGTTGTTTAAACCCAAATCTGTACTACCTAGCTTAATTTCCCACCTCACACTTCCTTCGAAGGTTGAATATATATGATTCACATACACAGCATGTGCTCAATATATTGAATGAAGTCAGTGAAGTAACAAACCCAGAATTGCCACCACTGGGGACAATAAAAATGTCACATTACTTCATCATAGTCACCAGTTCATAGTGAAGAAGAATTGCCTGGTGAAAAAGAAAAAAGCACACCACTTATTAACTGTTTAACCATGTGCATATTATATAACCTTGCTAAGCTTCAATTTCCTCTTTTACAAAATAACGTTAACAATAGTTGCTTTGTAAAGCTATTGTTAGGATCAAATTCAACTAATATTAGGTTAAATCACATGGAATTGCTATTTTGTAGGTAAATGATCAGCATTTTAATGTGATTCAGCCCAGTGGAACAGTGATTAGGATGTAGTAAATGCTCAATTTATGTTAAGAATAAATCTTCATTGTGTATACATGATAAATGCCAGTTTAAACTTAGTTATATTATTTAATAGCAGTAAACGAGTTAGTCGCTCACTGTCCTAGCCACAGTTTCCTCATCTGTAAATTGCAGTTGATCTTATTTCCCTTGTAGATATAAGGATAAAAAAATTCAAAACATCTGATGCAAAGAGGTCACTCAACCAATAGAAACCTGGATGATTGCAAAAGAACAAGGTCTATAAAAAGATTACAGTATTCCAGAAAAGAATGATAGGGAGAAAGTTTATTCAAGAGCAGGTTACATCCATAGGTATTCTGGTCTCATGTTAGAGTGTTCTGTATTGAAATCCTACGACCTTGCATGTAATTCTAAAGAACTTTAGTGTTGGAGCTGACTTAATTAAGGCTCAGTAGAGAACTGAGTAGGTTCTTGCCAGAAGCCACTGGAAGTCTGATTTATACTGTCTGAGTCCATTTAAGTATCCAGAATGCCCAAAGTCTAAAAAACCTATTCAAACAGTAACCGTCATGATCAAATTAAAACTACATGTTTTGTGTGTGTGTAAAAGTATGGCATGGGGATCAAAACTAGATGTGAAATACTCAGAGGGATCTGATTAACAGTAGAAGTTCCTGACCTGGAAGCACATAAAGAATGTATTCATTCATACCATCAGAAGTTATTATTATTATCTATAATAATAATAAACTAAGTCATGATAGCATGCAAAAGTGCTGGGCAGACATGGTTTTTATCAAGTGTGTAACGCTAATAGCCATCCAATAAGGTAATTATTTGGGTTAACTTTTGCAATATCTGAGAAGTAGTGTGTAGGGTTTGTAAGAGGATACTGACATACTCAGGGAAGTGTTTTATTGATGTTCAGAATGTGTGCTTGGGGACTTGCATCTCACACACATAGTTTAGAGGGCACAACTTAATGTGGTGCTGAAAATAATTACCAAATCTCAAAAGATTTCTTCACTTAGAATTTGGATCAGTGATGATGTGAGTTATCCTCAAGGGAATTTCTTGGAGAGTGTCATTTTTTAAAAGGAAAAAAAGAAAAGAAAGACATCCTGAGCTATACTCTGAAACATTCAGATGGGGAGAGGGGAGAGGCTTCAATTACATCTAAATAAAAAAAATAGAAAAAAAAGAAGGGGTACTTAAAAAAAATACCTAAAGTGATCAAACACCATAAAAACACATTTAGAACATGGTAGCTGTTCAATGTATATTTTTCTGATTAACTTATTAATTAACAACTATATAAGAGTGGGTGAATTGCAACTTTTATTAACACACCTGAAAGTTATAATTTCTACTTCAAAATCAGCTTCTGGAAAAATCCCATTTCCTCAGTTGCTATCCAAAGGGAAGATAAAAAATTAGATGTTCACCATTCAAATGTAAGAATGTGTTAGACCATAAAAGGTTAAAAACAGCATGATATCAGATAATTGGCAAAGGAAATGGGGTTGAGGAGAGCCCCCTGAGCATGAAGTAACTCCCTGATCTGTACAGTGTTCAGTGAAATAGAAACTAGAAGACACAGTGAGATAACATGTTGGACTAGTGACACCCTCAGATGTCAGACCATGCTGGGTTTAAATCCCAGATCTTCTATTTTTAGGACATGGTGATTTGGGCAAAACTTTGGGCAAAAATCCTAAAAATTTTGCCTCAGTGTCTTTATCTGCAACATGGCCATAATTGTGCCTTCCTTACAAATTTGTCATAAGGATTAAGAAGGATAAGTGAGATAATATATGTGAAAGGTCCTGCGATATAAGAGGAGTTCACTATATGTTTATTTACAAAACACATGTACTTACAAAAAAAGAATGTTATCTAGCAGGAAACAGTAACAGGAGCCAAAGGCAGCACGAGCCAAACTCAGAAATCTAAGAGAGAGATGCCAAACTGGAAGCTCAGATGCCAAGTTTAGGAAGCAGGGGTGACAGTCAGGTAGCACCACACCACTCTGCTGGAACAGAATTAGCCAAACTTGGGTTAATGAAGACAATGTGTCTGAAGCGGGCAAAGAGGGGAGTTTACAAGGAATTCCAGTCTAAGTCACCTTTAATGAGCCATCCAACACTTGCATTTTAGAATTCCATGCTTTGCTTAAAGTTCTCTCCACTAGCTCCCATTTCTAGCCTGGGAGGCAGCATGGTAGAGTAGTTCATTCCTGGGTCTTAGCAAACCGTCCTTTAACACCTCAGCATTGTGACTTTGGGCAAATTCTTGTAACGGACATTTGCCACTCTTTTCAGTTACTTATTATCTTAACTCCTTTCACATATTTGAGATATTTTCTACCTTACAAATCTTGGTTAGAGCATAGCCTAATTCTCAGCATAGAAGCTAAAGAAGTTGGATGCTTGCTTTTTTAACCTCCTCAGCAGACAGGACTTGAGCATTTGAAGTGGCCAATCAGCAGCATTCACCATGAATTAGAAGCTCATAACCCAAAGATTCAGAGCCATAGAGAAGCTCCTCCTTTCAAGATTACCATTGAAAAATAACATTCCAGGACTAATGCTGGTCTCCAGTGTCCCCTCATTTCTAGCTCTGTTCCAGCAGCAGCAATATTTTCCTTCATGAACCAATTTTCTAGAGTTGATTTTGGGTAGCGTTGTTTGGAGTATCCTCTGAACCTGATTTTCCAATCAACCTATCAATTCTTTTAGTAAATTCCTTTTTCCTAAATCAGACATATTAGTACTGAGACTAACACATTGCTCTTTAGCATCAGTTACCTCAACTATAAAATGGGGAAAATAGCAGTTTCTGATTATAGGAAACTGTAATAATTCACATAGAGGAGGCATATAAAATGCTTAAAGGAGTTCCTGAAATACCTATTTTTCTTAATAACTGTTAGCCATTATTATTTAGTGTTTTAGTTTTTACAGGGAAATTTTGCAAACACTATATTATTGAAAGTTTGCAACAACACTTGAAGAAGATATTACTTTTACTAATTTGGAACCACAGGTCCATCAACATTAAGCATACAGAATGAAGAAAACTAGATGTCCTGAGAAAATCATTAGGAAAAACCACCATTAAGATAGCATATGAAATGGTAGGAATGGATGAGCTCAGTGCAAAAAAGAGTGTAGTGAGAAGAGGGCTCCAACGTCTCATGACCTCTAATGTTTAAAGGTCCAGTAGAGATGAGATGTGTGTAAGCAATACTGAAAAGAAAAGAATAAAAAGGTTGAAAAAAATTGTTTGGTCAAAAAGCCAAAAGAAAATCATATTTCAAGAAAGGAGGGTCAATTATTCTCCTGCAAATTCTTGTCCATCTCCCTGCTGAAGGAAGAAGAAATATGCAGGGCTGGAGATATAGAGAGGGTGGGAGGAATATGGGTGGCATGATTTGGTAAAGGAGGAAATTAGGGCATTGCTGAAGCAGGAATGACCAGAGGCATCTTGTTTGGTAGTTTCTAAGTAGGGTATCCCACAGGTCAATATAGAGTGTCTGACAGAGTATAGCAAGGTGCAGTGGGGGCTGGACCTGGTGTATAAGAAGGGATCCAATATCCTGCAATATCATGGGAAGGACACAGCTACAGGAATCTCCAGGAAGGTTGTTATCCTTGAAGTCAAAGTAAGACTTACTCAGAATCCTGGTTACCAGACCTTTTCAAATATGATACTATTTGTTTTTTTTTTTTTTAATCAGGGACTGCATCCAAATTCAAAAATGAGACCTAAAAAGAGATGTTTGATCACTAGCCAAGCTAAGAGTTAAGCCAAGGCTCACATACAGTATAGGACTGGAGCAAAAAGAGAAATTCAGTGTAAAACAATCAAACAACAACACAAAGCAGCACTAGGTAGAGGATCAAGGCTTATAGGCAAGTTAGGTGACAGCCAGGGCCTCAGCGAGCACTCACTGTTGAGAGCCAGCTCCAGACACATCGTGAGAGAGGATGATGGAAATAAAAGTGCAAGGAGAATGAGGCTCCTAATGTGCTGGGAGGGACTGGATACATGAGCCTGCAGGGGAGCCGTCTCAGGTATCCAGGCTGAAGGGGCTGGAAGAGGGAAGAAAGAAAGGGAAGAGAGGAAAAGAAGGAAGGAAAGAGGAAGAAGGTAATATAAAGAAGGAAAGCATGGAGAGTAAGAGAACTATAAGAAGATTTAGGGGGGAAAGAAAGAAAACAGAAAAGAGGAAGGTGGAAGTGTGAGAGAGAATGACAGAAAATGAGGGAGAGAAGATCTATATGTTAAAGCAGGAAGACATGACTGAATCATTGGGAGAGAGAGGGTGCAAAAATGTTTGAAATGTAGGTAAAATGTAACTTAATTATCTGAGGTCATCAATAACACATGGGGGGGACATCACCTCAGGTTGTAACTGCAAGAGTACCAAAGAGTTACGTTTCTACATTTATAAACAGATATCTTTTGGCAAGTGAATCAAAAAGGCCTCCATAAGACATGCAATTCTGGGCTTCAGTCCATTCACTCTGTGAATTAATTGACTTTATTTGAACTCTGCTGTTTTCAGTTGGAGAATTCACTGTGAACATGTTGAACATCTCTCAGATATCAAATAGCAAATGCACTGCAGCCAGATACTGAAACAGAACAAGAAATTGTTCTTTAATCAGACAGAGGTTTCTCCATGATTAGGAAAGACAACCAAGAGGTAAATAAATAAAACAAACAGTTAAACACTTTAAAATATCTTACACATTTCTCCTTTCACTTGGGAAGCAGAAGCTCCACTGGAAACCAAGTAATTATACTCACTAGGGGAAGGAGGTGATACATGATACCTGCTTTCAAAATAACATTTGTTCCTAAAATCTCATTTTATAATCAGTTCTCCATATCTTACTCAAAATCATCATTTGCCAGCAATAGATTCACAAAATCAGTTGTTTTCTTCTTTTACAGCATAAAAAGTATTACATTTTAATCTTTTACTGCATATAAAAATTTATTTGAGCTGACAAGCCCAGGGAGTATATGTTCTCATTAATTTATAAACTTATTACATCTTAAAAAGTTAACTGAAGCACATAGTGTTCTAGACAGAATTCATGGGTGCTTTCAAAAGATAATTACTCTTCTTTTCCTAAACAAACAAATTAGATAGATGATAGATAGATTAGATAGATAGATAGATAGATAGATAGATAGATAGATAGATAGATAGATAAAAAGATAAAACAAGCTTCACAGACTCCCATGAGAGCCTGGGTGGAAAATTGGGCTTGGAAATAGTTATAGCCAAAGGCAAACCACAGGTGTGACCTGATATACCTGGCACTGTTACGGGAGCTGTGATTATTCTGACCCATGAATATTCCCTCTGTCTGTTTTATTTCGTCAAATTCAAGATCACCTCACTATTTCTTCAACTCCCTTCCACGACCTATTCTTGGGCTAGGCAATACAGCACAGAGTGAGAGCCTTCAGAAACAGCAGTGATTTGAATGTACTCTACCAAAATATATATCAGTGTATATCAATACAAACAGCTCATACAACTCAGTAACAACAACAAAAAAGGGCAAAAGACCTAAATAGACATTTCTCCAAAGAAGACATACAGATGGCCAATAGGCACATGAAAAATGCTCAAAATTGCTAATTATTAGAGAAATGCAAATCAAAATCAAAACTACAATGAGGTACTACCTCACACCACTCAGAATGGCCATCATTAAAAAGTTACAAATAAAAAATACTGGAGAGGGTGTGGAGAAAAACGAACGCTCCTATACTGTTGGTGGGAATGTAAATTGGTGAAGCCACTATGGAAAAGAGTAAGAAGGTTCCCCCAAAACTCTAAAATTTGAGTTGTTGTATGATCCAGAAATCCCACTTCTGAGCATATATCCACAGAAAACTATAATTCAAAAAGATACATGCACCCCTATGTCCATAGAGCACTATTTATAATAGCCAAGACATGGAAACAACTTAAATGTCCATTGACAAATGAATGGATAAAGAAGTTGCGGTATATATACACAATGGAATATTACTCAACTATAAAATGAATGAAATAATGTCACTTGCAGCTACACTGATGGACCTAGAGATTATCATAGTAAGAGAAATTAAGTCAGAAGAGAAAGACAAATACCATGTGATATTAATTACATGTGGGATCTAAAATATGACACAAATGAACTTATCTACAAAACAGAATCAGACTCACAGACATAGAGAATAGATCTGTGGTTGCCAAGAGGGAGGGGGGTGGGAGGGCTGGATTGGGAGTTTGGGACTAGCAGATGCAAGCTATTATACATAGAATGGATAAACAACAAGGTCCTATTGTATAGCACAGGAAGCTAGAGTAAATATCCTGTAATAAACCATAATGAAAAAGAAAAAAATTTTAATTAAAAAAAAGGATGGGAAATGCCTGGGTCCACCTCTCCATTCAACCAGCCATTATGTCTTCTCCATGACCTCCTGCAGCTGGATTTTAGCCGTGTGGCTGACAGGGTCTTGGTGCTCTGGCCTGGGTATAAGGCCTGAGCCTCTGAGGTGGGAGAGCCAAGCTCTGGACATTGGTCCACCAGAGAACTCCCAGCCCTATGTAATATCAAATGGCAAAAGATCTCCCAGAGACCTCCATCTCAACGTAAGACCTAGCTCCACTCAACGACCAACACTACAGTGCTGGACACCCTATGCCAAACAACTAGCAAGACAGGAACACAACCCCGCCCATTAGCAGACAGGCTGCCTAAAATCATAATAAGGTCACAAACACCCCAAAACACACCAGCGGACGTGGTCCTGCCCACCAGAAAGACAAGATCCAGCCTCATCCACCAGAACACAGGCACCAGTCCCCTCCACCAGGAAGTCAACACAACCCACTGAACCAACCTTAGCCATGGGGGGCAGTCACCAAAAACAATGGGAACTAAGAAGCTGCAGCCTGCAAAAAGGAGACCCCAAAAACAGTAAGTTAAGCAAAATGAGAAGACAGAAAAACACACAGCAGATGAAAGAGCAAGGTAAAAACCCACCAGACCCAACAAATGAAGAGAAAATAGGCAGTCTACCTGAAAAGGAATTCAGAGTAATGATAGTAAAGATGATTGAAAATCTTGGAAATAGAATAGAGAAAATACAAGAAATGTTTAACAGGACCTAGAAGAACTAAAGAGCAAACAAACAATGATGAACAATACAGTAAATGAAATTTAAAATTCTCTAGAAGGAATCAATAGCAGAATAACTGAGGCAGAAGAACAGATAAGTGACCTGGAAGAGGAAATAGTGGAAGTAAGTACTGCAGAGCAGAATAAAGAAAAAAGAATGAAAAGAACTGAGGACAAACTCAGAGACTTCTGGGACAACATTAAATGCACCAACATTCAAATTATAGAAGTCGCAGAAGAAGAAGAGAAAAAGAAAGGGACTGAGAAAATATTTGAAGAGGTTATAGTCCAAAACTTCCCTTACATGGGAAAGGAAATACTCAATCAAACCCAGGGAGCACAGAGAGTCACATATAGGATAAATCCAAGGAGAAACACGCCAAGACACATATTAATCAAACTATCAAAAATTAAATACAAAAAAAATATTAAAAGCAGCAAGGGAAAAACAACAAAGAACATACAAGGGAATCCCCATAAGGTTAACAGATGATCTTTCAGCAGAAACTCTGCAAGCCGCAAAGGAGTGGCAGGACATTTTTAAAGTGATGAAAGGGAAAAACCTACAACCAAGATTACTCTACCCAGCAAGGATCTCATTAAGATTAGACAGAGAAATTAAAACCTTTACAGTCAAGCAAAAGCCAAGAGAATTCAGCACCACCAAACCAGCTTTACAACAAATGCTAAAGGCACTTCTCTAGGCAGGAAACACAAGAGAAGGAAAACACCTACATTAACAAACCCAAAACAATTAAGAAAATGGTAATAGGAACATAAATAATGATAACTACCTTAAATATAAATGGATAAAATGCTCCAACCAAAAGACATAGACTGGCTGAATGGATACAAAAACAAGACCCATATATATGCTGTCTACAGCAGACCCACTTCAGACCTAGGGACACATACAGACTGAAAGTGAGGAGATGGAAAAAGAAATTCCATGCAAATGGAAATCAAAAGGAAGCTGGAGTAGAAATTCTCATATCAGAGAAAATAGACTTTAAAATAAAGACTATTACAAGAGGCAAAGAAGGACACTACATAATGATCAACGGATCAATCCAAGAAGAAGATATAACAATGGTAAATATTTATGCACCCAACATAGGAGCACCACAATACAAAAGGCAAATGCTAACAGCCACAAAAGGGGAAATCAACAGTAACAGAGTCGTAGTAGGGGACTTTAACACTCCACTTTCACCAAGGGACAGATCATCCAAAATGAAAATAAACAAGGAAACACAAGCTTTAAATGATACATTAAACAAGATGGACTTAATTGATATTTATGGGACATTCCATCTGAAAACAACAGAATACAGTTTCTTCTCAAGTGCTCATGGTACATTCTCCAGGATAGATCACATCTTGGGTCACTAATCAAGCCTTGGAAAATTTAAGAAAATTGAAATCATGTCAAGTGTCATTTCCAACCACAACGTTATGAGACTAGATATCAATTATAGGAAAAAATCTGTAAAAAACACAAACACATGGAGGCTAAACAATACACTACTAAATAACCAAGAGATCACTGCAGAAATCAAAGAGGAAATCAAAAAATACCTAGAAACAAATAACAATGAAAACACGATGACCCAAAACCTATGGGATGCAGCAAAAGCAGTTCTAAGATGGAAGTTTATAGCAATACAATCCTACATCAAGAAACAAGAAACATCTCAAATAAACTACCTAACCTTACACCTAAAGCAATTAGAGAAAGAAGAACAAAAAAAACCCGAAAGTTAGCGGCAGGAAAGATATCATAAAGATCAGATTAGAAATAAATGAAAAAGAAATGAAGGAAACAATAACAAAGATCCATAAAACTAAAAGCTAGTTCTTTGAGAAGATAAACAAAATTGATAAACCACTAGCCAGACTCATCAAGAGAAAAAGGGAGAAGACTCAAATCAATAGAATTAGAAATGAAAAAGGAGAAGTAACAACTGACACTGCCGAAATATAAAGGATCATGAGAGATTACTACAAGCAACTATATGCCAATAAAATGGACAACCTGGAAGAAATGGACAAATTCTTAGAAAAGCACAACCTTCTGAGATTGAACCAGGAAGAAACAGAAAATATAGACAGACCAATCACAAGCACTGAAATTGAAACTGTGATTAAAAACCTTCCAACAAAAGCCCAGGACCAGACGTCTTCACTGGTGAGTTCTATCAAACATTTAGAGAAGAGCTAACACCTATCCTTCTCAAACTCTTCCAAAATAAAGCAGAGGGAAGAACACTCCCAAACTCATTCCATGAGGCCACCATCACCCTGATACCACAACCAAAGATGTCACCAGGAAAGAAAACTACAGGCCAATATCACTGATGAACATAGATGCAAAAATCCTCAACAAAGTACTAGTAAACAGAATCCAGCAGCACATTAAAAGGATCATACACCATGATCAAGTGGGGTTTATCCCAGGAATGCTAGGATTCTTCAATATAAGCAAATCAAACAATGTGATACACTATATTAACAAATTGAAGGAGAAAAACCATATGATCATCTCAATAGATGCAGAAAAAGCTTTTGAAAAAATTCAACACCCATTTATGATAAAAACCCTCCAGAAAGTAGGCATAGAGGGAGCTTACCTCAACATATTAAAGGCCATATATGACAATCCCACAGCCAACATCGTTCTCAATGGTGAAAAACTGAAACCATTTCCACAAAGATTGGGAACAAGACAAGGTTACTGACCCTCAACACTATTATTCAACATAGTTTTGGAAGTTTTAGCCACAACAATCAGAGAAGAAAAATAAATAAAAGGAATCCAAATCAGAAAAGAAGAAGTAAAACTGTCACTGTTTGCAGATGACATGATACTAAGAGAATCCTGAAGACACTACCAGAAAACTACTAGAGCTAATCAATGAATTTAGTAAAGTAGCTGGATACAAAATTAATGCACAGAAATCTCTTGCATGATGAAAAATCTGAAAGAGAAATTAAGGAAACACTCCCATTTACCACTGCAACAAAAAGAATAAAATACCTAGGAATAAATCTACCTAAGGAGACAAAAGACCTGTATGCAGAAAACTATAAGACACTGATGAAAGAAATTAAAGATGACACAAACAGATGGAGAGATATAACATCTTCTTGGACTGGAAGAATCAACATTGTGAAAATGACTCTACTACCCAAAACAATCTACAGATTCAATGCAATTCCTATCAAACTACCAATGGCATTTTTCACAGAACTAGAACAAAAAATTGCACAATTTGTATGGAAACACAAAAGACCCCAAATAGCTGAAGCAATCTTGAGAAACAAGCACGGAGCTGGAGGAATCACGCTCCCGGACTTCAGACTATACTACAAAGCTACAGTAATCAAGACATAGCTCTGGCACAAAAACAGAAATATAGATCAATGGAACAGGATAGAAACCCCAGAGATAAACCCACACACATATGGTCACCTTATCTTTGATAAAGGAGGCCAAGAATATACAGTGGAGAAAAGACAGCTTCTTCAATAAGTGATGCTGGGAAAACTGGACAGCTACATGTAAAAGAATGAAATTAGAACACTCCCTAACACTATACACAAAAATAAACTTAAAGTGGATTAAAGACCCAAATGTAAGGCCAGACACTATAAAACTCTTAGAGGAAAACATAGGCAGAACACTGTACAACATAAATCACAGCAAGTTCCTTTTTGACTGAGCTCCTAGAGAAATTGAAATAAAAACAAAAATTAACAAATGGGACCTAATGAAACTTAAAAGCTTTTGCACAGCAAAGGAAACCATAAACAAGATGAAAAGATAACACACAGAACGGGAGGAAATATTTGCAAATGAAACAACTGACAAAGGATGATTCTCCAAAATTTACAAGCAACTCATGTAGCTCAGTATCAAAAAAACAAACAACCCAATCCAAAAATGGGCAAAAGACCTAAACAGACATTTCTCCAAAGAAGACATACAGATGGCCAACAAACACATGAAAGGATGCTGCACATCACTAATCATTAGAGAAATGCAAATCAAAACTACAATGAGGTATCACCTCACACCAGTCAGAATGGCCATCATCAAAAAATCTACAAACAATAAATGCTGAAGAGGGTGTGGAGAAAAGGAACTCTCTTGCACTGTTGGTGGGAATGTAAATTGATACAGCCACTATGGAGAACAGTATGGAGGTTTCTTAAAAAACTAAAAATAGAACTACCATATGACCCAGCAATCCCACTACTGGGCATATACCCCTGAGAAATCCATAATTCAAAAAGAGTC
Source organism: Balaenoptera physalus (assembly GCF_965194825.1). Lineage (NCBI taxonomy): Eukaryota > Metazoa > Chordata > Mammalia > Artiodactyla > Balaenopteridae > Balaenoptera > Balaenoptera physalus. The sequence goes on along the minus strand of NC_138882.1, from coordinate 144,552,417 downwards.
ATGTACCACAATGTTCATTGCAGCTCTATTTACAATAGCCAGGACATGGAAGCAACCTAAGTGTCCATCGACAGATGAATGGATAAAGAAGATGTGGCACATATGTACAATGGAATATTACTCAGCCATAAAAAGAAATGAAATTGAGTTATTTGTAGTGAGGTGGATGGACCTAGAGTGTGTCATACAGAGTGAAGTAAGTCAGAAAGAGAAAAACAAATACCATATGTTAACACATATATATATATGGAATCTTTAATAAAAAAAAAAAATGGTTCTGAAAAACCTTGGGGCAGGACAGGAATAAAGACACAGACATAGAGAATGGACTTGAGGATACGGGCAGGGGGAAGGGTAAGCTGGGACGAAATGAGAGAGTGGCATGTACTTATGTATACTACCAAATGTAAAATAGATAGCTAGTGGGAAGCAGGTGCAGAGCACAGGGAGATCAGCTCAATGCTTTGTGACCACCTAGAGGGGTGGGATAGGGAGGGTGGAAGGGAGACCCAAGAGGGAGGAAATATGGTGATATATGTATATGTATAGCTGATTCACTTTGTTATAAAGCAGAAACTAACACACCCTTGTAAAGCAATTATACTCCAGTAAAGATGTTAAAAAAAAATAAATAACCCTCGGGGGAAAAAACAAAGCACACGATTAACACTGAAGTAATATAAATAGAAGGCTTTACACTGTTTAAATAAAGACTACATGTTTTGTTTTTTAAAAATGCTTGGGACGGCTCACTCCCTCTTGCGAGAGCACCAGAATCAAAACTGGCTGCTGGACAATCATTGACAGGAAGACCCTGGACTTCACCAAGGAGGATACCCCACGTCCAAGGACAGAGGAGAAGCCACAGTGAGACGGTAGGAGGGGCGCAATCAGAGTAAAATCAAATCCCATAACTGCTGGGTGGGTGACTCACAGACTGGGGAACACTTATACCACAGAAGTCCACCCACTGGAGTGAAGGTTCTGAGCCCCACGTCAGGCTTCCCAACCTGGGGGTCTGGCAACGGGAGGAGGAATTCCTAGAGAATCAGACTTTGAACCCTAGTGGGAATTGATTGCAGGACTTTGACAGGACTGGGGGAAACAGAGACCCCGCTCTTGGAGGGCACACACAAAGTAATGTGTGCATCGGGACCCAGGGGAAGGAGCAGTGACCCTGGGGGAGACTGAACCAGACCTACCTGCTGGTGTTGGGGGGTCTCCTGCAGAGGCGAGTGGTGGCTCTGTTTCACCGTGGGGATAAGGACACTGGCAGCCGAGGTTCTGGGAAGTTCTCCTTGGCGTGAGCCCTCCCAGAGTCTGCCATTAACCCCACCAAAGAGCACGGGTAGGCTCCAGTGTTGGGTTGCCTCAGGCAAAACAACCAACAGGGAGGGAACCCAGCCACACCCATCAACAGTCAAGTGGATTAAGGTTTTACTGAGCTCTGACCGCCACAGCAACAGTCAGCTCTACCCACCACCAGAGCCTCCCATCAAGCCTCTTAGATAGCCTCAACCACCAGAGGGCAGACAACAGAAGCAAGAAAAACTACAATCCTGCAGCCTGTGGACCAAAAATCACAGTTACAGAAAGATAGAGAAGATGAAAAGGCAGAGGGCTATGTACCAGATGAAGGAACAAGAAAAAACCCCAGAAAAACAACTAAATGAAGTGGAGATAGGCAACCTTCCAGAGAAAGAATTCAGAATAATGATAGTGAAGATGATCCAGGACCTCGGAATAAGAATGGAGGCAAAGATCGAGAAGATGCAAGAAATGATTAACAAAGACTTAGAAGAATTAAAGAACAAACAAACAGAGATGAACAATACAATAACTGAAATGAAAACTACACTAGAAGGAATCAATAGCAGAATAACTGAGGCAGAAGAACGGATAAGTGACCTGGAAGACAGAATGGTGGAATTCACTGCTGCGGAACAGACTAAATAAAAAAGAATGAAAAGAAATGAAGACAGCCTAAGAGACCTCTGGGACAACATTAAACACAACAACATTCGCATTATAGGGGTCCCAGAAGGAGAAGAGAGAGAGAAAGGACCAGAGAAAATATTTGAAGAGATTATAGTCGAAAACTTCCCTAACATGGGAAAGGAAATAGCCACCCAAGTCCAGGAAGCACAGAGAGTCCCATACAGAATAAACCCAAGGAGAAACACACCGAGACACATAGTAATCAAAGTGACAAAAATTAAAGACAAAGAAAAATTATTGAAAGCAGCAAGGGAAAAACAACAAATAACATACAAGGGAACTCCCATAAGGTTAACAGCTGATTTCTCAGCAGAAACTCTGCAAGCCAGAAGGGAGTGGCATGATATACTTAAAGTGATGAAAGGGAAGAACCTACAACCAAGATTACTCTACCCGGCAAGGATCTCATTTAGATTTGATGGAGAAATCAAAAGCTTTACAGACAAGCAAAAGCTAAGAGAATTCAGCACCACCAAACCAGCTCTACAACAAATGCTAAAGGAACTTCTCTAAGTGGGAAACACAAGAGAAGAAAAGGACCTACAAAAACAAACCCAAAACAATTAAGAAAATGGTTATAGGAACATACATATCGATAATTACCTTAAACGTGAATGGATTAAATGCCCCAACCAAAAGACATAGACTGGCTGAATGGATACAAAAACAAGACCCATATATATGCTGTCTACAAGAGACCCACTTTAGACCTAGGGACACATACAGACTGAAAGTGAGGGGATGGAAAAAGATATTCCATGCAAATGGAAATCAAAAGAAAGCTGGAGTAGCTATACCCATATCAGATAAAATAGACTTTAAAATAAAGAATGTTACAAGAGATAAGGAAGGACACTACATAATGATCCAGGGATCAATCCAAGAAGAAGATATAACAATTACAAATATATACGCACCCAACATAGGAGCACCTCAATACATAAGGCAACTGCTAACAGCTATAAAAGAGGAAATCGACAGTAACACAATAATAGTGGGGGACTTTAACACTTCACTTACACCAATGGACAGATCATCCAAAATGAAAATAAATAAGGAAACAGAAGCTTTAAATGACACAATAGACCATATAGATTTAATTGATATATATAGGACATTCCATCCAAAAACAGCAGATTACACGTTCTTCTCAAGTGCGCACGGAACATTCTCCAGGATAGATCACATCTTGGGTCACAAATCAAGCCTCAGTAAATTTAAGAAAATTGAAATCATACCAAGCATCTTTTCTGACCACAACGCTATGAGATTAGAAATGAATTACAGGGAAAAAAACGTAAAAAAGACAAACACATGGAGGCTAAACAATACGTTACTAAATAACCAAGAGATCACTGAAGAAATCAAAGAGGAAATCAAAAAATACCTAGAGACAAATGACAATGAAAACACGACGACCCAAAACCTATGGGATGCAGCAAAAGCGGTTCTAAGAGGGAAGTTTATAGCTATACAAGCCTATCTCAAGAAACAAGAAAAATCTCAAGTAAACAATCTAACCTTACACCTAAAGAAACTAGAGAAAGAAGAACAAACAAAACCCAAAGTTACCAGAAGGAAAGAAATCATAAAGATCAGAGCAGAAATAAATGAAATAGACACAAAGAAAACAATAGCAAAGATCAATAAAACTAAAAGTTGGTTCTTTGAGAAGATAAACAAAATTGATAAGCCATTAGCCAGACTCATCAAGAAAAAGAGGGAGAGGACTCAAATCAATAAAATCAGAAATGAAAAAGGAGAAGTTACAACAGACACTGCAGAAATACAAAACATCCTAAGAGACTACTATAAGCAACTTTATGCCAATGAAATGGACAACCTGGAAGAAATGGACAAATTCTTAGAAAGGTATAACCTTCCAAGACTGAATCAGGAAGAAACAGAAAATATGAACAGACCAATCACAAGTAATGAAATTGAAACTGTGATTAAAAATCTTCCAACAAACAAAAGTCCAGGACCAGATGGCTTCACAGGTGAATTCTATCAAACATTTAGAGAAGAGCTAACACCCATCCTTCTCAAACTCTTCCAAAAAATTGCAGAGGAAGGAACACTCCCAAACTCATTCTATGAGGCCACCATCACCCTGATACCAACACCAGACAAAGACACTACAAAAAAAGAAAATTACAGACCAATATCACTGATGAATATAGATGCAAAAATCCTCAACAAAATACTAGCAAACAGAATCCAACAACATATTAAAAGGATCATACACCACAATCAAGTGGGATTTATCCCAGGGATGCAAGGATTCTTCAATATACGCAAATCAATCAATGTGATACACCATATTAACAAATTGAAGAATAAAAACCATATGATCATCTCAATAGATGCAGAAAAAGCTTTTGACAAAATTCAACACCCATTTCTGATAAAAACTCTCCAGAAAGTGGGCATAGAGGGAACCTACCTCAACATAATAAAGGCCATATATGACAAACCCACAGCAAATATCTTTCTCAATGGTGAAAAACTGAAAGCATTTCCTCTAAGATCAGGAACGAGACAAGGATGTCCACTCTCATCACTATTATTCAACATAGTTCTGGAAGTCCTAGCCACGGCAATCAGAGAAGAAAAAGAAATAAAAGGAATACAAATCGGAAAAGAAGAAGTAAAACTGTCACTGTTTGCGGATGACATGATACTATACATAGAGAATCCTAAAACTGCCACCAGAAAACTGCCAGAGCTAATTAATGAATATGGTAAAGTTGCAGGATACAAAATTAATGCACAGAAATCTCTTGCATTCCTATACACTAATGATGAAAAATCTGAAAGAGAAATGAAGGAAACACTCCCATTTACCATTGCAACAAAAAGAATAAAATACCTAGGAATAAACCTACCTAGGGAGACAAAAGACCTGTATGCAGAAAACTATAAGACACTGACGAAAGAAATTAAAGATGATACCAACAGATGGAGAGATATACCATGTTCTTGGATTGGAAGAATCAACATTGTGAAAATGACTATACTACCCAAAGCAATCTACAGATTCAATGCAATCCCTATCAAATTACCAATGGCATTTTTTACGGAGCTAGAACAAATCATCTTAAAATTTGTATGGAGACACAAAAGACGCCGAATAGCCAAAGCAGTCTTGAGGCAAAAAAATGGAGCTGGAGGAATCAGACTCCCTGACTTCAGACTATACTACAAAGCTACAGTAATCAAGACAATATGGTACTGGCACAAAAACAGAAACATAGATCAATGGAACAAGATAGAAAGCCCAGAGATTAACCCACGCACCTATGGTCAACTAATCTATGACAAAGGAGGCAAAGATATACAATGGAGAAAAGACAGTCTCTTCAATAAGTGGTGCTGGGAAAACTGGACAGCTACATGTAAAAGAATGAAATTAGAATACTCCCTAACACCATACACAAAAATAAACTCAAAATGGATTAGAGACCTAAATATAAGACTGGACACTATAAAACTCTTAGAGGAAAACATAGGAAGAACACTCTTTGACATAAATCACAGCAAGATCTTTTTTGATCCACCTCCTAGAGTAATGGAAATAAAAACAAAAATAAACAAGTGGGACCTAATGAAACTTCAAAGCTTTTGCACAGCAAAGGAAACCATAAACAAGACGAAAAGACAACCCTCAGAATGGGAGAAAATATTTGCAAATGAATCAACGGACAAAGGATTAATCTCCAAAATATATAAACAGCTCATGCAGCTCAATATCAAAGAAACAAACACCCCAATCCAAAAATGGGCAGAAGACCTAAATAGATATTTCTCCAAAGAAGACATACAGACGGCCACGAAGCACATGAAAAGATGCTCAACATCACTAATTATTAGAGAAATGCAAATCAAAACTACAATGAGGTATCACCTCACTCCTTTTAGAATGGGCATCATCAGAAAATCTACAAACAACAAATGCTGGAGAGGGTGTGGAGAAAAGGGAACCCTCTTGCACTGTTGGTGGGAATGTAAATTGATACAGCCACTATGGAGAACAATATGGAGGTTCCTTAAAAAACTAAAAATAGAATTACCATATGACCCAGCAATCCCACTACTGGGCATATACCCAGAGAAAACCGTAATTCAAAAAGACACATGCACCCGAATGTTCATTGCAGCACTATTTACAATAGCCAGGTCATGGAAGCAACCTAAATGCCCATCAACAGACGAATGGCTAAAGAAGAAGTGGTACATATATACAATGGAATATTACTCAGCCATAAAAAGGAACGAAATTGAGTCATTTGTTGAGACGTGGATGGATCTAGAGACTGTCATACAGAGTGAAGTAAGTCAGAAAGAGAAAAACAAATATCATATATTAATGCATGTATGTGGAACCTAGAAAAATGGTACAGATGAGCCAGTTTGCAGGGCAGAAGTTGAGACACAGATGTAGAGAATGGACGTATGGACACCAAGGGGGGAAAACTGCAGTGAGGTGGGGATGGTGGTGTGCTGAATTGGGCAATTGGGATTGACATGTATACACTGATGTGTATAAAATTAATGCCTAATAAGAACCTGCAGTATAAAAAAACAAACAAAACAACTAATACTAAACTTTCATTGGGTTATTTGTATGGAAATATGTTAATATAAATGTTTCAGACATTACATGAAATTTCTAAAAATCTTATATTTGTATTTGTATGGAAATATGTATGGAAATATGTTAATATAAATGTTTCAGACATTACATGAAATTTCTAAAAATCTTATATTTGTATTTGTATGGAAATATGTATGGAAATATGTTAATATAAATGTTTCAGACATTACATGAAATTTCTAAAAATCTTATATGTTCTGGTATAATGTTATAAGTAATAATCCTAGTTATTACTTTAAAATGTATATCTCAGAAATAACTAATTTTCTCGTCAACTGCATTATTATGAACTTTCATCAAATCTTTTACCGTGGTCATTTTTAAGTCTTTTGTCATTTACAGACAGTTCTGGGTGTACTCTGATGCTTTTGCAAATATGTTCCTATAAAAGAGTTTCATCTTCAAGAAATTCATGGAAAAGACTCTGACAAGTACAGGTTTCTGGTAACTGACTGTACTGCTGAACTGAATGAATAAGCATTTTCAGAACTCTGATGAAAAACTGATGAACTCATAAAAGTGCTAACAAAAGATCAAGATGAAAAAAAACAATTAATTACATGGGACTGAGTGAACTGATGAGGATGAGTATAATTTTTGTGACTTTCTGTCTGAATTTAAAAAAAAAGAAAAATCCCACAAGGACTCAGAGGCAAAGAATATACAAATTAATTTTCACTGCAAAGTAAAGGAGCTGTTACAGTGGAGGATTACTGGACTGAATGTCAATATTATGACATAGTATGAGTGTGTTTCATATTTGGTAATTGCAATCATTGTTGCTTTTGTTGTGGTCATCCATGTACAATGCTTGGTGTCAGTTTATTTATCTCTTGTAAAATTAAAATACAGTGTGTGTGTGTGAAAAAAAAAAAAAAATGCTTGGGACGTTCACAGAATTCCAACAAATTTGAATGCCCAACAGGAAAGAGAGAATCGAAATTAAGCAAACTGTGTCTTCTAATTACTATACTATAATATCATAAATAAATGATAAAAGGATAACTTTGAAATCCCTTATACCTAAAAATTAAATAATACTACTAAATAATATATCTATTAAAATTAAGTCAGAAGGAAGCTATTAAAATTTAGAGCTGAAAGACTATAAAAGGACTATATGAAAAATTTTGTGAGATAACAATTATATCAGTGTTTAAAAGGAAAATTTTAGCTCTGAATATTTATTTAAAAATAGGAAAGACTGAAAACAAATAAAATAAGCATTTGACAATAAGGTTTTTTTTTTAAAGTACAACTCAATAGGCACACACAAAAAATCTGATTTAAAAATGGGCAAAGAACTTTAAAAGACATTTCTCCAAAGGAGACATACAAAGACATATGAATGGCCAAGAGGTATATGATAAGATACTCAACATCACTTAACAACAGGAAAATGCAAATCAAAACCACAATGAAATATTACTTCACAGTTGTTAAGGTGGCCATTATTAAAAGGAGAGAGGAGAAAGAGGACAAATGCTGACAAGGATGTGATGAAATTTGAGTCTTTGTGTACTGTTGATGGGAATGTAAAATGTTGCAGTCACTATGGAAAACAGTACAGATATTCTACAAAAAACTAAAAGTAGAACTACGGTATGATCCAGCAATCTCATTTCTGAGTATTTGCCCAAAAGAATTGAAAACACTATCTTGAAGAGGTATTTGCACTTCCATGTCCATTGCAGCATTGCTTACAATAGCCAAGGGTAGAAACAATGCAAATATCCATCAAGGATGAATGGATAAGGAAAATGTAACATAAACACACAAATATTATTCAGCCTTAACAAAGAAGGAAATTCTGTCATATACTACCACATGGAAGAAACTTGTAGACATTATGGTAAATGAAAAAAAACCAGTCACAGAAGGAAAAGTACTGCATGATTCCACTTACATGAGGTATCTAAAATAGTCAAACTCATAGAATCACTAAATACAATTGTGGTTGTCATGGGCTGGGGACAGAGGGAAATGGGGAGTTGCTGCTCAATGGGTATAGAGTATTAGTCAGGAAAGATGAAAAATTCCTAGAGATCTGTTGTACAAGAATATGCATATAGATAACAATACTATACTGTAAGCTTAAAAATATGTTGAGGATAAATGTCATGCTACCTGGATTTTCTTTGCCAGAATAAAAAAAAAGAAAAGCTAGAAAAAGAATGTCAACATAAACACAAGGAAACAAACAATAAAATAATAAAGATAAGAAAAGAAATACATGAAAAAGAAAAAAAACCAGATAAATAGCAAACCATAATCTGTTTTTTTAAAAAAAAGATTAATAATGTAAATAAATCTCTAGCAAGGAGAAACTGACAAACATAGAAGAAAATACACAAATAGGCACATGCACACACACACAGAAGGAAAAAAAGAAATAAATATAGATATAACAGATGTTTTTATGAAACAATACTTCTGAGAACCTGTATCAAACTGATATATTTCCAGAAAAATATAAAATGCCAACACTGGCACATAAAAAATTAGAAATTTTTAATGACTCAATTATTTTAAAAAATGAAGCAGTAACCAAAAACATCTGCTTACCTAAACAGCCACAGCATAGACAGATTTTCAGATGAATTACACCAGATTTTCAAGAAATAAATATTCCAATCTTAAATAAGTTTAAGAATAGAAAAAGAGGTAAAACAAGTCTATTCATTTTATGAAGGTAATATATGCTTTTTACCAAATTCAGATATCAAGATGAGAAAATAAAAATACAAGCCAATTTCTATTTTTAAAATAGATGCAATGTCCACACAAAAATCTGCATGAAAATGTTTTTAGCAACTTTTCTCATAATTGCCAAAACTTGGAAGCAACCAAGAATGGTAAGCAAACTGTGCTAATCCATATAATGAAACACAAGTCAGTGATAGAAAAGAATTAAGCTATTAATCCATGCAACAACATTGATGAATCTTACATGCATACTGTTACATGAAAGGAGCCAGTTTGAAAGACTTCATACTCTATGATTTCATTTATATGACATTTCAGAAAATGCAAAATGATAGAAATAGAGAAAAGATCGGTGGATACCAGAGATCTGTAGAGGGGAAGTGTTGATTAGGTGAAGCACAAGGATTTTTAGGGCAATGAAACTCTTTTGTATGGTACTATGGTGGTAGATTTGTGCCACCATGCATTTGTCAATATCTATAGACCTTAACAGCAATGAAAATAAACTAAATATGATTTACTGATTTATAAATATATCCATTTAAAACACACAAACAATATGTACATTTTCAAGGGTTTATAAGCACTTACTTTATGCCAGGCACTAACTTTATGCTGTATATGTATTAATCAATTTAATCATCAAATAATGATACACAAATTAGGAAACTGAAGAATGGAGAGGCTAAACAGCTTGCCCAAGTTCACAGTGGCAGAGTGAGGAGTGGAACCCAGGTTCCAATGCCTGCATTCTTAACAGTGTGCTATACATATATCAAATATACCATTTGTGTGACAACTGTGAAGAGGGAGGAAATAGTAAAGGTAGGGAAAGAGAATGAAGGGAGAAAGTACAAAAATATAACAAGAAAAAAGGGCACCTACAAATGCTGATGATGAGAGTCAACCAGACGGAGGAGGATGATTAACTTAAATCTGTGCATCTGATGTTAAAAAAAAAAAGAAGTGCTGACATTAGCCAGAAAATTCTGATTACTCTTCAATCTTAGGTAACCAAACATTTTAGATACATGGTTTTTACTAAATCAGCAAATTTGTAGACCAGAAATGTCTAGCCCAACAGATTCATGAGTACCTGCCTAGAACATCTAAAGGACAACTCCCAGATCCCTTAACTCTGGAGACCTCCTCACCACTTGCTTGGGCTATAGTACCAACACACATATTCCTGATTCGTGCTTAAATTTATTGACTAGAATTGCTCTCAGTTGAAGATCAGTTTATTGTCTAGCATCTAGTTTCTATCCCCCACCTAGCATACATGTCTATTTCTCAAACATTTCTTCTCCTACTCTATTTTGCCCCTCAGCTCTCTATGACATGACCTTGGCCTTGTAGATACTAACCAGTATTTATCCATCCACCTGTCCATGGAGGTATTCAGCCAACAGACACTGAGTCCTCACTGTATGCCATGCACTGTGCCAGGCACCAAGGATAAAGGGACAAGTTGGACATGAATCCTAATGACAAGAAACACACATTTCAAGAAGGAAGCCTAACATACAAATAAATGAGTGCAGTAAAATGAAACCCAACTCATTGGATTATCACTGGAGATAAATGAAATAATATATATAACTCAATAAATGGTTCAGCATCTTGCATGACACAGAGCTAGAGTTCAATAAATACTATATACTTGCCTATTTGCAATTTCTTTAATGTCTTTTTGGGAATGTGTGATTCCCTTTTTGGTTAAATGTCTCCCCACACATTTTCTTTCCTTTCAAAAATCCTCAGGATGTGACTGTGGCCCTGCTACTGCTCATATTTATGAGCAAAATAACAAATATATCAGGTACACATTTAGTTTCAGAAAAAATACCAGGGACTTTCTCTACAGTACATTTTCCTCCTTGCCTGCTCATTTTTCAGATCTCTCCTTCTCCAGCTCTTTTCTATGGTATGAAAAGATATAGTGCTTTTGAATCGCAACAATTTAATCTATACAACAACTGTCTCTTTAAATAAAAATTATCATTTACCATTATAAAAGGTATGAATTATTGAAACTTTTGAGAACAAATCAAATATTGCAAAGCCTCCATAAAGGTGAAAGAGGCCAAATGTCATCTGTATTAGTCTGCAAGGGCTGCCATAACAAAATACCACAGACTAGGTGGATTAAACAACATAATTTATTTTTTCACAGTTCTTGAGGCTAGAAATCCAAGATCAAGGTGTTGGAAGGGTTGTTTTCTCCTGAGGGCTCTCTCCTTAACTTGCATATGACTGCCTTTTCACTGTGTCCTCACATGGTCTTTTCTCTATGTATGCTTCTGGTGTCTTCCTCTTCTCATAAGGACACCAGTCCCTATTGGATTAGCACCCCACCCTGATGATCTCATTTAACCTTAATTACCTCCTGAAAGGCCCTACCTCAAAATCTTGTTGCATTGGGGGTTAAATCTTCAAAATATGAATTAAAGGGGAGAACACAATTCAAGCCATAACATCATACTTAGAAGCACAATATCTTTATTCCTAAGGAAAACATCACTGTGTGTGCTACACTAGTTGATGTAAAACCTGTAGCTCTACCACAAAAACCAAGGTGATCATTGGAGAGTGATGTCATCAAAATGGCAAAATAGTTTTCTGCCATCTCACCCCAAAGAAGATTGATTTTGACAATCGTCCATGGACAAGAGTGTTTTTGTGGAAGTCCAGAAAAGAAATTCTAGCCCACAATTGGAAAAAATTGACATATTGAAGAAGGTAAGAGGAACAGTTTCACTTTACCTGCAACACCTCTCCCCAAATGTGGCACAGCTCAGTACCAAAGGAACATGATAACTTTCTAGTAACAGACCTCAGAAAGACCTTCTAGGCTCTTGATTTCTCCCACAAAGGAAGATGAAAGCATGTGAGTGAACACCTGGCTTCCCCAGCTGTAAAGGATGCTGTCAAAAATATCCACTTCTTTCTTGTCCCACTTAGAATACCGAGGTGTGCTGCACAACTAAGGGGTGGGGAGCCATTTGGAGAAAAACAGCCAGGCCTCTCAGAAGGCATCAAAGGGATTATCTTACTAATTGCATAGCAGACTCCATCAGGAAGCCTGAACTCCCACAATGTTCAGTGTGTCTCACCTACACACACCCCCACTTCATGGTTGGTTCCTTGTGCAAACCCCTGAGGACAGCAAGAACAAGCCTTTGCAGACTAGTGAGTATGTACAAAAGTCATCGCAGTTTTGCAGGATTGGGAGAAAGCCTACAAATGTGAGCATTCAACACCACCCTAGGCGAAGTAAATGGGAGGCCATCAGCTCCTGAGCTGGCTCTGCAGGATCAAGGGAAAGTACACAATCTTAAGAATTCCTTCACAAGAGGGAAAAAGAAGTATGAAGTAAGCATAATGAAAAGGTCTGACGAGGTCCTCAGAATCCCTAACAGGGCTGATGGAAGATATTTCTCTCCTGAAACCAGTCAATACAGAGTGGAGGAGGTGACTGCTTCTGCAATGCAAAGAGAGCAATGCACGACTTCAAGGAGCATGAAAAGTCAAGGAAACATGACACACTAATGGCACATGCTAATTTTCCAGTAACTGACCTCAAAGAAATGGAGATCTGTGATTTGCCCTATCGTTATTTTATGGAAGCTCAGTGAACTAAGAAAATGCAGGAAGACAATTCAACAAAATCAAGAAAACAATGCACAAAGAAAATGAGAAGTTTAACTGAGAGGCAGAAATCATAAAAAATAAAAAACAGAAATTCTGGAGCTGAAGAATACAGTGTATGAACTGAAAAATCAGCATCAGACTTGATCAACCACAACAAAGAATTGGTGAGACAGAAGACCATTTGAAATTATCTTCAAAAGAGAACAAAGAATAAAGAATAAAAAAGAGTGAAGAAAGCCTACATAAACTGTGGGATAACATGAAAAGAAATAATGTATGTATTTTTTTAGTCTCTGAAGAAAGGAGAAAAGGGACAGAAAGGGGAGGAAAGTTTATTTAAAGAAATAATGACTGAGAACTTCACAAATCTGGGGAAAGATTTGATATCCAAGTTAATGAAACTCATAGATCCCCAAACAAATTCAACTCAAAGAGATCTTCTCCAAGACATTAAAATAAAACTGTCAAATCAAAGATGAAGAGAGAATTTTAAAAGCAGTGAGAGAAAAAAAAACAAACTTCTCACATACAAAAGAAGCCCCATAAGGCTGATTTATCAGCAGAAACATTGCAAGCCAGGAGAAAGTAGGATGATTTATTCAATGTGCTGAAAGAAAAAAAGAAAGAAAGGGGGAAAAAAAGCTTCCAATGAAGAATAATTTACCCAGAAAAGCTAACCTTCAGAAATGAAGGAGAAATAAAGGCTTTCTCAGACAAATAAAACCTGAGGGAATTTATCAATACTAGACCTGCATTTCAAGAAATGCTGAAATATTCAAGCTGAAATGAAAGAATGATGATTAGTAACATGAAAACATATGAAAATACAAAACACAATGGTAGAGGTAAGTATACAGTCAAATTCAAAATACTTTAATACACTAATATGGTGGTGTGTTAATAATTTACCTTTAGTATAAACATTAAAACACAAAGTATTGAAATAACTATAGCTACAATAACTTGTTAATGCATACACAATGTAAAAAGATGTAAATGGTTAATTCAAAAACATAAAATGTGGAAAGGGGAGTAAAAGGATAAGGTTTTGTATGTGATCAAATTTAAGTTGTCATCAGCTTAAAATGGACTGTTACATCTGTAAGAGGTTTTGGGTAAGCCTCCTGGTAACTACAAAGCAAAAATTTACAGTAGATGCACAAGAGATTAAGATTAGGAATCAAAGCATACTATTACAGAAAGTCATCAATTCACAAAAGAAGACAACAAGAGAGGAAAAAAGGAACAAGGGACTACAAAACAGTCAGAAAAAAATTAATAAAATGGCATTGGTAATTCCTTACCTGATAATAATACTTTAAATATAAATGGATTAAATTCTCCAATAAAAAGGCATAGAGTGTCTAAATGGATAAAAAATAAGATCCAACTATAATGCTGCCTACAAGACACTCACTTCACCTTTAAAAACACACATAAGTTCAAAGTGAAGGTATGTAAAAAAGATATTCCATGCAAATAGAAACCAAAAGAGAGTAGGGGTATCTATATTAATCATAAAAATAAATTTTAAGTCAAAAATTATAAAAAGGGAAAAATAAGGTCATTATGTAATGATAAAGGGGTCAATTCATGAAGAGAATAAACAGTTGTTGTAAATATATATGCATCCAACATCAAAGCATCTAAATATGTTAAACAAATACTAACAGACTTTCACTGATGAATTCTACCAAACATTTAAAGAGGAATATATGCCAATGCTTCTCAAATTCATCCAAAAAAATGAAGAGGAAGGAACACTCCCATACTCATTTTATGAGTCTAGCTTTACCCTGATATCAAAGCCAGAAGAGGACAGTACAGTAAAATAAAACTACAGACCAATATCCCTGGTAAATATAGATGCAAAAATTCTCAACAAACACTAGCAAACAGAATTCAACAGCAAATATAAAAGATCATACATCATGATCAAATACAATTTATCCCTGGGATGCAAGGATGTTTTGACATTTGCAAATCAATAAATTTATATAATATACCACATTAATAGAGTGAAAGATTAAGATGTATGATCATCCCAATAGATGCAGAAAAAGCATTTGACAAAATTTAACATCCTTTAATGATAAAAATTCTCAATAAATTGTGTATAGAAGGAATATATCTCAAAAAAATAAAGGCCAAATATGAGACAAGCCCACAGCGAATGTAATACTCAACAATGAAAGATTAAAAGCTTTTCCTTTAAGATCAGGAATGAGACAAAAGTGTCCATTCTCACCACTCCTATTCAACAAAGTACTGGAAGTCCCAGCCAGAGCAATTAGGCAAGAAAAAGAAATTTAAAATACACAAATTGGAAAGAAAGAAGTAAAAGTGTCTATATTTGCAGATGACATGATCTTATACATATAAAATGCAACATACCCTACAAAAAAACTGTTAGAACCAATAAAACTTTGAGTAAAGTTGCAGGATATGAAGCAAACATACAAAAATCAGTTGTGTTTCTATACACTAACAACAAACTATCTGAAAAAGAAAGAAGACAATCCCTTTTATAATTGCATCAAAAACAATAAAATACTTAGGAATAAATTTAACCCAGGAGATTAAAGATTTGTACCTGAAAACTATAAGACTATGGTGAAAGAAATTTAAGAAGATATAAATAAATAGAAAGATATTCCATGTTCATGGATTGGAAGAACTAATATTGTTAAAATGTCACATTACCCAAAGCCATCCATAGATTCAGTGCTATCCCTATCACAATTCCAATGGCATTTTTCACAGAAAGAGATCAAACAATCCTAAAATTCATAGGGAGAACAAAAGACCTGAAATAGCTAAATCAATTCTGAGAAAGAATAACAAAGCTGAAGGCATCACACATCTGTATTTCAAACTATAATACAAAAACTGTAGTAATGAAATCAGTATTGCAATGGCATAAAAAACAGACACATAGACCAATGGAACAGAATCAAGAGCCCAGAAATAAATCCACACATATATGGTCAACTAATATGTTTAAAGGGAGCCAAGAAGACTCAGTGGGAAAAGGATAGTCTCTTTAATAAACAGTGCTGGCATAAAAAGAAATGAAAGTGAGTGGTTTGTAGTGAGGTGGATGGATCTAGAGTCTGTCATACAGAGTGAAGTAAGTCAGAAAGAGAAAAACAAATACCGTATGCTAACACATATATATGGAATCTAAAAAAACAAATACCGTATGCTAACACATATATATGGAAAATAAAAAAAACAAATACCGTATGCTAACACATATATATGGAAAATAAAAAAACAAATACCGTATGCTAACACATATATATGGAGTCTAAAAAAAAAAAAAAAAGTTCTGAAGAAGCTGGGGGCAGGACAGGAATAAAGACGCAGATGTAAAGAATGGACTTGAGGACACAGGAAGGGGGAAGGGTAAGCTGGGACGAAGTGAGAGAGTGGCATGGACTTATATATACTACCAAACGTAAAATAGATAGCTAGTGGGAAGCAACCGCATAGCGCAGGGAGATCAGCTCTGTGCTTTGTGACCACCTAGAGGGGTGGGATAGGGAGGGTGGGAGGGAGACGCAAGATGGAGGGGATATGGGGATATATGTATATGCATAGCTGATTCACTTTGTTATAAAGCAGAAACTAACACACCATTGTAAAGCAATTATACTCCAATAAAGATGTTAAAAAATAAATAAATAAACAGTGCTGGGAAAATTTGATATCCACATGCAAAAAAAGTGAAATTGGACCCTTATATCAAACACAAAATTTAATTCAAACAGATTAAATACTTGAATGGAACCCCTGAAACTGTAAAACTTTTGAAGAAACATAGGAAAAGAGCTCCTTGACAACAGTTTTGGCTATTTTTTTTTTTAAGCTATGACACCAAAAGCAAAAACGATGAAAGCAAAAATAAACAGGTGGGACATCAAACTGAAGAGCTTCTTCATAGCAAAAGAAACAATCAACAAAATGATAAGGTAACATATGGAATGGGAGAAAATATTTGCAAACCATATATCTGATAAAGGATCTCATTCAACTCAATAGTAAAAACATAAATAATCTGATTTAAAACTGGGTAGAGGACGATAGACATTTTTCCAGAGAAGACACCTAATTTGCCAACAGGTACATGAAAAGATTTTCAACATCACTAATCATCAAGGAAATGTAAATCAAAACCAAAATGAGATATCACCTCGCACGAGTTAGAATGGCTATCCTCAGAAAGACAAGAGATAAATGTTGGCAAGGATGTGGAGGCATTGTTGGTAGGAATGCAAACTGGTGCAGCCACTATGGAAAACAGTATGGAGGTTCTTCAAAAAAATAGAAGTAGGACTAACGCATGATCCCACTTCTGGGAATGTATAGAAAGGAAATGAAATCACTATCTCAAAGAGACCTCTGCATCCCCATATTCACTGCAGCATTTTCACAGTAGTCAAGGCGTGGAAGCAACCGCAGTGTCCATCAATAAATGAGTGGATAAAGAAAATGTGGTAAATATAAAAAAGGGAATTCAGCCATAAAAAAGAAAGAAATCCTGCCATTTGAAACATGGACGAAACTTGAAGGCATTATGCGAAGTCAGAGAAAAACAAACGCTGTATAATATCACTTATAAGTGGAATCTAAAAAAGTCAAACTCATAGAAACAGAGAGTGGAATGACGGTTGCCAGGGGCTGGATTGTGGAGGAAGTGGGGAGATTTTGGTCACAGAGTACAAACTTCCAGTTATAAGATGAGTAAGTTCTGTGGATCTAATGTACAGCATGGTGACTATAGTTAACAAGACTATATTATATACTTGAAAGTTGCTAAGAAAGTGGATCTTAATTTTTCTTACCTCCCCCAACAAAAATGGTAATTTTATGAGGTGGTAGAAGTGTTAACTAATCTTATTGTGGTAGTCATTTAGCAATACTTATGTGTATGAAATAAACATGTTGTACACCTTAAAGTTACACAATGTTATATGTCAATTGTACATCAATAAAGCTGGGGGGGAAAGGCAATTGTTAAAAAAGCTTCATTTTCCCTATCTCCTCCTGCTGAATTATGAAAGGTCTAGAGTTCACTGCATTTATTCCTTAATTTATCCATTAGCATAAAACAGAAGCTGAACGAATGTTTTGATAACAAGGGCATTGGTATTGAAGTTTGAGCTGAGTTTCAGTGATGACTCTGATACTTGTCAGTGGTAAGATCTTGGACCAATTATTTAATGTTTTGGAACTTTAGGATGCTCATCTTTAAAATAGGAAAATTAATGCATACTGTATAGGGTTAGTTAAAGTATTAGGAAAAAATATATAAGTAAATCATATGGTGTATTAGTTTTTTATTGATGGTATTATCACAAACAGTAATTTAAAACAATATACATTTATTCTCTTACAGTTCTGGGGGTCAGAAGTCAGGTGTTGGCAGGACTGCTTTCTTCTGGACACTTCAGTGGGTAATCCATTCCTTGCCTTCACTAGCTTCTAGAGGTTGCCAAAATTCTTTTGCTCATGGTCCCTTACATCTTCAAAGCCAGCAGAGCAGCATCTTCTCTCCTTTCTGACTTCCTGCCTCCCTCTTATAAGGATCCTAGTAACTACATTGTGTCCACCTGTATAATCTTGGAAATCTCCCCATCTCAAGACCCTTAATTTAATCACAACTGCAAAGTCACTTTTGCCATATTCACAAGTTCCAGGAGTTAGGACATAGCCATCTAATGGGCCATTATTCAACCTACCACACATGGCTTATTGTAAACTTGAGTACACATCTTTTGGCTTTGCCTGCACAGTGTCTCCTTCACTCTCTTCCTCATCCTACCCTGGTGGTTGAATTTTGTATCCATGCCCCTTGCCATGTGTCTAGAGAAAAAGGAGGATATTCTTTAGCCTATTGATTGATTTACTTTGGTAAATGAAATGTT